>NC_048265.2:29187523-29493774 GCF_005286985.2 Setaria viridis | reverse complement strand
TCTTCACACAAGTCATCATCCGAGTTGTATTGTGGTGTCCAACCCCCGAGCTTATGTGCCAGGTAAGCCGTAGGAGTCACGTCGAGTAGTTATTGGCGCTTAGCCCCCGAGTTTGAGAGCTAGCTGAGCCACTGGAGATATTCCGAGTAGTAATTGGTGCTTAGCCCCTAAGCTTGGAAGCTAGCTGAGCCATTATAGGTACACCGAGCATCCTGGATAGTCATCGCCAAAGCTTGACCTATAAAAAGAGATGCATACATTATGTAGCATATTTGTAGAATGTGGAACTACTAAAATTTATTCAGTGATGAATATAATGTAAATGTTGTGTGTCATGCTCTTGTTTCAGCCATATTTCTCCTCAGTAGTTAGCCTATTACGTCTAGGCTCTCAGTTCCTATTTAGCCATTGCCATTGTGTGTGAGATATCTTTGTCTCGTGTACACGTACTAGCACAGCTACTACGGAGATCTTGTTTGCACGATCTAGTGTTTAGGCATGACAACAAATTCAAGGCTATCACAAATTAAGGTGTGTTCTGCTCGAGGAGATTATTGACTGCTAAGAGAAGACAACAAAAATAAGCAGTCGACATTGTGACAAAAAAGACTAGGTGATTGTGCGCAAGAGTTTTCTGCCCTCTGACGAGTAGAGCGCGTGTTGTGCACATAGGATTTATGCCTCCTTAGAGTGCTGTTGCTATGAGCTTCCAGTATTTAGTGCATCAAATCTATGGTCATTGACTCCATAATTCGATGTACCAAACCCGTGGTGGTGCTTCCAAAACTCAGTGCACAAAACCCGTGGCCGTAGCCTCTGTAATTTGATGTACCAAGCCTATGGCTGTCGGTCAACATGCCCTAGGAATAGTTAGCAAAGTGTAGCTCTGGAGGGTAATTCCCATCGAGAGGCATACACGAATAAGTAGTCTGTGGGTTGCCCTGCATGCAAAAAACAAGTCAGAAAATAATTAAAAAAGTGACTTAGCTTGATTCATGGACGATTGTCGATGAAGCCGTGTTGATTGTTGATGAAGCCAACTAGTCGGACTTAATTTCGACTAGTTGTTGATCACATGGAACCCACCCTCGACAAGTTTTCTAGTCAAGATGAGTAGTCGAAGTAGACCGTCCTCGCCTAGTTTTCTAGTTGAGATGAGTAGTTTTGCTGGCATGTTGGCAAGCGTCACAGCGTAGTCGAAGTAGTCGTTGGAGAATCGATGTGGCCAGATATTGGTGTAGTAATGCTCGTGTACATCTTCTATGTTCATTAGGCGAAGATTTTCAGGTCTTGTCGTTGCCTTCCATATGCGTGTAGCACAATTCAAGTTGAATTTTGTGCCATACGAATCTGGGCAGCAACTCGATGCTCAACTCCATCCTGATGTATGTGCGGTGCAGTAGCTTTTCCAGATGGATTCGTTGCCAATTGTTCAGCGCTCGCCTTTGATTCGGAGGAAAATGCCAGGAGACCATGACTACTTTGGCCAGGACACCAGTAAATATGCTGTCAGATAGCACAAAAACGGACTCGACAATACCAATAGGAAATCAATTTCGTCAATCTCTAGCTTGTCATTTACGGTTTGGATGCTCTAGTCTTTGCGTCAGATTCATCAATTTGGGACTTGACGCTTCATGGTGAATTCGATGCAGCACCAATTCATCAGATCACTTGAAATCCTGTCCGCCTTCACCTCCATCTTGGATTTGATGTGGATGCACTGACTCGTTGAGCCACCGATTGGTTAGTGGATATGCCACGCTTTGTAGATTGATCTTAGTGATATGTCCTTCAAACTCGCCCGATGATCTCGACGATCACCCCTACCTGGCATGTCAGATGTCGGTGTTTTATACATGGCAACCTACCGAGAGGTATCTCAAGTTAGTAGATTGGTTGGTGGGGAATCGTCAGAACTGAAACTCGAAGGTAAAAGTGAGGGCACAAGATACAGATTTATACAAGTTCAAGCCATCAGAGTAGTGTAAAACCCTACGTCCTATTTTGGGTGTTGTATATTGTGCCCTGCACTTGGGTGTTGTGTAGCCTGATTGTTGGCTATTGATGATTGTTTTGAGCTGCCGATCTAGATATCCCTACCCTTCTTTATATACTCCAGGGGGTAGAATTACTAGTGGGTTACAAGGAGGAGTCCTAGTAGGATACCATTGTATGAGTCCTAGTAGGATTACATAGGAATCCTAGTAGGAGTCCATCTTCTTCTTTCGTTGTGGGTACTGGGGATCTATCCCCGACAACGTTCGATGATTTGGCCATAACCTCTTGTAGAAACTTCTAAATACCTTGCCACTTGATTCGTTGAAGAGAAGGCTTCATCAGGCTTCTAAATATCCAAAAATATTTTGTTGTTTGCTGCTAGGTAATGCAAAATTTTGATCACAACAATAGCTTTGGGTGCATCGCTTTGGAGATGTTGATGGTCTTGATCTTGTGGTCTTTGGCACAATGTCGCTCATCCTTCAGCTTCAAGGTCATCACCGATGGTGCACCGGCAATTAACATGATGGCAACGGTGCTTCGTCTCCACAGTTCTTGCTTTTACTAAGGTGATGGGATCATAGTAGGCTTTTGTGCTTTGTGTTAATGATCTGGATGGCCTTCTTCCTTAGTCGCACCTCTCAGTTTCCATAGAACTTCATGAACATCTCAAGGGAGAAGATTGGTGGCTCCATGGTGCCTCAATTTTTTTTCCTCCAAATCTGATTACCATCAAATCATATCCCTCTTATTTATCATGTTTTTATCGTGAGAGCATCTTCATCTGCCTACAAAACAATTCAACTGCACATACTACCCCCCAGGGTGACGATTGGGAGTGGAAACAATTGCCATCAAACCAACAAGACATCCTAAGATTTTAACGTGTGGTATAATTAGTCTAGTGAAAACAAATATAAAAACCTAATGGGTGTACATGAGTGCAAGGTGTAAATGCATATGAGAGGATGGCAGATAAGCAAAGACAATGTTTGCACATAGTTCTAAACACCATGTTTACAACTAGGTGGCTGGATTTCTCTATAACCATAGAGATTAATTAACCAAGGTCAAAATACCATGTCTATTCCAAGATCAATAATTCGTTATAGCACAAGAAAAACAAAGCGCATTGCAAAGCTTATAAAAGAATCAATGCAACATGTTTATAGAACTGAATGATGATAGTCCGCAAACAAGTTTAAACACCATGTTTACACAAGATTGCGAAAGGAAAATGACCATATATTAAGCATTAACAGGGATATGAAAGAATTCTTCATAAAGTGTATAGAACAACCAAGCCAACTATATGCAAAGCATGAATGGAATGCAATGAAGGTGCAAGAGAATTTTAGGATGCACACATGATGTTAAAATGCAATGGATGCAGAAAAATAAATATGAAAATGAACATGATGATGGTATAAAGATAAAACAAGCATAGATAATTGGCCACAAGTTAGTCATCATAAGGTGTTGCCATGCATTTTATTCTCTAAAAGAAATAAAAACTTAATGAACGGGTTGCCTCCCAAAAAGCGCTTCATTTAAAGTCATATAGCTCGACTTTCTCATATCCCTCTTGTTGTTGCAAAGCCATGGTCCTTCACGTAAGATTTAAAGGCATCCATGCAGATTTCATTCAATTCCCATGATGTATATGATCATTTAGGCTCAATACAAAATTTGTTCAAGCTATTTTCTCTCATATCATCATCCCCATCTTTATCGATCTTCGTTGCTATCTCTTTTCCAGGGATGTTCCTCTGTGTCCAGTATGGAACATGTACCAAAATTCTACTCCATTGCAAAGTGCATCAAATTTTCTTTCCAACAAGTAGTCATTGACCCAACACAGACTCCGGACGAGGGAGTTACACCAGTTTTACTCCGGCACTACGTTCTGTCCCTAGCTGATTTCAGAACATGCAACGTTGAAAGATTTTATCATAACTCCTCGTACAGATCTCCAAACTAGGAGATTCTTGATGCGTTGGAAAGAAGACTTGATGGAGCTTCTGAATATCCAATTTATTTTGTTGTACATTTCTGATCATGGGCAGAAAATTGATCACAACAGCAACATTCATCCTGATATGTTGATGCTCCAACTTGCAACTCTTTGGGCATGAGTTCTTCTCATTATTTGGATCTCATGGTTCTGCATGGTTAGCAAAATTCGGGAAATCTCCCGGCAAGTGCCCTTTTGAATTCATTAGCTTGACCAAGCGCAAAGCAAGATTGAGAGTTACAAAATTTATTGTAAACATAAGCATCCATAATCACATGCACAATTAATTTGCAGAAGAATATCATGATGCAAATAAAGTAGCATATGTTTCTTGCATAGCACTATGATCTGCAGAAGGCAAAGGTTCTGAAGGCATAACATCAATAGGTTCAAATAAAAGCACTGCCTCTCTATCATTCTCAAGAAACTTTAGCCTATCAAAATGATCATCATTGGAACATTTCATACTATTGGTTGAACATAGGAATTTCAAGATATCATCATCAAAACCAATAGTACCTTGAGAGTTTAATGTGTACTTTAACATTGGAGCTATTTTAATAATAGTGATTTTTGGTTCCTCTATTGGAGTTGAAAGCAGATTGATCTTAACAATTAGAGATGGTTCTCCATCATCATCTTGCAATCCCTCTAGCTCCATCATGTGAAACATGCAATTCGTTAACAATTTGACCAATCATCTTTTCTTTGAAGTCTTCATTACTTGGGATCTCACCCACGTCTAAATCTTCAAAGTATTTTGTGTTGCCTTCATTATCTCCCATGTGCCACATGTCATCAAGAACGTTTGTTGTAGACTCACTCCTTTCTTCATCTTTGAGCATAAACATGACTTGAGTCTCTAGTGTTCCAGCTTCGATAGCACATAAGCTATAAACCTGTGCATAGGTGGCTTCCAGGTGTGCAAAATGCACCCTAGCCAATCGGCATGAACACGCCAGGCCAATCGGCCTGGCCTGTTTCTGCCTCTTCTCTATGTTATCTTTCTCCCACTTGTTCTTCACATTGTGTGCTGTTATTTTCTGAAATTTAATCTGAAACTTCAGCCATATCACTAGAATTATTAGAGAAGAGATCTTGAAATATTTCTACAGTTTTCTTCAAGTTGTAAGTGATTCCCATCTCATTAGCTCTTCTCCTCCTTGTCTTTCTATCTTCATCAGGCAACAACCAATCGAGTTCTTCTAGTGACTCTAATTCTTCTTCTTCAACTGGTGTGCATGATGTTATAGAGAGGGACCTTTAAGGCTCATCATGGTTCTGTTATTCCCGGGCTTCATTATCTATTTCTAAAATATCATCTCAATCAATCCATCCTTCATCTTCTTTTCCTTCTCCTTCTTCTTCTTCAAACATTTTCTATATCGATTCTCCTCTCATCTCTTGATCAAATATAGCATCAATTATTCTAGCTTTGCTTTGGTGTTTCTCATGTCATATGTTGCTGATTAAATGGACAAATAATTTGGAATCCAATCAACTTAATCGAATTCTGTCAATGGTCTAGCATTCTCAAAATGTTGGCCTGCATTCATGTTAGTTTTAGCATTTTTAATATGTGTAATGACTTCTCTTACCTCAGGAAGTGGTTCTTTGATATTTAGTGTGGCCAGTTCATCTTCCTTGAACTCTAGTTCATCTTTTTTAAAAATTTCAGCAAGCATCTCGAACTTGGTTTTGTCATTTTGCTTCTCCCAGTTGAGTTTCTACCGTTCTCGTTCCACTCTTTCTACATTGCTTATCCTTTGAAAGATCTATGCTGCTTCTTTAATCGTTTTCTCCAAGAAATCAGCTTCTGCACACATACTTACATATTGAGTGAGGGGTTAGTGAAAAATAAAATGAGTGCAACATCATGTCACCAGAAATTCCCAAGTTAGTCCACTAAACAGGTTCCAGCCTTCACCAATCCCTTCATCCTTTCCTTGCTTAAAATAAATCACTTGCCTCCTTCAATGTTGAATCTTACGTATGAGAAAATACTTCAAACAGAATTTCTTCACGAGCTCGTCCAATTTTCCCTTCACTTCAATAGATGCAAGTGCGTACCATCTTCGTGCTTCACCTTCAAAAGAGAATGGAAAAAGATTCCACTTGAACCAAGCAGCTGGAACTCCTTCTTGTTGCACCATGTTGCATATCATCGTGAATCGCTCAATGTGTTTGTATGGGTTGTCGTCCTCCAATCCTCTGAAAGGGTGTGTCGCCACCAACTTGATGATTCCATGATTCAATTCGTAGTGGGTTCTAGCAAGCACCGAATCTGATTTTGCATCTCAAATTGCTCCAATGGTAGAATTGGTAATTCCCTTAGCAACATTTCTTCATTTTCCATTTGTGGGATGAATATATCAATCTAGACACAAAAAATAAAAAATAAAAAAAGGATCTACGCAAAAGTTAAGTATTAGCGGGTTAGCAAAATCAATACAAAGATCAAACACATTAAACTGACTTGTTTAGTGGTAACAATGCTAGAAAAGCTTGTTGGCAGCAGTTAGCGCACCAATTTGTGAATCGCAAGCGCACGGATTAGTTGTAGCTTTTCCCCAATATTTATCAATCCATGAAACAAGTGGAATGTTGGCTTTCACTTTATAGTAATCTTACTAACGGAACTGAGTAATGTGTTGTGTAGAGAGATAAAGTAAACTAAATAGCATAGCTAGGCACAAGATAGCAAAGGTTAACCTGAGATAGGTAACAGAGATAGAAATAATCATTCCCTCCCTAGGATTTAGGTTCACATCAATATGCATCTACTACAAAGATCGGTGCTGCCCTCACTAGCTATCACAACAGTTACGTGCTCGCTCAGCTTTTTCCCTCCTGCATACTGTCACTACATAGAGATAATAAACCACCTTGCTTACACACACTATGTCGATGCAGCCGTAGAGTTAACCTAATCACCACAACTACCACAAACCCCACTAAGAACATATGTTGTACAGAACAAGAGCTCACATATGCAAACGAAACATTGCAATGACATAGACCATGATATATTAAGGAAAAGGACCAAATTACTCCCCTCAACTATGAATAAAGTCTGGATAACCCCTAAACTATATTTTTGTTTACTTAACCCATTCATTTTTCTAAACCGATGCGTATTTCACCTTTAGCTCCTAATGCAATCCGATTTTGACATGGCAATGATTTACCAAGCAATTGTGCCAGGGGCAAGCCAACGTGGAATGATGGACTTCGCCTTCCTTTCTTTGGTCCCTTCTCCACTAAACTACGCGTTGTCGCCCTGTGCGATAACGGACCTCCCACACAGCCACACTCACCATGCCCTGTCACGCCGGCCAACATACTTTGCCTCGACACCTACGAGCACTGCTCAGTACTCACTCTGTTGCACCAGCTGCGATAATGTAGCGATGTGTAGTGGCATATGCATGTCCAGTCTAGGTGCTGTTACCCAAGTTCGCCACCGAACTAGAGCTGTGCAGCAAAGCGGTGGGCTGCATGATGGATCCCTACAAGTACCTCAAGATCTGACTCAACTGTATGGCTTGCTCTCTTTTTGTGGGGGGAGGCGCCACTCCTCCACATGGCACCGGCAGCGGAGCCCGTCGTGTTTGCCAAGGAGGGCAAGGACAAGCAGGGGGAGTGCCGTGCATTGTGGTCCAGTCCAATAATGTCCCACCGTCCTGACCGGTCAGCGGCGCTGCCAGCAGACAAGCCTCTATGTCTTCGCGTGCTGTCTGGCGACCACGGCCGGCTGCTGCTCTGGTCCTCTACTTCCATGACAGCACTTCAACAGGCACGTGCGCATCTCAGCAAATCGGCTTCCCCTCATTCAAAATGATATTATCCACGTGAACTAGCCGGCAGTCAATCTCCTAAGCCTCAAAGGAATTGGTCAGCTTGAAGTTACTCCATGTGGTGATCCAGCCATGGCATTTTAATGCGCCCAGAGCTGCAAAGGCTGCCTCCTAACCTGCAAGGTGCTCGAACGGCACAAGGACCTACCGTCCTACCGCAGGACTAGACAAGGCCACTGGTCAACATTTTGCAGAAGGCCACGGTGCCTGTTGAGGCGAGGCATGATAGCGTCGGGTACCAAGAGATGGAGCTGTTCAAGGCCAACTACGTCTAGAGTTCACAGCACATACGGCTTACCAAGTTGAATAGCCAACGTGGCACAATTAGTCAGAAAACTGCCACCACACCACAAAACCAGATAAGATTAGAGGCTAAAGGTGAAATATGCAATGGTTTAGAAAAATGACGGGGTTAAGTAAACTAAAATATAGTTTAAGGGGTTATCCAGACTTTGTTCATAGTTGAGGGGCGTAATTTGGACTTTTCCATGTATTAATGTGCATAAAGAGCTCACATGTAGCAGTTACATATCTAGGATCGTACCCTAGGGATGAACAAAGGCTTTACCCATGATCTTACACATGTTGACGCACAAAGGGGGCATGGAACATTTGGAGAACATCTTGACCGAAGATGAAGACGAGGGGAGTCACAAGGGCCTCAAGCCAATCGGCCTAGACAGCCTAGGGAGATCGCACGAGGTTTCCACCCTCCTCTAAAGGTCCCCTTCAATGCAGGAGCTTCTGATAAGATGTAAACCATATTTCTTCTCTTGTGGCGGTGGTGGAATATGATGAATGGCCTCTCTGTCGCTTCCTTCTCCCTGTTGAATGTCTTGGGTATTTATAGTTGTCAGCGTCGGTTGGGTGCCTTCGGGGCAAAGCATCTGAAGACCCTAGGATCATCGAGGGCTTCCTCCTGGTGAAAGGGGCCCTCGATCGGAATCGTAAATGGGCCAGGCCGATCGGCCTGGATCCTTCATGCCAATCAGCCTGTACCTTGTAAGCCTCTAACACCCGAGCATTTCATACAAAAGTTGTAGATCTTTTTGAGCCATGCAATTTGACAACAAATTTGCCCCAATAGGAGGTAGGATCAGGAAGATATGGCCTTTGCAAGTTCAACTCCTCCTGCAGGTCTGCAGTTCAATGTTTATATTTGGGTCTTCCAATATCTAAAGTTAGGGTCCAAATCTGACTTGTAGAAAACCCTTCATTTATATCATATTTCCTATGATTTTGCAATAGTCCAAAACACAACACATATGGGGTTATTTCAGGTACCAAGTGACAGGTTAGTATAAGAATAAGTCCGAAAACACTACTTAAATGGTACCAAAAAGGTGGCAATAACGAGCTCCAATATACCTCTGATCAGCTGGGTGGTACCGGTGGATTCTTGAAACTCATGGCTGACCCTGAGAGGTATCGGTGGGGACTAGTACTTGAGGAGCCGCGGGGAGTTGAAATTCTAGTGTTCGCTCAAAGAACAATTGCCATACGTGGCCTGATGGGGCAGCGTATGTCGTGTGATTAGGTTTACCTTGCAAGGGATAAAATTGAATGGATTCACGGTACCTCTTGGATAAGAACCCCTTGATTGTGAATGAAGAGGTGAAATATGATGATGGTTGTTACTGTTGTTTATGTTATCAATTATTTTCCTACATTGAATGTTGTGTTTATGCAAATCTAGATAATAGATAATCTTAGTTTAAACTTGGCTAAAATACTGAAAGTAAAGACACACTCTTAGTTGCTCTTTGGCAAAACAAACCCAGTAGCCAAAAAGCCTTGCATGCTACTAGTCGGCTAAGTATGTACCATAGTTGGGTAAGCCTTGCTGAGCATTAGTATACTCAAGGTTGTTGTTGTGACCCTATTTTAGGTGTTGTTGCTTCTTGTTGCTCAAACATCGGTGGGTTCGATGTCTTGTGCTTTGCTTGGCGCCATTTCTAGCTTCCTTCTATCTTATTTTACTCCTAGTTCTAGTTTTCTTTCTGTTGTGCTATCTGAAAGCATTGTTTTATTCTTGAATTTAAACTGAATTTATAAAACCTATGTGTTGTACCTTAATTTATGTAAACTCTGTGATGTTTGTATTATCTCTGCTCCCCTTCGCATGAGACTCGTGGTGTATTATTTCGATAGAAATATTTAGTTGTTTAATCGGGATTTACCCGACATATTGTCAGATTATGCCATTTTCATTGCGTATTGACCGAATTAATCATTAAAATGATAGTTAGTGCACTTAAGCTAGTTTAATTTAGGCTGTTCTGCCACAATGAACTTTTTTACTGTTGAACTAGAATGTTTTTGTTAAGAGATGGATATACCCATCTCAAGAATCCTAGCTCTGCCCCTTGTTGATAGACAAGCATGTATCCCTACAATCAATCTAGTACTACTATAGTATTGGTTTACAAAATAGCAAATTTCACCAGCGGTTTTTAAACTTGTGCCAAGTTCTCGTACCAGTCCCTGTACTCTCAAAATGCACATAACAGTCCTTCTACTTGTCCTGAACTCTCATCCAGGTACCGGTACTATTGAAATGCACATAATGGTCCCTAAACTTGTTCTGATCTCTCATCTAGGTCCATAAACTTGTCAAGAGGTCTCATCCAGACCCATCAACTTGTCTTGAGCTCTCATTCAGTAAACATTATGGAATTTTTATCAATTTTGAATGGGATTCGGAGTTGGTTTCAAATTCTCTTGAACTTTGGATTGGTTTTTTAAGTGAGAAACAAACTTTTAGGATTTGAAACCAAGTTTTAGTACCACTCAGAATTGATCCATAGTTCATGAGGATTTGAAACCAAGTCTGATTCCCATTTAAAATTGATAAAAAATTCATAAATTTCAAATCTGAAACAAAAATTTAGTGGATGAGAGTTCGGGACAAGTTTATGGACCTTGATGAGAGCTAGAGACAAGTTTAGGACCATTATATGCATTTTGAGAGTACCGGGGTCTAGATAAGTTTAAGGACTTGGATGAGAGCTAGGGACAAGTTTGTGGACCGTCATATGCATTTTGAGAGTACCGAAGTATTGGGAATGGTATGAGAACTCAAGACAAGTTTAAGGATCGCTTGTGAAATTTACTTTTTACGAAACATCGACAACATCGATGTGACAACAACAGGTGATGGCAAGGATCAGGGGTGGGTGTGAGTATTCCAAGGATTTCATGCAAGGTTCATCTAGGGAATGTATATATTGAGGTGAGGGAAAAAGATGCAAGAAGTCAAAATTCAGGTCCAAAGGTTTAGAAATAAGTTTATTAGATATATGCAGTACTAGAAACTAAAGAAAAACATGTTGCTTGAAAATATTAAGCCAACAATCCCTGTAAGGTGAATCCTTCTCTGATATCTAGTGGGTTCAAATTGTCACATTTACAGTACTTTTGACCCCGAGCAAGTTGGCAACACAGGAATCAAACATAAATCTGTAAAAGAAGATCTTTCATCTTTGTCAGATATGTTCTCAGTAGTTTACCCCTCTGTTAGGGTCTTTGTGGCATTGTTAGATGTAGCGGCAACCTCTGACTCACTAAACAGAAAAAGCATCAGCAGTATATAACTATATCTATATCGCTGGAAGGATTGGCCCCCTCCCAGCGATCCCACTACTATTCACGCACACTGTTCACTACTACAGAACTGACTTTAGATCCCACCCCCTTTAGTCTCGGTTTAATTTCGGCCCGAGAGAAAAGGGGGTGCGCCACGGCAGGCTGGAATGGGGCGCACCTTTACTCTCGGTTCTTTTTTTTGCAGCCGGGACTACAGGCCACCCTTTAGTCTCGGTTAGAACGGCTAGTTTTCGGGCACTGACGGCGCCACCCTTTACCCCCGGTTGGAGCCACTAACCGGGACAAAAGATCCAACCTTTTGTCCCGGTTGGATTTACAAACTTGGATAAAATCTTATCTACAAGTACCCTTGCTTCCTCCTCCACTCCTCTAGCTCGAGCCACTCCACTCCACAAAGACAGAGAAGCTCATCCTCTCCATGGCGTCGAAGCAAGCTGGGGGAGGTGTTGCTGAAATTTGTTTCCTCATTTCTGTGGGGATTTCACCCATCCAAAGTGTTGTGAAGGTTAGCTACTTCATGCTCCATTTATTTATTGTTATTAAGCTTTGTTTTATACTTTAGAGAGGGAGAAAAATTAGTTTATTGTTAAGCATGCAGAGGATTTGTATTTATACATATTTTTGAGCTACAATGTCATGGATAGTTTGAATGTGAGGGAGAATGGACAGTAAATGTGAGGTAGAATTGAGATTATTTCAATTTTACGTATTAGGGAAAAATTAGAGCAAATTTTTTTAATACTTATAAATTAGCCATATAAATTGTAGGTGTAATTTGATACTTTAGTACTTTTCAGATAGAGGTATGCAATTAGCCATTTTTAGAATAAGTACATTATGTGGGAAATATTGAATTTTTTAATAGTTTAGTTATTTGTAAATTAAATATGAGCTAAATAATTTGTGTATTTCTATGTAAACTTTCAGCAATATTTGAGTTTGTTGTACTGTATGATGTTGTTTGCTTTTGAAATTTTAATTTGTCTATTTCTATCTAAAATTGTAGCAATGTGATTGATAGTTTTATTGTAATCCATTTTATTGATGGCTTGCGTAATACGATGCAGATGGACCAGTAATGGATGTTTATGACAGGCGGAGAAAGGTATTTATTGCTGGCATGAATAATTTTCTTGAAGTGGCCAAAGTGAACAAGCCAGAGAACGGGTTCATATCTTGTCCATGCACCCAATGCAGTAACCAGAAGTGCTATTCAAAGGCTTCCTGGGGGACTATTCACAGCCACTTGTTTAGATATGGTTTCACGCCTAACTATTTGGTTTGGACTCGTCACGGCGAAAGAGGGGTTGTAATGGAAGACGGTGAAGAGGAGGAGGATGATGACAACATTCTGGACTGTACTACAATGGGTGAGGCTGATGAAGATGAGTTTGCAGAAGATAGTCATACTGATGACCTCGATCAGGTGCTTAGGGATGCATATAGAGATTGCAAAACTCAGAAGGAAGCATCAAAGTTGCAGCGCATGATAGATGATCACAGGAAATTGCTATACCTAGATTGCTAGGAAGGCCATAAAAAAGCTGGGTACCACACTAGAATTTATGCAATGGAAGGCCAAAAATGGTACGTCCGATAAGGCATTTCAGGGGATGTTGAAAATTGTCAAGAAGATTCTTTCCAAGAATAATGAATTGCCATCCACAACATATGAAGCTAAATAGATTGTTTGCCCTCTGGGATTGGAGGTTCAGAAGATACACGCATGCCCTAATGATTGTATCCTCTATCGCGGTGCTGAATACGAGGATCTGGATGCATGTTCCGTGTGCGAAGCGCTGCGGTATAAGATTAGGCAAGATGATCCTGGTGATGTCGAGAGGCAACCTCCCAGGAAGAGAGTTCCTGCGAAAGTGATGTGGTATTTCCCTATAATACCATGCTAGAAGCGCTTGTTCAGGAACAAGGCGAATGCTAAGTTGATGCGATGGCACAAAGAAGAACGTAAGGAAGATAAGATGTTGAGACACCCCGCTGATGGGGCTCAGTGGAGATCAATTTATAGAGCATTCTCGGAGTTTGAAGGTGATCCAAGGAACATAAGGTTTGATTTAAGTACTGATGGATTCAATCCATTCGGTGAGTTGAGTAGTGGTCATAATACTTGGCCTGTGACCTTATGTATGTTTAACCTTCCTCCTTGGATGTGCATGAAACGGAAGTTCATTATGATGCCGGCGCTTATCCAAGGCCCAAAGAAACCTGGCAACGACATTGATGTGTACTTAAGACCATTGGTTGATGAACTTTTACAGCTCTAGAAGGAAGAAGATGTACGTGTGTGGGATGAGGATAAACAAGAGATGTTTAACCTGCGAGCAATATTGTTCGTAACCATCAATGATTGGCTTGCACTAAGTAACCTTTCAGGACAGACAAACAAGGGATATCGAGCTTAGATGACACAGATAGCATGTATTTGAAGCACTGTAAGAAGGTAGTCTATATGGGTCATCGTTGATTTCTCCATGCTCACCACCAGCTGCGAGAAAGCAGGATGCATTTCGAAGGGGTGACAGAAACTCGTAAAAAACCTTTACATCATAATGGAAAATGTGTCTTTGAGATGATAAAGGATGTAAGGGTAGTATTTGGAAAAGGTCTTGGTAGCCAACCTATTCCGAACGACGATGACGGACGTGCAGACATGTGGAAGAAGAAGTCAATATTTTGGGAGCTACCTTATTGGGAAACCCTAGATGTTTGCAACGCAATAGACGTGATGCACCTGATGAAAAACCTTTGTGTGAACGTGATAGGCTTCATGGGTGTTTATGGGCCCACAAAAGATACACTGGAAGCATGACGGGACCTTAAAGAAATAGGGCAATGAGATGACCTACATCCGGCAAAGAGAGATAACGGACAACACTACTTATGTCCTGCTAGTTACACTCTCAGCACGGAAGAGAAGGATAGCATGTTTGAATACTTGAATAGTTTGAAGGTCCCATATGGGTACTCCTCGAATATAAAGAGAACAATAGATATGAAAGAAATGAAGTTCACAAATCTCAAGGCCCATGATTGCCACATGTTGATGACCCAGTTGCTTTCGGTTGTACTGAGGGTTGTTCTACCAGAGAATGTTCGATTACCGCTCGTAAAGCTTTGCGCGTTTCTCAATGCAATTTCATAGAAGGCAATTGATCCATCGAAGCTAACAAAGGTACAGAACGATGTGGTGCAATGTCTTGTCAGCTTTGAGTTGGTATTTCCACCATCTTTCTTCAGTATTATGACTCACCTTCTGGTTCACCTAGTTAAAGAGATTAATATTTTCTCGGACCAGTATACCTGCACAATATGTGGCCTTTCGAGAGGTTTCATGTCCAGAAGGAAGCATCGCCAAGGGATATGGAACAAAGGAGGTGATTGAGTTTTGTGTTGATTTTATTGACTCAATTGACCCGATTGGGGTTCCAAATTGGCACCACGAGGGGAGGCTGCGGGGAATGGGCACCCTTGGAAGGAATGTATGTTTGAGCAATCATGCTGATTTGTTCAACAAGATACACTACACTGTTCTATAGCAGTCAACCTTTGTGGCTCCGTATATCGATCAGCACAAGCAGATGTTAGTTTCCAAAAACCCGACTAGATCCGATGCCTGGCTTACAAGAAGCTACGTCGAAAATTTTCCCTCCTGGTTGCGCAAACAACTTATGGGTAACTCTGAGATTCACCTACAGCGTGCTTGGTTAGCCAGGGGACCTTCTAGCACAATCGTGAAATTCCAAGGCTACGAGATAAATGGTTATACATTTTACACGAGAGCCCAAGACCAGAAAAGCATGAACCAGAATAGTGGTGTCCGCATAGATGCCATAGGCATAAATAGTAGCATGGACTCTTATTATGGTTTCATAGAGGACATGGGAAATCGAATACGGACCATTGTGCATCCCTCTGTTTTGTTGCCAATGGGTGAAGCTAATTGGCGTAACCAATGATCAGTATGGAATGACAATAGTGGACCTTAGCAAGACTGGATCCAGTGATGAACCATTCGTACTCGCCAATGATGTGCATCAAGTTTTCTATGTGAAGGACATGTCTAGCAAACCCAAGAGAAATCTAGAAGATCCATGGGAGCCAAAGCGCCACATAGTCTTTCCAAGTAAAAGAAAAATTGTGGGAGTCGAGGACAAAAAAGACCAATCAGATGATTATGATCAGTTTGCAGGCATGCCTCCATTCACTGTTGAAGTTGACCCTAGCATCCTGCTATCCAAAGAAGAGGCTCCGTACTTGCGCCGCGATCATGACCAAGGAACATTCGTGAAGAAGTTTTTTAATCTTACATTGTAATGCGTTAAATTTGCTTCACATTTATGATTAATTTCATGTACTACTTGATACAATTTCATGTGTGCTTAAATTAGTTGTTTTCGCGTGTATAAATTATTTAATTAATAATTTCTTGATGATAGTGATGCAGTAAAATAATTATTTAAGAAGTTAATATAACTAGTGTAGAATTAATGAGTCATTCAAACTTATTATAAATATAATTGCTAATTAATTTTTGCTGCATGAAATCCAGCGAAAAAATAAAAAAATTTATTTTCGAAAAAGAAGAGGGAGATGAGAAATGGGAGAGGGACATTTTATCCCGGTTGGTAAGGCCCTTTATCTCGGTTCGTAATTACAACCGGGACAAAAGGGTAAATTTCAGTTCCCGCCTGGATGTGACCTTTTATCCCGGTTCTACTAACGAACCGAGATAATGGGTTGCCCTTTTATCCCAGGTGCGTCAAAACCGGGATTAAAGGGAAGGCCTTTTATCTCGGTTTGTAAGAACCGAGATTAAAAGCTCATTTCTCTCGGTTCTTCTTACAAACCGAGATAAATGGTAGGGGGGATAAAAGTAACTGGCAGTTCTACTCCCCCGCACCCAATAACTTAGCGAAATTTTCACTCCTCTCTAGCCTCCGCATCGTCTCTGTTGCCAGCTACGCGGGCGTCACACTACCACCTCCGTCCCTGTCGCCGCCGGTGGTCTTCATCCCCATCGCGGCCTCATTTCCGTCTGCACCGTCATCCTCCGCCTCCATCCGAGCCGCCGTTCATCATCGTCCGCGAGCCGTCTCCTCCATCCGGCGCCCCATCCTGCCTCCTCCATCAGGTGCCCCGTCGTCCCTCCTCCATCCACGCACCCCGTCCTTCCTCCTCCGTCCGGCGTCCCGTCCTCCCCTCCTCCGTCCGGTGCCCGTCCTCTCTCGTCCTCCGTCCGGCCTTTGTTCGGCGCCCTGTCGTCCTCCCTCCCCGATCCGTCGTTCGACGCCCCGTCCTCCCTCCTCTGTCCGCGCACCATCCTCCATCCGCGCCTCGAGTCCTGATCCGCCTCGCGCGCATTGCCGCCGCGGCCACCCTCGCGCCTCGTCGACCCCGCACCGTGCCCGCACGCGTAAAACCTCGGCACCCGCCGCTCTAGCTAGTTAATACATTTGGCAATGATGATGCAAGGCAGTGATGCAGGCACTGATGATGCAAGCCTTTTTTTTTTACTTTTTGCTAGTTATATAATTGTATAGGAAGTTAGAATAAATTTGGCAGTGATGCAGGTAGTGATGCAAGCCTTTTTTATGTACTTTTTTCTAGTTATCAATTTAATAGAAAATTTTGGATTGGCAAAATTCTATAGGAAGTTAGAATAAATTTGGCAGTGATGCAAGCCTTTTATATTTATTTGTTTCTAGTTATAAAATTAATAGAAAATTTTGGATTGGTAAATTTGTATAGGAAGTTAGAATTTGGTAGTTATAAAATTTTCTATTTATTAAATTTGGTAGAAATTCTTAGAAATTGTACTAATTAGTACAATTTTTAGAAAAATTTTAATAAATTAGTAGAAATCTCTATAAATAAGTTACGCTTCAATTTTGATAGAATTCAGTAGAAATTAGTATATGTAGATATTAGTATAAATTAGTATGGTTTCACGTTGTTCTTCTATAAGTTCGTGTATGTACATTAACTTGTAATACATTAAAGACATTTCATGTAATTAAGTTTCATTCAAGCTTTTTTGTGTATTTTTTCATGTAAGTTTTCATGTAATTAAGGATTTTTCATGTAAGTTTAATTTCGTGTACTGTTTCATGTGTACGTTTCTATGATTTTATTTATATACCTTAACGTACATGCAATTATGATTTCATGTGTGTTTGGAGTAGTTGAGATGGCGGATGACGAGAATGCAAGTTTCATGTTGGAGGACATTATTGCTGGCAGAGATCATAACGTAACGTACACCGAAGAAGAGAGTAACTAGGCGGACACGTACCTCAACATATCCGCCCGAGCAAAACCTTGCTGCGGCGGAAGATACCGCCGAGGTATATATCATTAATAACGTTGTACCCCATTTAGAATGTCTTCTTCTTTGTTATTATGTACTAATTAATGAATCTTGAACTATTAGCCGTCTGGATCGGCGAACCCTAAGAAGACACGAGGTCGAAGCATGGTGATGGATGGATCACAAAAGCTAGAGATCACAGAAGTGTCGGAAGACGGCAGGCCGGTTGCTCCCGTTGATGTGGCAAACAAGTACGTGACTCAGCTCGGGGCTTTTGTAAGGGACAATGTGCCCATCAGCTTCAAGAAATGGAGAGGAAAAAGCAATGATCCAGACACGCTGCCGCAAACAGAAAAGGATATGCTATGGGAATAGGTCAAGCAACATTTCATATTTCCCACTGGATATATTGAAAAGGATGTGAAAGCGTGGGCGCTGAAGAAGATGGCCACACAATTTCAAACATTCAAGAAATTTCTAGTTTCAAAGTACATTAAGGAGGACAATACTCCAGATTTCAACGAATTTCCAAAGTTGAGCGGCCACTGGGAGGCATTTGTCGAGTACAAGAGGAGCCACGACGATTAGCAAAAAGTCCAACACCAACATTGAAAATGCTAGTAGTAAGAAAGAGCACCATAAGCTAGGGCGAGGTGGTTACAAAACAGCAGTGCCCAAATTTCAGAAGATGAAACAAGGCCTGCTCGAACGGGGTATCGTACCAGCAACTCATGAATGGAGCCAATGAGCTAAAAATTGGTTTTTCACTCAAGGAGGCAAACTGAACCCAGAGGATGGGACATTGATCTTAACTGAGGAAATACATCTCAATGTATAGAGCTAGGTGGTCACGAGCCTATCACCGAAGATGTACAAATTCCATGAATGGTACATGAAGACGTCCGCTGACCAGACTTCCCTGTTCGCCCTTAAGGTAAAACCGATAGATTTTTACGGCAAAGGCGAGAAATGCCTCTGTCTCGAATTCAAAGATATATACGAAGTGTACCATCAAGATGCTCTAGACATCTCTCTCATCAGCGCCTGGGCTCTGTAAGTATCTGTTTATCTATATGTAAATTTTGGACCATATCATTATTTTTTATGCATCCGTCGCCCTACTAACTTTGTCTTCCTTTTTATGTAGGCAGCTAATTCACAAGTGCCGACAAGAAGGATACTTGTATGTTGGCTTCATGGATCCATCCGTAGTTAACCAAACCCAACTACGAGATTTTACGGATAAAACGTTGGTGGAATGTTTCAATATGCTGGACCTTCAAGGTGGCAAGAGCTACATACTACTTTCATACAACTTCAAGTAAGTGTTTCTATGTACGTATACCGTCTATATCCTTTTCCTTATCTGATTAATGAATATTTATGTACACAGTTACCACGGATCCTAATGGTAATTGAGACTGATAGAAGCCGAGTTACCATCCTCGATTCTTTGAGGAAACCACTACCGGAGTACCAAGAGATTCAAAACATTCTACACTTGTAATTAACAATTCTGGATCTTTATTTCAATACAAAAGTGTGTTTTCTAAATTTTTTCCTAACACTATATCATTCATTATTTAAATCCCTAGGGCATGGAAACAATTCATCAAAAAATGACTCCAAGGTGCATTCCAAGAAAAACTTTCATGGGACACAGACTTCCCGGTACGTATGAAGTTTGCATATTTTGTACATTCTATATGACGAATATTTTATAACTTGTTTTTTTCCCATTGAAGTGCTTAAGACAGGAACAAGGGAATAATCTATGTGGGTACTATGTCTGCGAGAACATGCAAAGTTTTTTGTCACTCAAGGCCAGGTTGACACCACAAGAAAAACAGGATGTACGTAATATAAAATAATACTATTAATAGTTAATTGTTTTCTAGCTCCTTATATTTAATTGTCCGTGTAACATTATTCACTTCCAAATTACAGATGCATAATATTCGAGACAAGATCTTGGAGAAGAAAAGAATAGACACAATATGCGAAAGTCTCGTAGGATTCCTGCTGGATGAGGTGATGAATCCACAAGGAGAATTTCATTACAGTTGATGAAATTAAGAAGCACCGAGCAACACCTCGACGGGAAGACCTCGACGAAGATCCAAGAGCTATATAGCTAGCTAGCTAGGAATTAATTGTACTATATATATATATACTAATCAATACATATACTAGCTAATTGTATAAGAATTGTATATATAAGTATGTAATAGTTAAATTTATTCGTTTAAATACTATATATAGTTTGATTGATTTCATTAATTATAAAAAAACTCTCAACTAACTAAGGGGTACGTGGCGCCATGCAGGCGCCTGCATGGCGATGTATACATGCACTTTAGTCCCGATTTGTTCTACAAACCAGGACTAAAGAGGAGATATTTAGTCCCGGTTTGTAAAACAAACCAGGACTAAAGGGGTCTGTCCAGCGCCTAGCGTGGCAGCCCCATTAGTTCCGGTTGGTTTTACAAACCGGGACTAAGAGAGGGTCTTATATCCCGGTTCAGGGACCTGTGATAAAAAGACCACCCCCTTTTATCTCGATGGTTTAATCCTGGATGCATTTTCGGGAGATATGCACCCTACAAACCGGTACTAATACCTAGTTCTCTAGTAGTGGTTCACATCTTGTTCTGTACTGTTCACGCCTGTGCGTATTGTTCAAGCTGGAGAGTTCCTGCTGCTGTTCACACCTGTTCGTACTGTTCACGATGCCTGTTACCGTTCACGGTTTTTTGTTACTGCCCACGTCACTGCTCCTGCTACTGTTTGCTACTGTTCATGACTTTTGCTGGTGTTCACGAATTGGCTCTCGGCACATAGCCGCTGTCGGTGGGTCACGTTCATCCTACACGCTAGATGAAGGCAGGTCCAGGTGACAAAACCTGCGTGGTATCCTTTTTTGTTTTGAAAATACCTACGTATCGTCCTTTTGCGGCAACAAAATTATCGTCGTCTGCTTATGAGGCATACACTATTAAAAATCATGAGGCATACACTATTAAAAATCATGGTGCTCTATTCTCCATCTTCTTAGTTATGTTGTTGTGAAAAAACTAGGGTTTCTCTAATTCTTCAAGATGGCAACTACAGACCTATTAAATTTACTATGATTAGTTATCTTACTATATGGCTTTATGCACACTAGGTTCCACCACATTAGGTTGCTTCGTTGATTCAAAATTGCAAAGTTCCCCAATCCATGCACTTGCAACTTACATTGAAATGTGATGCTTTGTTTCAGTAATCTGTTTTTTCACTATGCATTTTATCCGTGTGATGTGTGTTATGCTATTCTGTAATACCCAGGTCATACCCACATTACCGGTGCACATGCTCTACGCGCGTGGTGACGTGCGCAGTTCTTCCTAGTTGTTTAGTTCCCCAATAGATAGCGCAATTCCCTACCTCTCCAAGGATTGTGTTTAGGCCTGCAAAAGGACCCCACATCATCCTCTGGGTGACTTGGGCGGTGCTCGACACTTTGCGCCGCCACCCGTCCTCCACCCGCCCAACTACCTTGCCGCCGCTGGAGCAGGCCACGGGAAGCCTGCGCAGCCGCAGGGATGGTGGTCGCGGGCAATTTCTTCTCCTTTCCCAAAGTTCAAGCTACCGTTGGTGGCCAGCAGCTTCGATTCGTGACCCTGGGGAAGCGGCATATATTCTTGGCATTAAGATCTATAGAGATAGATCGAGAAGGCTTATAGGTTTAAGCCAAGATACTTACATTGACAAAGTGTTGAAGCGGTTCAGCATGGAAGAGGCAAAGAAAGGGTTCTTGCCTATGTCACATGGCATACATCTCAGCAAGACTTAGTGTCCTTCGACTGCTGATGAGCGGGATCGCATGAGTAGAGTGCCATATGCCTCGGCTATTGGATCTATCATGTATGCAATGATAAGTACTCGCCCAGATGTTTCATATGCACTAAGTATGACAAGCAGACACCAGTCTGATCCAGGTGAGAGTCACTGGACAGCGGTGAAAAACATTCTTAAGTACTTGAGAAGGACTAAAGATATGTTCCTCATCTATGGAGGTGAGGAGGAGCTCATTGTAATAGGTTACACCGATGCTAGTTTCCAAACCGACAGAGATGATTCAAAGTCACAATCAGGATTTGTGTTCACGCTAAATGGTGGTGCTGTTAGTTGGAAGAGTTCCAAGCAGGAGACGGTGGTCGATTCTACGACAGAAGCCGAGTACATCGCGGCTTCGGAAGCCGCGAAGGAGGGTGTTTGGATAAGGAATTTCCTCAAGTTGAGCTTGGTGTGTTCCCGAATGCGTCCAGCCCATTGAATCTCTACTGTGATAACAATGGGGCAATTGCACAAGCAAAGGAGCCAAGGAACCACCAGAAGAACAAACACGTAATGCGGCGATTTCATCTCATTCGAGACTTCGTTAACCGGGGTGAGATCAAGATATGCAAAATACACACGGATCTGAACATTTCTGATCAAGATGATGCGCATGTAAGAGCTATGGGTATGAGGTACCTTCTAGATTGACTCTAGTGCAAGTGGGAGACTGTTGGAGGTATGCCCTAGAGGCAATCATAGAGATGATGATATTCCATTTGTATCCATGATTTGTATATTGTGTTCATTGAATATCCATTAAAGGCTACTTGAATTGATTTGCAATTATGTGAATTGTATGTGAAACTCTTTACTGGTATGGTTATTCTAAACTTGTCCCTAGTCGGAGTTCATGTGAGGACACACATGAATATTAGACTAGCACATGTATTAGTTGATGACTATGTTTCACAAGTCATGGACATGGAGATGTTGAACTAATAATGTGGACACATGTGGAGACATGTGCTAGGACTGACCCAACACGAGAAGTAGTTCTCTCTTTAAACAACATATACGCTTTGTCCTTAGACCTGAGATTGTCGCATGTATTCAAGATGTGGATCGACCTACTTAGGGGCTATCAAACGCTACGCCGTAACAGGGTAGTTATAAAGGTAGTTTTCGGGTTTGTCAAGAAGCATGCTATGAGACATGGTCAATCCATATGGGATTTGCCCCTCTCTGATTGAGAGTGATATCTCTGGGCCCCTCGAGTGATCGGATCCGAAAATGCATGGTCATGCTACGTACGGTTAAGAGTTAACCTACAAAGGGATTCTGAATCACAGGATCGAGAAAGAGCGGTCGGCTTGAAGCTAGACCAAATATCGTGAGGCAAAGGGAATAGCATGTATATTATGTTGTGATGGTTCGTCTCATATGATCTTCGTGTGCATATAAGAGTTGGCATGTCTTGCTAGAGGCCGCTACCGACTATTGGGCCGAGTAGGAGTACTCGGGCCATGTCTATACGTCTCCGAACCCATAGGGTCACACACTTAAGGGGCTGGAAGCCCAATTCGGATGTGATTTGAGTTGAATTAGGTTTAGAAGTACTAATGGGCCTCGGACCCAGAGGCCCGTTAGGAACCTCTATAAATAGAGGGGTGGGGGCGCCCTAGGGTTCACACCTTTTGGCGAGACATATCTGCCGCGCCTCCTACACCCTCGCCTGTTGCAACTCGCGGATCTAGCAATCCGGCTTGCGACACTTCCTCCCTGCACGTGTGGATACCTTGGAGGTGTTGCGCCTGCACCACTTGGACGAGCCGCCGACGAGCCGTTGACGAGCTACGACGAGCCGCCGACGAGCCGACGACGAGCCGCGGCACGAGGGAGATCTTGCTGCACGTGGACGAGCTGCTGGATGTCGACGTGATCGACTACGTACGACTATGCTGATCCACTTCGGTGCACCGACGTGAATCTACATCTTCCACACCAGTAGTGCGTCGAGTGGTAATCCCGTGATCCTTGTATGGCAGTTTTCCTGGTTTACGTGGTAGAAATTTTTGATTTGCGCTAGTGTAGCCTACCTCGTATCCTAACACTACCACCTCCCCCACCATTGTCGCGCCTGACCAAGCTCCGATCGCCGATACCCTACGACCAACCCCAGCCGCCTCCGCTCAATCCACCGCGCCACCACCTCTTCCACTCGTCTAGCTACCCCATCACCCCGTCATCGATGCTTGCCATCCATTCCATGGCTAGGCATTAGAAGCTTTCTATCCACCACCACCATGGCCACCCTTCCTCTGCTGGCTAAATTCGCCGCTATTGGTGAGGCTTTGTCTGATTCCTCGTGCCCAAAGCTTCCTCGAGAGCCTACGAACCCATTCCTCCACTCACCGGCCACTCTCCTCCGTCGGCGAGCCCGTCCGCTGTTCCACTGCTACCACCTAGAGCTCGCTGCGCCATCTCCTCCTCGCCGCTGGGCCACCACCGGTAAACCTCGCTGCCTTGGGGCACGGGCCCGCCACTCTTCCCACTGCCGCAGCGCCATCTCCCCCCCTCCCCTGCCGCCGGCCACGGCCGTGCGCCGGTTGTGCCCGTGCCTATCTCTGTGTGTGCGTGGATGCGTTGTGGGAAGAAGAAAGAAAAAGAGGGGGTTATGGGAAAATTTTAGGGACCTATATGCGAGAATCAATAGATCTGAGGGTTGTTTTACAAGATGATCTCAGTTTTGTTTTATTTGCTAGATTTTAATAGCTGCAAACTTGGAAAATGCATAGAAATGTGTAGGAAAATGCTAAAAATATGAATCTTTGTTGAGTTCCTGTTGATATCTAGTTTATTTCAAAAATGATTATGTGGATGTTCCTGTTCTGTACCCGGTGCTATGATTTATTTTTTCTAAGAGTTATTAAATGCTTTATACATCATGTGGTGGTCCAAAAATTGTGAAACCAATTTTGTTGGCTTACATTTATCATGTATATTCGAGATCCACAACTTGTGTTAGTGGAATCAATGGTTTTCATGCTGTTTTAAATATAATGCTTCTTTGTTTTCTTAATCTTGTTATTTGCATTATAATTAGTGGAAGATTGTTAAAATGTTGAAACCACTTCTATTAGCCTTTGTTTTCCACATAGAATCCAGGAAAAATGATGTTGATGCTTTTCTAGTTGATTTACAAGCCTTTTGGGTTTAGTGTACTTAATGGTAGTTTATTTTATATCTCCATATTAAAAACTGATTTTGATGTGGATCCAATTCTCATGATTTTGAATTGTTATCTTCTGTTAGTGCAATTTATTTCACAAATGTTTCTCAACAGATGGTTTTAATCTTGCAATTTCGTGCTTGCTTAGCTTATCATGCAAAATAGTTTCTCTCAATGTTCTTGTATGATTTTGTATTATTTTTAGCTAGATTGTTCTGTTAACAATTGATTTCTTACTATTTCTTTTATCTTCCGCGCATTTCATGAACATTTGCACTCATAGCATCATCTCTAATGCATACACTCATTTCATTCTTTTAGAAAATGATTTGCTGGAGAACGTGACCCTTGAGCTGAGGCCGGCGTAGAGGTTGAGTTTGAGCCCGAAGAGAACCAAGGCAAGGAGCTAAGCATATTTGTCTCTTACTTTTTGAAATGAAATTGTTACTATGTATCGTTATGGGTTGCATGTGGGTTATCTTATTGCATTATCAGAACCTATGTTTTTGTCATTATGGACTCCCTTTCTTTGTTATCATATACCTTGTCGCTCAAGTAGTACGGGTTATAATAACTTAATCTTGCAATTGCTTAGCCATGCTTAGTCATAGAATGATCACTTGGTAAGGAAAATGGTAATAGGTTAATCAACACCGTCTCTAATGAGGTTCTTTGATGTTGTTGAACAAATGAACATGATGGGTAATTTTGGATACGAGATTTGAGCGGTGTGTAGGATCACAAAAATGGAGTCTCGGTGACATAGGCCGCTCGAGTCATTTAAGGACCCAATTGCGATTTAAGTTTTGGTTCCAGGGTCATTAGTGAAAAATGCAGGGGCTAGTTTGTAAAGAAAGGGCATATCTGTTGAGAGAAGTCATGTCAGAGGATTTTGTTGCAAAATGTTTTTTCCTTTTTCGGGTTTAATTTTAGTTAAAATGGCTGGAACTTTGAAAATCTGTATAAAATCATAAAAAATTATAAAAATACGAAATAAATTTTTCTAGTTTTCTGATGCTAATATGTGACTAGTAAAAATACTTGTTCTTGTGAAATAAGTGTTTATGTTGGTTAACAAAATGCATGTTGTTTAATCTCCTTATTATGGAATAAATAGTTCTCATGCTCATAAAATACTGAAACATTCACAGTAGCATATGTTAGTGTTAAAAACCCTTCTGTAAAATTTGTTGCACTAAACTAATGATACAACTTTAGTTATAAATCATTCTTCATACCTGTAGTGTAACCATGTTTGATTTTTAGTAAATTTTGTAGTTGTCAAATCCATCTTAAAGTTTGACAGTAGATTTCTTGTGTAGGGGGAAAGCTCCTGTAAAAATTTCATGTTCATATATTAGAGATGCTTCCTGAAATGTTTATTCATGTTGCAAGCTAGTTTAGTTATTAATGATGATTGCTACTAGGATTTGTTGGCTCACAAGTAATTATTTGTGCTCTTCATTAGTAACATGATCACTCCTAGAAATGTTACTAAAAAGGACCAACATGACACCCCCTATTGTCTTTTGAGTAATAAGTTTCTAAAAATTTTATGTGTACATAATCAGCATCAAAATAAAATCTATGTTTCCTTTCCAACCACGCTTGTTTTGTGAAGAAAAGAAATGTTTATTCACTTGTCTAGGTGAATGTAACAAAAAATACACCCCATGTTTGTATAATTAACCAAATGAAACCTACGTCATGAAATATTATAAATGAAATCTTATGCATATGCATCTCGTGTAGAAGCTAACCTTGCTGACAGAACATATGAGCTTATCCCAGATGCTAAAGGACACCCTCCTTCTGAGCTGAACTTGATCGAGATGAACCAAGACCTTCACCAAGATTCGGAAGAGCCCAAGGCTAACCTAGGACAAGAAGGCAAGCCCCAAAGCATAACCCTGGTTTGTAAATTTATACAATATCCTTGTTACTTATGTTTGTGCATTAAGTTCATAGGAGTTGTTGCATACTCCCTAGTACCCATGTTTTGAATACTAGCATGATAATTCATCTAGTTGCTATGCTAAATAGGGACATGGTAAAAGTCGAGTGATTTCTTGTCACTCGCGAACTATAGGAGTTGCCTATTTACTTATGTTGGAATCATAAGATCGACGGGCGAGGCTTGGTACTATGTTTCTGAAATTGTGGATGCCCTGCCTGTATAGAGGAAAATTGCTAAGGTTGAACCGTGTCGGTGTTCATGGTCAAGTGTTTGAATGTACTAAACACATGCTGAGAGTATGGGGAATCAGTAAGCCTAGTACCTAACTGAACCGGGGCGTGGAATTTTTTCCCGCTCTCTCTGGAACCGGGTTCCCTTGGTGCATCATGTGGGTACAAGTGCAGCCACGGCACGATGTCATTCCGGGGACCGGTGGGGCCTTGTATCCAAGGAAAGTGAGACTTGGACACGCGCTGGGGATCGATAGGAACCGTTGGTGTATGTGAACCCGTCACAGTATGCATATGTCGTGTGTTTAGGTCTACCTTGCAAGGTTAAGAAATTCGATTCAAAATCAACTGCTTCTCACAGTTTGGGATTACTTGACAACTATGCTGCATTGAGTAAGAAGATGAACAATGATGATTGTTAATATTGATGCTTGATTAAATGGATTGTTCTACCATGCTTGCTTAGAATAGGTGCTTACCTAGAATGGTTAATCAACTAGAACTTGATGCTAAAACATGAAAGTAAGGACCCACTGTAGAAGCTTTTTGCAAAACAAACCCCTCAGGCAAAAAGCCTTGCATGTCTAGGAGTCGGTGGATTAGATACCACCTAGCCGGTAAGTCTTGTGGATTATTAGTATACTCAGCCTTTCTTGTGGGTATATTTTCAGATAATGATGTTGATGATGTGGTTGCTAGTGTGACTTGGCCGTACCAGCTCCCTCTGGGATGCACGATTGAGTGGGATCCATCCTTGGTGGGTGAGGATCGTGGTGAGTGATATCATGGACGGCTTCACCATGGTATCGTGTATCGACGCTAGATTTATCATTTCTTTCCGCTGCAATTGAACTCTGAACCTCTTTATGATTTGAAATAAATAATTTGGAACCTCTGTAATATTTTATCTGGTTTATTGTAATCTCTGGGCTCGTCTTCGTAGAGTGTTGTATGCTTGTTTTGATCAGAAATACGTGGTTGTATTGGGTGAAACGTGACAGATTGCCATTTTGATCCGATTAAAATGTCTATTCACAATTGAGGCGATGTTTAGCACACTTTAGCTAGGTTAATTTGGGTGGTTCTGCCACACTCAGCTTGGCTGGGCTATCCAGTGCGGTACATCGTCGGAAGACAGCGCAAGCACCTCTCTGGCTTGCTGACACGACGACGGAGGTTATTTGCGCGGGTGAAGCAACGAGGCAAAGTCGACTTGTGGTGGCAGCTTGGCTGATCGATGGAGAACTTATGAAGCGGAGCAACATTGCTCACTACTCTGACGGTGATAAAAGAAACGGATCCATGACGTGGAGTACTGTGGCGGGCGTGGCGAGGTCCCCCCGCGTAGTGTTTCTTTGAGGTGACAAGAGTGAAGTGGAGTCTAACGGCGGATGTGGCAAGGCCCCTGCGCGTTGTGTTCTTATAGTGGTGACTGTGAGGCAGCCCGCGAGAGATCCGGATTAGGTGGTATCACTTTGTCAGGTGGAGTGTGGTGTTGCAGCGGCACTACAACGGAGGGTCCCGCATGGCGGTGGCCTTCTCACTGCGGTGTAGTCTGTTATCGGTTCCCTGTTGACGCAGGGTCACGCTTGGAGGTTTCGACGACTACATAAGCGTGAATGTTGGTGGGTGCCGCGTAAAGGCTTCGGCTCTGCTGCCGTTGTCGGGCAGAGTTAAATCCACTTGAGATGTGTTGAGTTCCACGCGCATTGATGTCCCAATCGAACTGGCTGATGTGTTATTAGGTTGAGTTAAGTGCGATGGCGTGGTGCGACATGTGTTGATGATCCAATCCAACCTGCCGATATTTATTTTATTTTTCCATTTGTTATTTTCGTCCAGTCTCAACTTCATCTTCTGTTTTAATATAATCAGCAGCTCTTCTGTTTTTAAAAAAAAATCATCTCCTCCCTGTTCGAAATCACTAGAAGTGTAATAAAATAACCACCCAATCACGTTGTTCCTTGTGCATTCCTCACTCCTACCACCTTACGCGCACGGCCAACACATTTCGGGGGTGTTTGGATAGCAGGTGCTAAATTTTAACACCTGTCACATCGGATGTTTGGACACTAATTAGGAGTATTAAATATAGTCTAATTATAAAACTAATTGCACAACCCCTAGGCTAAATCGCGAGACGAATCTATTAAACCTAATTAATCCATTATTAGCAAATGGTTACTGTAGCACCACATTGTCAAATCATGGACTAATTAGGCTTAATAGATTCGTCTCGCGATTTAGCCTAGGGGTTGTGCAATTAGTTTTGTAATTAGGCTATGTTTAATACTCCTAATTAGTGTCCAAACATCTGATGTGACAGGTGCTAAAATTTAGCGCATGCCTCCCAAACAACCCCATCACATCGGGTTAAAGGACAATCTTGCCACACATACCTTCGCACTCACATCACTCTCTTTCTCGTCCCCACCAGTTATAAATACGATCCACATCTTCCGTCCATTCAGCATCCCATTCAGATCAACCAGCGACAGTAAAAGGAGTGAGCACAAGGGACTAAATAAAGGGTCGCCCCTGGCCATAATACTCGCACGGACAAGCACGAGCACAGGAACAAGTTCACAATGGCCATTCCATCTCCATCGCTTTCCTTTGCCGTCGTCGTCGCCGTGCTCTTCCTTCCCTGCCCGTCCCTCGCCGGCGACCCCGACTTTCTCCAGGACATCTGCATCGCGGATCTCACGTCCAGTGAGTGCTTTATTATTTGTTTTGTAAAAACAGTCTTTGGTAAAATGGAATGCAATTCTAACTTGCGTATGTGCAGCCGTGAAGGTGAACGGATTTCCCTGCAAGGCCACCGTGACAGAGGACGACTTCTACTTCAAAGGCCTCGCCAACCCCGGTAACACCGACAACACCTACGGCTCCGTCGTCACCGGCGCCAACGTTGAGAAGGTGCCGGGCCTCAACACCCTCGGCGTGTCGCTGTCACGCATCGACTACGCCCCCGGTGGCCTGAACCCGCCGCACACCCACCCTCGCGCCACCGAGATTGTCTTCGTCCTGCAGGGCACCCTGGATGTGGGCTTCATAACCACCGGGAACAAGCTGATTGCGAAGACCATCACTTCCGGCGACGTCTTCGTCTTCCCCCGCGGTCTGGTACACTTCCAGAAGAACAACGAGGACGCGCCCGCCGCCGTTATATCGGCCTTCAACAGCCAGCTACCCGGCACGCAGTCCCTCGCCATGACGCTGTTCGCGGCGACGCCGGAGGTGCCTAATAAGGTGCTCACCAAGGCGTTCCAGGTCGGTAGCAAGGAGGTGGACAAGATCAAGTCCAGGCTTGCTCCGAAAAAGAGCTAAGTGAAGTGAGCAATTTGCGTGTCTGATGGTACTTTTCCGGCGACTTGTTGGGTTCCACATGTATCTCTACTAATTTGCAACTGTGCATCTCATTCTTCTGTAATGCTGCTCTGCAGCATGTACAAAAAGCTAGTTGGTGTAATAAGATGCAGGGTTACAGCTTGTTTGTTCATTCCAAATTCAATCATTTGACTGATTATGGTGACATTTTTTCTTATGATCCTTCTGCTCCTACCTTTTATCAGTTCCTCCTTTTTGTTTCTGCACTGGATATGATGGCTCCAGAGAAACAGAAAGGCCCTTCTTTTTACCCGCAAAAGTAACCAAAAATATAAGTGTTCTGACGAACTCAAGCTACCACATTTGACATTATGCAAGGCTGTCCCTGTAGAGAGGTAAATCAGATGGATACTGTTCTTTTATTTCAAACATTAAAGATTCGCGTAACGGTAAATATGAAGAGCATGCTGCACGTCGCAAGAGAATGAGAGCAAGTGGACAAGGTGCCATGCCTTTCGGGGAAAGCATGTCGTTGGGGTAGGGACCATTGTACGGGTATGCAGCAGAACGCGAATCAGCTTTTTCTGATCCTTTCAAACTGAGCGAGACGCAAACAACACAGCAGTAGAGCACCATCACTTTCGCAACAAGCCATTGCGGGATCCATGCCAGGGAGCTAGATCGGCAGCACTTTGCTTAAGATGGAGTTTTACTCAAATGACATACATTATTGTTATTACTAATTAGTGCCACGCTGATTTTGTGAACTGGAAAAGAGAGGAATGCATTAAATCTATCTTTATTTCTTCAAAATTTAAGAGGCTACTGTCCCATGTAGTAACGAGTAGGTGTCTTTTGGAGTTTGACAACGCCACAAATATCTAAAACATAATTTTACCATTAATTTGTACCATAGTTTTTTCATCAAAATGTTATACTCCCTCCATCCTAAATTGTAAGTCCTTTTTGCATTTCTAGATTTCTAGCTTTTACTATGTATCTAGAATATAAACCTAGAAATGCCAAAACAACCTAGAATTTGTGATTAAGGAAGTAGTTTTTATTATCATACTACTATTATTTGAAATGATGCCATCTGCCATGTGGTGGATGCAGGTTGCAAAGATATTGGTTCTTCGAATTAAAATAGTTTTGTGGCATAAGTTCTTGGACAAGGAGCCTATGATACATGAAGGCATCTTTTCTTTTCGATTCGTGCTACACTTTATCTAATTCTAGAAGGACATAGCACTACTAGAAAACTAAGCATTCGTCCATGGCGTTAGTACCAAAGGATTTTTCGTTCAAAACTAATGCACGAAGTTAGTACCGGTCGTCACGCATAGTGCCACCAGAGCAACTATAGTACCGGTGGCATGGGGACTGGTGGATAATGGCTAGATTCCCCTGGAAGCCATTTAGTACGAGTTGGTGTTTCAAGCCGGTACTAAATGGTGTCCATGCATGTTAGCTTCAACCGGTACTAAAAGGCAACGAACCGGTACTAACGTACACACTATAAAATAGCTACTTCTTCCTCCTCAAGCCCAAGCTCAACCATTTGACCGAGAGCATGGGCATAGTTGCATGGAAGAAAGGCTTTAGTGAAGATATCGAGACTTTCGGAAGTCGAAGAAGAAGCAAGGCTACAACAGAAGAGAAGCTCCAAATACTAGAAGAATGATTAGCATCGACTAATGAAATAATGGACACAGAAGTCAGACGGCTGCAAGATGCGATAGCACTTAGCCAAGCGGCAGCTGCATCAGGTGCTAATGTGGACATAATAAGCTTTGCCTCTCAGAGTCATAGCAGTGTCACTTCCATGGAGTTCCAACCAAAAGAATCGTCTGACATGGTTGTGGCTAGCAACCAACACTACCCCATGGACGACATTACTGTGAAGACCCCATGTGAGCTTCTTACTCCGGTTAAGAAAACTGTAAAATTATTGGCTCACAGTATTGCTGAAGTACTAGTAGTAGAGTCCATGTTGACAGAGTGGAAAAAGAATGGGAAGACCTGGACCTCAAGATCCCTAGAGGCGATGGTGAAACAGAACTGGGACAAGCCATCCACACCTGGATTTGTTGGGCCAAGCACTACATAAGATTTCCACAAGTAGCCAAAGTTCTAGCATCATCCCCTCAAAGCTCAAGGCACAGATCACCAATGCCGCCATCCTGGGATGCACTAGCTACAAGGGACCAAAGTATGAGTCCATCGTACCCACCATCTACAAGGGACCAAAGCATGAGTATATCATCCTCAACAGCTATAAGGGACCAAAGGATGAGGAGGAGGACATCACCTGCTCGGATACAAGCACATTATTAACTTTTGATTCAAAGGTGAAACAATTCTTTGTCATGATTATATTTGATATATTTGATGAATTGATGCTACACCATGATGTGTGTTCATTGTCATTTTCACAAATACATACATGGATCAAAGAGAGTGTTAAACACACATGGAAGGTATGGAGGTTTAAAAAAGTTGATTGGGGACCAAGTCCAAGAATTCCCAGTGTTCCTCACAAGGCCATCACATCACTTTTGGCCCAAGGAAAGAAAGAGATCAAATCCAACACGTTTCGGAGTTGGATTCAGATTGCAGAACAACATCAACTTGTGATGGTCACCACAGTCGCGTATGGACTCGGATTGGGGCGTTCAAGTATTTCATGGAATCCTTATCAAGTATATTTTCATATGGATTTGGAATCAAGTCCATATCTGCTCGGAGTCACCCACAATCATTGATTTATTACAGACACCTTTTCTTCCCACAGTGCTGCGTCACCCTATTTTGGCCCGATGGGCCTTGTATCAAGTTGGATCGAATGTGGACACATCCTAGGATTGGAGCACGACAAAAGGAACCCCTGGTCATCCTCCTAGGTATTAATAAGTATGAGAGCCACCACAAACAGATTAGATTTTGTTTAGATGTAAGTTTAGCCATTGCTACTTGTAGACACGTGTGTCGACTAGACCATCCGTTCTACTCGATTCAGAACCCCAACTTTATGATTTTAGATTGGTTTTTATCTCCATATTTGCAATTGAGTTGCTTGTTCTTTCTTCTTCCTCAATTGCTTGCAGGAATTACCCTAGTGGTTTGGTTGATCGTGCTCCACAAGATCGTGGTGACCATTGGAGGTGGTGTATCATTTGCTAAGGCGTAGCATATGAACAGCTTCCACTGGATACTGCTTGTTATCAAGATTGATCGAAGCTATGTCACAGTGCTTGACTCAAAGAAGAAACCAAGAAAGAGTACCAAAACCTCATAGACTTGGTTAACAAAGCATGGGCTCGCTTCCTAAAAAAACACATAGGACCGTTCAAGGAAAACCTTCATATTAGGGATAACTTTCTGGTATCAATTCAATTAGGACCCCACTCGTATCATTTCTTTAAACACCTACAATATTTCATAACTCCTTTCTTCATTTAAGTATATAGTGTCTGAGATAGGAGAATGAAAACAACTTGTGTGGGTACTACGTATGTGAGTTCATCCACGGTGTAGTACCTTTGTGCACGCATGCATGCATAGGACCTTGGCACCGCAAGGATAACTAGGTCCCATGATTTAAGATGTGTTCTACCTGAGTACTTTATCAGGTTTAGGGTTGGTATAGATGAGCGTTTTATAGAAACAAATTGCGAGGAAAAAAGAAACCGCAGCCCCCAAGTTTCAAGCTTGGAAAAAGAAGATTGGAAGTTGGAGTTATTTTGGGGTCAAATATATTGACTACCAAAGTTGATGAACTTTATTCATTATCTGATAGAAAATAAAAATAGATGGTAAATAGTATTATTATGGGAAGAAGCATCTTAGTTGCTTGATGTTCCATGAGTTTGGAACGTCCATGCTATCTTCCCTGATCAGCCGATATGAGCCCGGCCGAGTGACATCCTTGGCGTTGAATGGCCTCTCCCATGGGGTCGCTAGCTTTGCATGTCTTTCTTACTCTAAATGCGCCAGAGTACTAGCTCTCCAATGCATAATCCTCTAGCTTGGATGATCTTGTTGTGGTAGCGCTGCAGGCCTTGAGCGTACCTCACGGCCTGGATACAGGTCGGCACCCATCCTTCCTCCATGCTATCAATGTCCTCAATTTGTGCCTTTTCAGTGTCTTCCTCTTTGTATATCTCCACTCATGGCGCGTTGAACATGAGATCAGTCGGCAGCACCGCCTCTGACACGTACACTAAGAAGAACGGGGTTTGACCAGTGGCCCTGTTCGGCTGCATGCACAGCCCCCAGATTACCTCAGGTAGCTCCCGCAGCCATATTCTAAGTAGTTTCTTCTTTTCTTTTTAGAGGACTTGACCTGGCCAACTAAAATTCCAATGCTGCAAAACTATTGGTTTACTGAATGAGGGTGGGATGGTCACATACTTCTTTAGCCGGTTGAAGATCCTAGACTTGATGCCCTGCAACACCACTCTATTGGCCCGCTCGACTTGACCATTAGCCCTCGGGTGGGCGACGGATGCGTGGCAGACCTTGTTGTTCCTATCTTTCCAGAAGTCCTGGAACTCCCAACTAGTGAAGTTGGTTCCTAGGTCGGTTATGATCGTGTTAGGAACCCCGAACCTATGTGTGATCTCCGCTATTAACTCGGCAGCTTTAGCAGCTATTAACGTTTTTATCGGTTTCACCTCTACGCATTTGGTGAACTTGTCGATGGCGACCAGGATATGGTCGTAGCCTTCGGATGATTTCTTGAAGGGATCAATCATGTCGACTCCTTAGCACGTGAAAGGCCATGACATAGGGATTGTTTGCAGCTGCTGGGCTGGGGCGTCTATCTACTTAGCGAACAACTTGCATCCCTCTCATCGACGGACAAAACTTTCTGCATCAGCCACTGCTATGGGCTAGTAGAAACCAGATCAAAAGGCCTTGCCTACAATGGTTTTGGTGCTAGTGTGATTTCCATAGATACCTACGTGGATCCCTTGCTGTTGAGGTTTTAAAACTTCTAGGGGCTTAACTGTGAGAAACCGAGGGCTTAAACGTGTTAACACATAGAATTGGATTGGATCGCGAGAAACCGGACTTGTTCGGGGGCCGAACTGCAAAACCACCTTCCTCTTCGACCTTTGGCCGATCCAAAACTCTGCGGCTGGTGGATGGCTTCCTGGCGGCATGGCCAGCCATGTGGAGGGGGAGGGGGCGCGGGGCGATGCGCACAAGCGTGGCGAGCGGCGGTGCATGGTGGCGGCTACGACATGACGTGTGAGGCGAGGGCGAGTAGACGAGCGGCTAGGTGGTGTGAAGCGAGGCACGGCACGTACGGGGCACAAGTGGCGGTGAGCAAGCGCAGTTGGGGTGGCTTAGGCGTGCGGGCGTGCGAGGCTAGTGCGGGTAGGTGCGCACGGTCGGGCGGTGGTGGGCTGGTGAGCTCAAGAGCTCAGCCAAGACCATGGCCATTGTGACGGTTGACCAGGATAGAGAGAAAGGAAATGGAAAGGGGATCACTAGAGACGACCATCGAACTCACGCTTGAACGACAAAACTGAATGAGGACAATCAAAAGAACACAAGGTCTTACAGTTTCGTTGGAGTTGCTCGCCAAAGTTCTCACCGGAAAGTTCGTCAGAGTTTGAGTTTAATCGATGCTTATGTTTGGCATCGAAGTGCGGGAGCTAGGGTTGCCAAAACGAGGTGGGGTTTGCGGCATTGGAAAAAGGACATCAAGGAGATCACTAGAAAGTATTTATAGGCTGGGTTGGAGTCCGGTTTGATTTTCCTCCTTTTTCTAATTTTGGGAATTAATTTTGGGTTCGATAATAAAAATCCAAAAAAATTCTGAAATCCCAATTAAGGACATTCTTTATTTGAAGTCTCAGCATATCATTTCTAAGGACATTCCTACACCTAGCTCCAGCTTGGGTATAGATTTAGCCTCCAGGCACACTGCGTTCCCAAGGGGAGGTTGCATGAGATGCATGTCTAGTTCATCTTTGCAAACCAAGACAACTTGGCCTTGAGCGGCACATCACATGGAGAGACCCTCATGAGTGGTAAATCTGAGTCGTATCTGACCGTTGCTTGATCAACGAGTGGAATCCAAAAATGTTGCTGATATAATAAGGGGCCCAGCGCTAATTATTGGCATGCCTGTTTCAGCAGATCTGCAATTTGTGCCCTCTTTGCAACCCTAGTGTCACTGCTCCTATTTGCATTGCCACTGCCATTGTTGCCCCACCCGATCTTTTGAAGAGAAATTGCTGCGGCCTTCTTCACCCCCTTTTTTCCTCAAGATTAGTTGATGCGTACCAAGAAGATGGGCAAGAAACCTGAGAAGATCTAGGCGGAGGCCACGACTACCAGCAAGTTGAGATCCAGATCCAAGAAGGGCAAGGAGCCCAAGTTGCCGGCGCCCAAGTGTGGCTCGATGAACCAGGCTCCGCCACCGCCTCCTAGGGTCACCTGGCAACATTCTGTGATGAAGGAGCTAGCGGTTCAGGCCTTGGTTGATGCAAAGCTTCTCCAACCAAAGGTGGAGCTTGAGTGGAGGCCCGTATATGGAAATGCATGGCCTTTCGAAAAATATCCCAAGGAGATGGTGATGTTGGCTCACTTTGTTGAAAGGGGCCTGGCGGTGCCTACCTCTGACTTCTTCAGAGGTATTCTCGAGTATTATAATCTCCAGCTAGTCCATTTGAATCCAAATGGTGTGTTGCATATGGCTATCTTTGTACACTTGTGCGAAGTGTACTTGGATGTTTTGCCTAGTCTGGACTTGTTTAGAAAATTGTTCCGGTGTAAACCACAACCTAGCGTGACTAGGAAAGAAGTCTTTTGACGAGTTGGGTTTCAGTTGAGAAACTTGGGTGCGTATCTCGAGTACGATCTACCTGATTCCCACGGCGATTGGAAGAAGAGGTGGTTTTATATTGGCAACCATGATCCTGTCTTGCTAGTAGTCACCGGCCATGCTCCAAAACATGCGGACAACTGGGTAACGGAGCCTGAGGATACCCGTGAGATCCTATCGCAGATTTCCGAGTTGAGATTTTTGGGGTTGACTGGGATCCATGTAGCCACCAGTTTTCTCAAGCATAGAGTTCAGCCCCTGCAACAACGTGCTCATTGGGGCTTCGAGCACACGGGTTTTGATGACCCGTCGCGTATGTCCCCTGAAGACGTATCTGACGACGATGTGGAGGCGTTGTTGGCTAAGTTCTTCAAGAACTATCAAGGAGTGCCAGTACTCCCAGGAGTCCTTCAGTAGTTCAACGGTTGGTTTGGACCAACAGAGTTATTTTTGCTTCTCTTTATTCATTTTGTGTAGTCGAAGATGTAATCGGTTGATTTTGTTGACAATTAGTACTTTCCGAGTAACAATTTTGTCTTGTGGTTTGTAGTCCCGAGTGCTGACTGGTTTCTTGTCCATGCCTTCCGAGGATAAGGAGGTAGCAGAGGGTAAAACTGAAAATGCACCTTCCGCTCCTCCGGCTAAGAGACACCAAGTAGTGCGGAAGAAACCCACTACTCAGCATGCTGTGACTGCTTTGGATTTGACCCCCGAGGGGTCGCAAGGTACCAAGGTGCGTAGTCGCTCATTTGCACTTGTTTGAGTACTTTGACTTTCTTGTTGACTTTGTCATATTACTCGCAAAATACTAACGATATTAGTCTACATGTTGAAAAGGTCGCTGACTTGACTTTTGGCGATGATGAGGCTACTTCTGCTGAAGTAGTCGCGATTGCTAAAGATGCAGCTGCAAGCGTCGCGGCCGTTGAAGAGCCACTCGTGGAGGAGGCACCATTAAACTTAGGGTCAGCAGCCCCCAAGCAGGTAGCCCCCGAGCCGGTAGTCCCCAAGCTGGGAGCCCCTGGGCAAGTTGCTAACCTGGCAGGTCATGAGGCCACGTCTTCTATGGTAGCGGATGCTATAAAAACACCGGAAGTAGCTGCTGACGCCTCGTTGCTTGAAGATGTTACTAGTGGTGAGTATGCAATCTGTTCTGGTAGTCATGCATTCGTAGTCTCAACCTTGGTTCTTTCAGGACTTAGAGAAAAAGTGAAGGACTTTCCTCCCGTGGCCACCGTGGAGCCAGTGCCGAGTATCCAGCCGGTGGTAGTCGAAAAAAGGTGTGTTTGTCTGCCACCGCGATCAGCTCAGTAAGGACTTGTGTAGTCTTTTCTTTAGTTTGATGATTTTTGTACTCTATAGCCGGATGATGATCTTGTGACCTGATTGATCCAGGGATGCCGAAGATATTATTCCCGTCGAGGTGGAGGTGGAGGTTGAGGCTGGTCCGTCGACTACCATTTCTGGGCTCATAGTCGACTTGACTATGGAGTATGCACCTGAGATCCAGGTCTCGTAGGTGCTACTATATCTATGCTGCAGGAGGTCATCCACTCGATGGAGGACCCTACAGTCCCTGAGAGTTCTAGAGGTGTGCTGCCTACAACAACTTGAGGTGCGTTGACTGTGAGCGTGACTGGTGTTGATGCCTTGGTACTAGTTATTGCGGCAGGAGTAGGCAAAGTTGGCACAACAGGTATATTACTGGAGTAGAGATATTTTTGAGGGGGAGCTCCCTTGTACCCAATAGCTAACCTTGATTTTTCTTGTCAGGGTCTGTTGTGAGTAAAGTGCCGGAGCCTCAAGTTACCAAGAGCACTGGGGGTTCGGTACTCGAGCTGCCACCAGAGTCAGAGATCAAGAGAGCTATCTAGAGCTTTTAGGTGCGTATAACCCATTTTCTTCGAGTAATTATATTTTGACAAGTCTTGATGCTTGTGTGGAGGTGTGGCATACGGCTCCCTGATTAGAGGTGGAGGTGTGGCATACAGAAAGGACGTGTGCACTGAAGCTATCCAGGGAGCAGCTTTGGGGAGTGCACTTGGTCTTCCTAGTGTTTTTCTTCCAGGTCCTGCGTCGGGTATTCATCCTGTCACCATCGAGGGAGCGGTGGTGCAAGAGTACCTAATGTTCCAGTTGTTAGGAGGAGGAACCAGTGATATAGTAAAAGCTTGGGACTTCTATCCTAACTGCTAGTAGGTGGTTGCTTGTAGTCGTTGTTGTGCAATTGTGTTGTATTTTGTATACCCCGACTTCATTGGGTAGTCGAATGTAATCCTACGGAGTTTCGTTAATGCAAAAAGAGAGTTTGAGTACTCCTTGTCTGATGGTTGTGGCAGTTTTGTGGCTTTGGAGAACAAGTGACCAGCACCGTAGTCGTGGCTTGTTGTCATAAGCGTTGTAGCCTAGTAAGTCAAATGACTTGAGTCATGGCTTTGTGAAGGCGCTTAGTCTTGTAGAGACAAGTTTGGTGAGGGAGTGTTGAATCTCGTAGAGCTGAAAAGCTTGAGTGGCTATGAATAGCCAATGTGTTGTGATAACTCGAAGAGACTTGATGGAATCAAGTCGAGAGCGGAGCGCTGGGGCTCGCAGAGCTAAAGAGCTCGAGTAGCTATGAATAGCCAACGAGTTGTGATAACTCAAAGAGACTTGATGCAATCAAGTCAAGAGTGGAGCGCTGGGGCTCATAGAGCTGAAGAGCTCGAGTGGTTGTGAATAGCCGATGAGTTGTGATAACTCGAAGAGACTTGATGGAATCAAGTCAAGAGTGGAGCGCTAGGGCTCATGGAGCTGAAGGGCTCGAATGGCTATAAATAGCCGATGAGTTGTGATAACTCGAAGAGACTTGACGGAATCAAGTCGAGAGCGGAGCACTGGGGCTCGCGGAGCTGAAGAGCTGGAGTGGCTGTGAATAGCTGATGAGTTGTGATAACTTGAAGAGACTTGATGGAATCAAGTCGAGGGTGGAGTGTTGGGGCTCATAGAGCTGAAGAGCTTGAGTGGCTGTGAATAGCTGACGAGTTGTGATAACTCATAGAGACTTGATGGAATCAAGTCAAGAGTGGAGCGCTGGGGCTCGCGGAGCTGAAGAGCTCGAGTGGCTGTGAATAACCAATGAGTTGTGATAACTCGAAGAGACTTGATGGAATCAAGTTGAGAGTGGAGCACTGGGGCTCAAGGAGCTGAACAGCTCGGGTGGCTGTGAATAGCCGAGCGGAGGCAAAGATAGGTTTGCCAAAGAACTTTGTTGTTTAATGAACTGTGGGTGAAGATCCAAGTACATGTCTTGTAGTCTGCTACGGGTAGTAGCAAGACAGATGCTCTATATTTTTAGAGTTTGGTACTTCTTTGCCTGAGATTTCCTGTAGTCGGTACGATCCAGGCCCTGTGACCTTGGATATGACGTAGGGACCTTCCCATGGCGAGTTGAGTTTGTGCAGCCCTGATGTGTCTTGAATACATTTGAGGACCATGTCACCCACGTTGAAGGATCGTTCGTTGACATTACGGTCGTGATAGCATCGTAGCCCATCGAGATATCTAGTTGACTGAACTAGTGCTGCACATCTTGTTTCTTCCAGACTATCTAGGTCTAGGCATCTTGTTTCCTCTAATACTCCTTCGTCATACTGCTCAACTGCTGGAGATTGCCACATGACATCTGTAGGGAGGATGGCCTCTGACCCATATACGAGGAAGTAGGGAGAGTGCCCAGTAGGCTTGCATGGTTGAGTGCGTAGTCCCCAAAGAACATTGGGTAGTTTTTTGAGCCATTTGCCTCCTTTTGTGTTACTGATGTCATGCAGTCTTTTCTTGAGAGCTTCGAGTAACATGCCGTTGGCACATTTGACTTGGCTGTTGGCCCTTGGGTGAGCGATGGAGACGTATCGTACATTGATTCTGTGTAATTATTAGTGAAAGCTTTCGTCAAGTCTTCCCACGAATTGATCGAGTTGGGATTGAGTGACTCGAGCCATGTTAACGGCGCAGGTTCCATGCATATGGGGAAGTGAATGACCTTTGTATCATCATTACCCCAAGCTGCTTGAACTGCTAGTGAGTAGCATCGTAGCCATTGGACTAGATCTTGCTTGCCATCATACTTGGTGATCCCTGTCGGCTTGAACTTCTCGGATGGTTTAGTCTTCATTACCTATGTGGTGAAGGCGGGGAAGTGATCATAGTTACTGGCTTCGCGTTCGCGTTCACGGCGACAGTTGTTATTGATTACCTTTCTTAGGTCGCTGAAGATTGAGGCTTCATGATCAGCTCTGCAGTGGCGAGGGCTCTTTGCAGAATTGGTGCAGCTAGCCTCCCTTGCATCCCTGTTTCGCCTTGGGGCCTCGCGTTCATCTCTATTTTGCCTTTGGCTATGTTGCCTTGGCTGGTTGACAACTTTGTTACTATTTCTTGGAGCCTTGTGATTGCCACCGTAGACTGCAACGTCTCTGCTGCCATCCTGGTGGGCTGACTTGCGAGGGATAGATGGGATTGGCGATTTCTTGTCAAGTAGTTTGTAAGCTTGTTGTGCGAGTTGTGCTATTAACTTGTTGCCCCTTTCCATGAGTTGTGCTGTTAACTTGTTGTCTCTGTCACGAGGTATGAGAGTTGATATGAGATTGATCGAGGCAATTGCTGCGAGTGGAGTCTTGTGCTCCCGAGCTTGCACTGCATCGAATGATCTTTCGAGGTTCACGATGGGAATGTTTGTAGCTAGTAGTCGGCGATGATCTGCTCGGGCAGCATTGTGTGCCCTTCTTTGATTTCTCTGTTTGGAGGTTTCATCTTGCGAGGTGTTAGCTGACGATTCATCTTGTGAGACGTCGTTGAGTTGTCCAACCCGTTGAGGAGTTTTTTTGGTGGCTGGCACCCGCATCATTTTTTGGTGATGTGATGATGAAGATTTCTCTATCCGGGTAGTAGCTTCCAGAGCTTGATGTTGCGATCACCGTAGTGCTTCCTTCTTCACGGGTTGAAGTAAGCGGGATACCCCCATGATACAGGAGGTTGTCTATGCGAGCGACAAGGCGTGACTCGTAATCTTGGGCAAGGAACAATGGCTTCATCCCAGGCCAATAAACGAATCTGCCTTACAGAGTCGAAGTAATTACCAAGCCTTAAGCTGGGTCTGACAAAGGGATCTCTTGGATGGAGTCCGAATCGTAGTTGTAGTCCTTAGCTATCTCTAGTCCGGATTGGACTCGAGTAAGGAATTTTTGGTGGACCGCAGCTGCGTTGTCGAATCTATGCAGGAATCAACTTCAAGTTGAAGTCGACGTGCGGGATGACTTGGATGTTAGCCTATGCGAGCTAGTCCGAATCGAGGTCAGGTCCGAGCCGTAGTTGAACTCAATGTTGTTGACGTTGAAATTTTGGTTTTTCTCAACGAGATTCTCTGCTTCTTGATGAAGAAAGTTTCCATCGAGATGCTTCTTCTCCTAGTTGTTGATGATGTAGCATTGAAAGGATCCAGCACCGTCAGCAATGCAAACCAGGAGCCAAAGATGAAGGTTGCGCCTACCTCAAAGGCGAACACAGGCTTGATGACGACTAGTGCCATCGATCTCACACAAAGAAACTCAGTGACAACCCCTACTTGGCCCGACAACTGTCGATCTTTTAGACTGGCAACCTACCTAGGGAGTACCCAAGGTGGTCGTTTGTGTGGTGGGTGTCGTCAAGAATCAAGGAGTTGATGGTGACGCAAGGAACAGGATTTAGATAGGTTCGGGCTGCTAGATCGCATAATACCCTACATCCTGTGTGTAGATTGTATTGATCTTGTTCTTCGTTGTTTGGAGGGGCTCCTTGCCTGCCCTTATATAGTTGGGGAGCAGGGTTACAAGGCGGATTGTGTACAAGAGTCCTAATCGAGTACGTTATAGAGTCCTACTCTAACTTAGTAGAGTAGTTTCCTTTTGACCCGACTAGTCTTCGGGGAGTTCATGAAGCCTATGCGCCCTGCAGAGTAGTATTCATGTTCGAGTAGGTTTCGGGTACGTTCGCTTGAGTGGGTCCGTACAAGTCTTCTCGTGGGCCCAGGGGTGCCTAGTTGATAAGTGGGATCCGTCCTCGGTCAGCGAGGATCGCATTGCTTGATATCATGGCAGGCTTCACCATGGTATTTGTATCGACGTTAGACTTATTGTTGTTTTTCAGCTGCTTTTGAAACTTTGAAACTCTATCTTTATGCTTTTGAACACCTTAGTTGTAATAAATGAAGTTGGGACATGTAATAATCTATCTGGATTGTTGTAATCCCTGGACTCATCTTCATGCGGCTATGCTTTGTTTCAATCCGAGACAAGTGGTTTTATCAAGTGAAACCCGTCGGACTGCCATTTTAACTTGATTAAAGTGTCTACTCGCATATGAGGCGATGTTGAGTACACTTTAGCTGAGTTAATCTGGGCGGTTCCACCACACGTACCCTAGTGAGAGAAGGGCATGACAGTTGAGGCAGGCCATTAGCAGGTGCCCCGTCACTGTAAAAACACCAACATTACATTTCATAGCACACACTTTGATGCCTCAGGGATTGGTGGCCTTACCCATCCCATCCAACAGGAAGCGGGCACTGCTCTTGTGTCAAGAGCGCCCACCCGGCTCTTGGCTGCCCTCTACCAGAAGGGCAGGCCCACCTCACGGACCTGGGAAATGACAAGAGCTTCCCAAGAAGTGGCAAAGGCTTCCCGGGTAGGATCCTGGGAACCAGGTTCATTGCCCTCTAACCCAAGACGATGGGTCCGAGCTGAGAGAGGTAATGATTACCAAAGTAAGATGGTAAAATATGAAGATTGACATACAGAGGACTTGGGTGGGGTGCTTTGGCGCTATGCGTACTAAGGCAAAGAAGCATTAGGGCAAGTAGATGGCGCGTCAGAAGAACTGTAGCAAGGAGGATAGCCAGTGGGCCGCCGTGTTCACACGCACGATGTAAAGGGATGGATTGGGGTGCAAGGCTTGCCTCAACAAGTCCCTCCATGGGCCTGGCCTATAAAAAGATTGGCTCTTGTACAAACAAGACACACAACTCAAGCAACACAACACCTAGGACATAAGGTGTTACACTTCTGAGCGGCCTGAACCTATCTAAAAACTCTCTTAGCAAAGTCATACACTAACTCCCCAAATGCCTCTTGAATCCGTACACATGAAAGGATCTCTAAAAGGGGGTACCTCCGGATCCCTGCTCTCGGTGCTTGACCACCGTCAGCTGGTGTGCCAGGTAGGGGGATAGTGGTGTGTTGAGATTTGAAGCTTCCCATCTGCACAGAGGTAATGTGGAGCCGTTTCAATCATCATCAGGCTCACCATAGTGAGTCAGATGGTGAAGCTAGCGAGGGGAAGGAAACGCCCCACCGACGGGCGACAGCATCGCAGTTGGCGACACCCGTCCACGCACCAAGGCGGCCAGACACCTCGGCTTCGGCGCCGCCGCACATCAACCCTCCTTACTCGGTATCCAGCGGAATGGTGTCCGTTGTGGGTCAAGTGGCTTACTTCTGTGACAAGGCAAACAAGTGTGCTGAGGTAGTGGCCCGCAGGTGCAGCTCCCGCAACCACCACCACCTAGATTTCGACAACTTGCTACCAAGAGATGCCCTGGTGGCTGCCTATGCCCTCCTCTAGCACCCACTAGTGGAAGCTAGTGTCAAGACCCTGAAGTGGTGATGGTTGGAAGATCTTCCCAAACTAGTGGGCAAGGCCCATGTTCCTTATGGACTGGGCAAAAGCTCACACAGCCCAACCGGCCGAAACAGATGTGGCTCTAGGAAGGCCAGGTCCCGAAGGAGCATCAAGTCTCCTCCGCTCTAGGCTACAGGTGTTGGAGGTATGCCCTAGAGGCAATCATAGAGATGATGATATTCCATTTGTATCCATGATTTATATTGTATTCCTTGAATATCCATTAAAGGCTACTTGAATTGATTTGCAATTATGTGAATTGTATGTGAAACTCTTTACTTGTATGGTTATTCTAAAGTTGTCCCTAGTCGGAGTTCATGTGAGGACACACATGAATATTAGACTAGCATATGTATTAGTTGATGACTATGTTTCACAAGTCATGGACATGGAGATGTTGAACTAATAATGTGGGCACATGTGGAGACATGTGCTAGGACTGACCCAACACGAGAAGTAGTTCTCTCTTTGCACAACATATATGCTTTGTCCTTAGACCTAAGATTGTTGCATGTACTCAAGATGTGGATCGACTTACTTAGGGGCTATCAAACGCTACGCCGTAATAGGGTAGTTATAAAGGTAGCTTTCGTGTTTGTCAAGAAGCATGCTATGAGACATGGTGAATCTAGATGGGATTTGGTCAATCTAGATGGGATTTGCCCCTCTCTGATTGAGAGTGATATCTCTGGGCCCCTCGAGTGATTGGATCCAAAAATGCATGGCCATGCTACGTACGATTAAGAGTTAACCTACAAAGGGATTCCGAATCATAGGATCGAGAAAGAGCGGTCGGCTTGAAGCTAGACCAAATATCGTGAGGCAAGAGGAATAGCATGTATATAATGTTGTGATGGTTCGTCTGATATGATCTTCGTGTGCGTATAGGAGTTGGCACATCTTGCTAGAGGCCGCTACCAACTATTGGGCCGAGTAGGAGTACTCAGGCCATGTCTATACATATCCGAACCCATAGGGTCACACACTTAAGGGGCTGGAAGCCCAATTCGGATGTGATCCGAGTTGGATTAGGAACCTCTATAAATAGAGGGGTGGGGGCGCCCTAGGATTTACACCTTTTGGTGAAACTCATCTGCCGCACGCCTCCCACACCCTCGCCTGTTGCAACTCGCGGACCTAGCAGTCCGGCTTGCAACGCTTCCTCCCTGCACGTGTGGATACCTTGGAGGTGGTGCGCCTGCAGCACTTGGACGAGCCACCAACGAGCTACGACGAGCCGCCGATGAGCCGACGACGAGCCGACGACGAGCCGCGGCATGAGGGCGATCTTGCTGCATGTGGACGAGCTGTTGGACGTCGTCGTGATCGACTACGTACGACTACGCTGATCGATTTCGCTGCATCGACGCGAATCTACATCTTCCGCATTAGTGCGTCGAGTGGTAATCCCGTGATCCTTATACGACAGTTTTCCTGGTTTACGCGGTAGAAAAATTTTGATTTGTGCTAGTGTAGCCTACCTTGTATTCCAACAGTGGTATCAAAGCCGTTGCTATTTAGTTTTGGATTCGGGATGTGTGCATATGGAGATATGCGAGTTTTCAGTTTGATATATGTCATGGTTTCGTGTTCTTGCTGCAATGGTAGTGTAACGACATACTCCTACCAGTCGGGTTTCCACCATTGGAGTAAAATGATACACGTAATTGCAGTTGTAGTGAGCGAAGATCAATGTGATTGGTCGAATTGAAATCCAAGTTCATACGCAAGGCGCATGAAATGTGCAATAGTAAATTGGATCTACTACCAGGTCGGGATTTTGCCGTATGCGTGTGCTTTGGTAAATCAGCTGTAACTTTTCGGTACGATCTTGGATCGGGGCAAATTTTATATGAAAATTGATCTACAGAAAAAGTTACAGATGAAATTCAACTGCTTTGCTATTTTTAGCAAAATTAGATTTCCCAAATTCAGCTTGGAAGATGGAGTTTTCGGCCTCCGAAGTTTGGAACGTTAGGACGCTTAACTCTATTTTGCAGGATGTATGTATCTTGTGATCAGTATGGCCCCTTTGTGTATGTGATGCATGTGTGTAACTCATTTGTGACCTGCGTGTCGCGCGTACGGCAACACGGCTGAGCCATATGTGTTGTCACTTTAATGTATTTAATGGTCTGCGTACCAATCTGTGATGGTCCAAGCAACTATGTAATCTTCATTACTAGCTTCTTTACTAGCTATTAGGCGTAATGGCATGTTCTAGTTCTTGGAGGACTCATCACCAGGAGGATTGCGCACATGGAACATGGAGATGGAGATCACCATGGTGAACAGGTTCTGTGGAGATGGAGATCACCATAAGAAAACGGGCCATACTGTGTCACAACTGTGTGAATGCTATTTTGTTTATGTTTTACTTTCTGCATGCTGTGATGTTAGAAGTAGAACGATCCCTCACAAAGTTTAAGTTAGTATGCCCTCCCAACTAAAACTTGCACCGTCCCATGTCTTGTACAATTAGTGGTGGGTCTATGAAATTAGGGTGCCACTAGCTTTCCTAGACTAGACGGGTTTGTGTCGGACACTTACATGCATAAGGGTTGGTTTGCTTAACAAGGTTATCTTAACGGTTAAGGACCTTGGGGCATAAAGGTTGGGCGCCGAGACATAGAGATGTCACCCAACAACATGAGTCATATGTGATATGATTAGCAAGAAGTTGCTTACCGATCTACCTTGTTTGCTAGCGGTGATGCTAAAGCTCACTTGTAGACTTCTTAGTTGTGGATCCTGAATCACTAAGTATCAATAGAGGGATATTGATTTTAGTGGGAGTAGATTCTGTTAAAATATTTTAATGTGATTTGCTCTATCATGGATACATTTGTCTTAGTGTATTTTGCATTACTTTTGTTGTAGATTAAATGGCACCTAGCAGCACTACACTGTTTGTTTTGCGTTCGGTCCTTGAGAAGGACAAGTTGAATGGAACAAACTACTCAGATTGGATCCGTAACCTGAGAATTGTTCTCAGGGCTGAGAAAAAGGAAGATGTTCTAGACAACCCACTACCAGAAGAACCTGCTGATGATGCAACTGCTGCTGCTAAGAATGCTTACAAGAAAGCATGTGATGCTAACCTCAAAGTAAGCTGCCTTATGCTTGCTTGCATGGAACCCGAGCTACAGATGTAGTTCGAAACAAACCATGAGGCGCACGATATGATCGTGGCGCTTAGAGACATGTTCCAAACACAGGCTAGGACTGAAAGGTTCAATGTGTCTAAGGCCTTTGTGGAGAGCAAGCTAGCAGAAGGCGCAGCAGTAGGACCACACGTAATCAAGATGGTTGGTTACACTCAACGGTTGGAGAAGCTGGGCTTCCCATTGGGCCAAGAGTTGGCCACTGATTTCATTCTTTCGTCTCTTCCGCCTAGCTATGGGAACTTCATCTCGAACTACCATATGCATGGGACGGAGAAGGGTCTGAATGAGCTTTGTGGCATGCTTAAAACAGCAGAGGCTGACATCAAGAAAAGCGCTAGTAGCAGCCATATGATTGCTATACAGAACAAGCCTAGCTTTAAGAAGAAGGGCAATTCTTGGAACAAGAAGGGCAAGGCTGGAACGTCCAAGCCAAACCCAGCGCCCAAGGTTAAAGCTGGACCTGGACCTACTCCACACAAAGAGTGCTTTTACTACTATGAACTTGGTCACTGGAAGAGAAATTGCAAGCAGTACCTAGCTTCGTTGAAGAATGGCGGAAGGTAGAGTACTTCCACCTTAGGTACACTTGTTATTAATGTTATAGACAACATATTTCTCGCTGATACAATTATTAATTCTTGGGTATTTGATACCGGATCAGTTGCTCATATTTGCAATTCGATGCAGGGAATGATAAGAAGTAGAAGCGTGGAAAGAGGAAAAGTTAATTTCCGCGTGGGCAATAATGCAAGAGTTGCTGCGTTGACCGTCGGGACGATGCAACTCCACCTCCCGTCAGGATTTATTATGGAGTTGAATAACTGTTATTTTGTTCCTATTTTAAGTCGAAACATTTTGTCTCCTTCATGCTTGATGAAGGATGGTTATTCATTTGCGAGTGAAAACAATGGTTGTGTGATCTCTAAGAATGATATGTTTATGGCTTTTGCACCCATTGTGAATGGATTGTTTGTTTTAAATCTTGATGGTACACCTTTCTATAACGTAAGTGCTAAAAGGCCTCGGCCTAATGATTTGAGTCCTACCTACTTGTGGCATTGTTGCTTGGGTCATATAAGTGAAAAACGCATGAAGAAGCTCCATTCTGATGGACTTCTAACTTCGTTTGATTTTGAATCATACGAGACATGTGAGGCTTGCTTGGTAGGCAAGATGACCAAGATGCCTTTCACAGGATTTGCTGAGAGAGCAGTAGACTTGTTGGAACTCGTACATAGCGATGTATGCGGACCAATGAGCATGACGGCTAGAGGAGGATTCCAATACTTCATAACTTTCACTGATGATTTTAGTAGATATGGCTATGTCTACTTGATGAGGCACAAGTATGAAACCTTTGAAAAGTTCAAGGAATTTCAGAATGAAGTTGAAAATTAGCGTATTAAGAAAATTAAGGCCTTACGATCTGATCGTGGAGGCGAGTATTTGAGCCACGAGTTTAGCAATCATCTAAAGAGTTGCGGAATTGTTCCATAACTTACGCCGCCTGGAACACCTCAAAGAAATGGTGTATCTGAGCCACGTAATCGAACTTTGTTAAACATGGTTCGATCAATGATGAGCTAGTCGGACCTACCATTGTCATTTTGGGGATACGCTCTAGAAATAGCAGCTTTCACACTTAATAGGGTACCATCTAAATCCGTAGTTAAGACACCATATGAGATGTGGACTGGAAAAGTTCCCAGTTTGTCTTTTCTAAAGATTTAGGGATGTGAAGTGTTTGTCAAGTGATTTCAGTCGGACAAGATCACACCTAAGTCGGATAAGTGCATTTTTGTGGGATATCCAAAGGAAACTTTGGGATATTATTTCTACAACCGGTCAAAGGGTAAAGTGTTTGTCGCTCGGAACGGGGTTTTCCTAGAGAAAGAGTTTCTCAAAGGAGAAAAGAGTGGAAAGACAGTGCATCTTGAAGAAGTTTAAGATGAGCCGATCGGGCAAGAATCAATGAGTGATGCTAACATAGCAGAATAAGTTGAGATACCCATGGCAAGAGAAGCACCGCCACAACCACGAAGGTCGATAAGGCTCCGCGAAATGCGGGAAATATTATTGTTGGACAATGATGAGCCTGCGACATATGCAGAAGCAATGATGGACCCAGACTCTGAAAAATGGCAGTGTCATGCAATTCGAAATAGAGTCCATGGGAGACAATCAAGTTTGTAACTTGGTTGACCAGCCTGATGGTGTTAAAGCCATAGAGTGCAAGTGGATCTATAAGAAGAAAACGGACATGGATGGAAATGTTTACATCTATAAAGCACGACTTGTCGCAAAAGGTTTTCGACAAGTTCAAGGAGTTGACTACGACGAGACCTTCTCGCCTGTAGTGATGCTTAAATCCATTCGGATTATTCTAGCAATAGCTGCATATTTCAATTATGAGATATGGCAGATGGATGTCAAGACAGCTTTCCTGAATGGAAACCAAGCTGAGGACGTGTATATGATACAGCCTTAGGGTTTTGTCGATCTGAAAAATGATGGAAAGGTATGCAAGCTTCAGAGATCCATTTATGGATTGAAGCAAGCATCTAGGAGTTGGAACATTCATTTTGATGAGGTGGTCAAAGGGTTTGACTTCACCAAGAACGAAGAAGAGTCTTGTGTTTACAAGAAAGTTAGTGGGAGCTCTGTAGTATTTCTAATTTTATATGTGGATGACATATTGCTGATTGGAAATAACATTCCTATGCTTGAGTCTGTAAAGACTTCACTGAAAAATAGTTTTTCGATGAAGGACTTAGGGGAAGCGGCATATATTCTGGGTATTAAGATCTATAGAGATAGATCGAGAAGGCTTATAGGATTAAGCCAAGATACTTACATTGATAAAGTATTGAAGCGGTTCAGCATGGAAGAGGCAAAGAAAGGGTTCTTGCCTATGTCACACGGCATACATCTCAGCAAGACTCAGTGTCCTTCGACTGCTGATGAGCGGGATCGCATGAGTAGAGTGCCATATGCCTCGACTATTGGATCTATCATGTATGCAATGATAAGTACTCACCCAAATGTTTCATATGCGCTAAGTATGACAAGCAGACACTAGTCTGATCCAGGTGAGAGTCACTAGACAGCGGTGAAAAACATTCTTAAGTACTTGAGAAGGACTAAAGATATATTCCTCGTCTATGGAGGTGAGAAGGAGCTCGTTGTAACAGGTTACACCGATGCTAGTTTCCAAACCGACAGAGATGATTCAAAGTCACAATCAAGATACACACGCTAAATGGTGGTGCTGTTAGTTGGAAGAGTTCCAAGCAGGAGACGGTGGCCGATTCTACGACAGAAGCCGAGTACATCGCGGCTTCCGAAGCCGCGAAGGAGGGTGTTTGGATAAGGAATTTCCTCATTGTCCTTGGTGTGTTCCCGAATACGTCCAGCCCATTGAATCTCTACTGTGATAACAATGGGGCAATTGCGCAAGCAAAGGAGCCAAGGAACCACCAGAAGAACAAACACATAATGCGGCGATTTCATCTCATTCAAGACTTTGTTAACCGGGGTGAGATCAAGATATGCAAAATACACACGGATCTGAACATTTCTGATCTGTTGACAAAACCACTCCCACAGGCTAAGCACGATACGCATGTAAGAGCTATGGGTATTAGGTACCTTCTAGATGGACTCTAGTGCTAGTGGGAGACTATTGGAGGTATGCCCTAGAGGCAATCATAGAGATGATGATATTCCATTTGTATCCATGATTTATATTGTATTCCTTGAATATCTATTAAAGGCTACTTGAATTGATTCGCAATTATGTGAATTGTATGTGAAACTCTTTACTTGTATGGTTATTGTAAAGTTGTCCCTAGTCGGAGTTCATGTGAGGACACACATGAATATTAGACTAGCACATGTATTAGTTGATGACTATGTTTCACAAGTCATGGACATGGAGATGTTGAACTAATAATGTGGGCACATGTGGAGACATGTGCTAGGACTGACCCAACACAAGAAGTAGTTCTCTCTTTACACAACATATACGCTTTGTCCTTAGACCTGAGATTGTTGCATGTACTCAAGATGTCGATCGACTTACTTAGGGGCTATCAAACGCTACGCCGTAATAGGGTAGTTATAAAGGCAGCTTTCGGGTTTGCCAAGAAGCATGCTATGAGACATGGTCAATCAAGATGGGATTTGCCCCTCTCTGATTGAGAGTAATATCTCTGGGCCCCTCGAGTGATTGGATCCGAAAATGCATGGCCATGCTACGTACGATTAAGAGTTAACCTACAAAGGGATTCCGAATCATAGGATCGAGACAGAGCGGTTGGCTTGAAGCTAGACCAAATATCGTGAGGCAAAGGGAATAGCATGTATATAATGTTGTGATGGTTTGTCTGATATGATCTTCGTGTGCGTATAGGAGTTGGCACGTCTTGCTAGAGGCTGCTACCAACTATTGGGCCAAGTAGGAGTACTCGGGCCATGTCTATACGTATCCGAACCCATAGGGTCACACACTTAAGGGGCTGGAAGCCCAATTCGGATGTGATCCGAGTTGGATTAGGAACCTCTATAAATAGAGGGGTGGGGGCGCCCTAGGATTTACACCTTTTGGTGAAAAACATCTGCCGCGTGCCTCCCACACCCTCGCCTGTTGCAACTCGCGGACCTAGCAGTCCGGCTTGCGATGCTTCCTCCCTGCACATGTGGATACCTTGGAGGTGTTGCGCCTGCAGCACTTGGACGAGCCACCGATGAGCTACGACGAGCTGCCGACGAGCCACGACGAGCCGCCGACGAGCCACGACGAGCCGCCGACGAGCCACGATGAGCCGACGACAAGCCGCGGCACAAGGGCGATCTTGCTGCACGTGGATGAGCTGCTGAGGAGCTGCTGGACGTCGACGTGATCAACTACGTATGGCTACGCTGATCGATTTTGCTGCATCGATGGGAATCTACATCTTCTGCATTAGTGCGTCGAGTGGTAATCCCATGATCCTTATACGGCAGTTTTCCTAGTTTACGCGGTAGAAAAATTTTAATTTGCGCTAGTGTAGCCTACCTCGTATTCCAACAACAGGACCTCCACACCCTCCTTGATCAGAACCGCTCAAAGGAAGACTCGTGGGTCACCCTAGAGCGGAGCCGGGAGTGGCATCGCGAGCCACCCCAAATGAAAGACCAAGCTTAGTCAGGATCCACACCTAGGGGAATTCTCAATGGAAAGGGAGAGCCGTACTGATGGGGATGACGATGCCAGTCCCTATGGGGCCTAGTGCCGCGCCTTCGTGGCCAACCTCTATCAAGTTGAAAAGCTGAGCAAGTTTTGGTCTGAGATCCTGGAGAAATACGATGACACCATCAATCCAGAGGAGTTCCTACAAGTCTACACAACGGCCATTTAGGCCGCTCGCGGGGGACCAAAAGTCATGGCCAACTACTTCCACCTAGTGCTTCACTTGTCAGCATGGTCGTGGCTCATGAACCTCCCTACTAGATCTGTTCATTCGTGGGCTAACCTGAGTGAACAGTTTGTTGCCAACTTTGCGAGTTCATTCGCCGTTCATCAGCGGTGTGATCAAACGCTGCAGCAATACATCCAGCGTTTCAATCGAGTCTGTAACACCATCCCTCGCATCACCCCAACTTCAGTAATAGTTGCTTTCAAGCAAAGTCTCATTGACCAGCGGCTAAGGGGAAAGCTGTCAATGATACATCCCCAATACCCACAAGGAAGGAAGAAGATAGACTCCTACTAGGATTCCTCTATAATCCTACTAGGAGTCATACCGTGTAATCCTACTAGGCCTCCTACCTTGTAACCGGCTTGTAATTCTACCCCGTGAAGTATATAAAGGAGGGTAGGGGTCCCTAGATCGGTAGGCGAAGACCTCATAGAACCACAACAGAGGACCAAATCCTCAACACCAAACAACACCCAAGCACAGGACACAATATACAACACCCCAAATAGGACGTAGGGTATTACGCTACTTTAGCGGCCTGAACCTGTATAAATTTGTGTGTTGTGTCCTTGCTTGGACCTTCGAGGTCCAGGTCTGACAATCCCCCACCAACAAATCTACTACCTCAAGATACCCCTCGGTAGGTTGCCGGGTATAAAACACCAATATCTGGTGCCAACTTTGTGGGTTCATTCACCTGCCCTGGCATGGAGAGCAATCTCCATGCCTTTCGTTAGTAGTGCGACAAAATGCTATGGTAGTACATCCAACGTTTCAGTCAAGTTTGCAGCACCATCCCTCGCATCACCCCAACGTCAGTAATAGTCACTTTCAAGCAATGTCTCACTAACCAGCGGCTAAGGGGGAAGCTGGGGACTCACAGTATCAAAACTGTGGCCAAACTGTTCACCCTGGCTGACAAATATGCTAGGGAGGCCGAAGCACAGTATCGAAACTGTGGCCGAACTGTTCGTCCTGCGCTCATAAAGGAGGTTCAGCTCAGAGATTGCCCTAGCAAGACCGTCAAGGTTGGGGCCCAGCTAGGTGACAAGTAGGAAGGCATGCTCATCACTTTCCTCTGAGCAAATGTTGACGTGTTCACATGGGAACCACCAGACATTCCCGGGGTCCCCAAGAAGGTGATCAAGCACAAACTTGCCGTGCGTCCCAACGCGCGGCCCAGGCAACAAAAAGTATGACGGCAAGCCTCGGAAAGGCAAGACTTCATCCATGAGCAAGTCTGCAAAATGCTAGAGGCTAGGATCATACGGGAAGTCCTCCACCCTGAGTGGTTGGCTAACTCGGTCATCGTGCTGAAGGCAAACAATAAGCTTCGGATGTGTGTCGACTACACCGACCTCAACAAGGCTTGCCTAAAAATCGTTTCCTGCTACCTCGCATCGACCAAGTCGTCAATTCCACAGTAGGGTGCGACCTCCTTTCTTTTCAAGACGCGTACTTCGGGTACCACCAGATAAGCATGGCAAGGAAGGACGAGGAGAAACCGGTGTTCACCCCCGGTAGGGTCGTATTGTTACGTGTGCATGCCTTTCGACCTCAAGAATGCCGGGACCACCTTTTGGTGGACCATGTGCATCATTATAGGGAATCAACAAGGTCAAAAAGTTGAAGTGTACATTGACGACATTGTCGTCAAAACCCGAACCAAGCTACACTGCTTGCAGATTTATCTGAAATGTTTGACAATCTGCAAGCGACGCGTATGAAGCTCAACCCGGAAAAGTGAGTGTTCGGCATACCATTACGGAAACTCTTGGGGTTACTCATCTCCAAACGGGGAATCGTAGAAAACCCTAAGAAGCTGGAGGCCATGGAGCACATACAGCCTCCCTCCCACCTGAAGGACGTGCAGCGCCTCACCAGTTGCATGGCAGCTCTTGGGAGATTTATTTTGGGGCAAGGGGAGCGGGGGCTCCCCCACTTCTAGCTGCTCAAGAAGACAGGGCACTTCAAATGGATTGAAGAAGCAAGCAAAGCCTTGAGATAGTTTTAGCTATACCTCTCAACAACGCCGACATTGGTTGCCCCCAGAGATGAGGATCCCTTACTCCTGTACATCACCGCAACCCCTCAGGTGGTGAGCGTGACTCTGGTGGTTGAAAGGAAGGAGCGAGACTCACCCCCTGAGGGGAGTGACATGCCGACCACTGACACACCTTTCCTGGGGACGCCTGACAGCGGTCCCGGGGGCATGGCTCAGGACGAGACCCTTCTCGGGTTGATCGAAACTCGGGGGACTGAGCAGAGAGTAGGAGGCTCCCTGGGTGCTTGTTATCCTGGGTGCCTAACTGTGCCATCCCAGAGTAAACCAGGAAAGTAAAGCACCCGGTGTACTTTGTTAGTGAGGTACTACGGGATGCGAAGGAACAACACCCCCAAGCACAGAAGATGTTGTACGCCGTGCTGATGGCATTCCGAAAGCTAAGGCACTACTTTCAGGCGCATCCGATCATGGTGGTGGCATCATATCCCCTTGCCCAGATCCTCCAGAACCAGGAGGGTACCAAATGAGGCGTGAAGTGGTCCATCGAGCTGGCTGAGTTCGGGCTGCAATTAACCCCTCGCCACGCGATCAAGAGCCAGGCTCTAACCGACTTCATCGTTGAGTTGACTTCCATACCTGAGAAAGAAAAGGAATCCATCCCGGTGTGACATCTCAAGTAATTAAGAGGCAAATCAAGAGAAATTAAGAAATAAATCAAAGAAAAATCAAAATGGTTAAGTGTTAAACACCCTTTTAATGATGCTCACTTGGGAAGCAAATAAAAAAACATCTTGATCCGATTAAAGTGTCTGATCGCATTTAAGGTGATGTTTAGCACACTTAAGTCGGATTAATTTTGGTGGTTCCGCCACACCTAGGTCCATCAACATGGAAGACAGGGAGCCTTAGACATTGGAATATTAGACAATGAACTTTGACAGCTCCCTCAACCCTGCACGGCGTGGGGGCTGGCGTGGTCCTCATGTCACCTACGGGGGAGGTCCTCCGCTATTCGATACAGCTTGATTTTCGGGCCACCAACAACATGGTGGAGTACGAGGGCCTGCTTAATTGCTAGGCTCCGGGTGGCTACTGGATTGGGAATCCAGCGACTGCTTGTTAAACGGGACTCACAGCTGGTGGTCAATTAGGTCGCCAAGGAGTACCAATGTGCGGACCCACAAATGGCCGCATTTGTCACGGAGGTTCGGAGAATCGAGCGACACTTTGATGGACTGGAGCTCCGACATGTCCCTAGGAAGGACAACGTGGACTCCGATAAGCTATCCAGGCTCACCTCATCCGGGACACCTCCACCTCCCAGAGTCTTCGACGAACGGCTCACACAACCTACTGCTATGGTAGCCATGTTGGGATACGAGGTAGGCTACACTAGCGCAAATCAAAATTTTTCTACCGCGTAAACCAGGAAAACTGCCGTATAAGGACCACAGGATTACCACTCGACACACTAATGCAGAAGATGTAGATTCACATCGATGCAGCAAAGTCGATCAGCGTGGTTGTACGTAGTCGATCACGTCGACGTCCAGCAGCTCCTCAACAGCTCGTCCACGTGCAGCAAGATCGCCCTCGTGCCGTGGCTCGTCGTGGCTTGTCGGTGGCTCGTCGTGGCTCGTCGGTGGCTCGTCCAAGTGCTGCAGGCGCAACACCTCCAAGGTATCCACACGTGTAGGGAGGAAGCATCGCAAGCCGGACTGTTAGGTCCGCGAGTTGCAACAGGCAAGGGCATGGGAGGCGCGGTAGATGTGTTTCGCCAAAAGGTGTAAACCCTAGGGCGCCCCCACCCCTCTATTTATAGAGGTTCCTAATGGGCCTCTGGGTCCGAGGCCCATTAGTACTTCTAAACCTAATCCAACTCGGATCACATCCGAATTGGGCTTCCAGCCCCTTAAGTGTGTGACCCTATGGGTTCGAATACGTATAGACATGGCCCGAGTACTCCTACTCGGCCCAATAGTCGGTAGCGGCCTCTAGCAAGACGTGCCAACTCCTATACGCACCCGAAAATCATATCAAACGAACCATCACAACATTATATACATGCTATTCCGTTTGCCTCATGATATTTGGTCTAGCTTCGAGCCGACCGCTCTTTCTCGATCCTGTGATTCAGAATCCCTTTGTAGGTTAACTCTTAAACGTACGTAGCATAGCCATGCATTTTTCGGATCCGATCACTCCAGGGGCCCAGAGATATCACTCTCAATCAGAGAGGGGCAAATCCCATCTTGATTTACCATGTCTCATAGCATTCTTCTTGACAAACCCGAAAGCTACCTTTATAACTACCGTGTTACGGCGTAGCATTTGATAGCCCCTAAGTAAGTCGATCCACATCTTGAGTATATGCGACAATCTTAGGTCTAAGGACAAAGCGTATATGTTGTGTAAAGAGAGAACTACTTCTTGTGTTGGGTCAGTCCTAGCACATGTCTTCACATGTGCCCACATTATTAGTTTAACATCTCCATGTCCATGACTTGTAAAACATAGTCATCAACTAATACATGTGCTAGTCTAATATTCATGTGTGTCCTCACATGAACTCCGACTAGGGACAACTTTACAATAACCATACAAGTAAAGAGTTTCACATACAATTCACATAATTCCAAATCAATTCAATTAGCCTTTAACGGATATTTAAGGAACACTATAAATCATGGATACAAATGGAATATCATCATCTCTATGATTGCCTCTAGGGCATACCTCCAACAGTCTCCCACTTGCACTACAGTCAATCTAGAAGGTACCTAATACCCATAGCTCTTACATGCGCATCATGCTTAGCTTGCTGGAGTGGTTTTGTCAACGGATCAGAAATGTTTAGATCCGTGTGTATTTTGCATATCTTGATCTCACCCTGGTTAATGAAGTCTCGAATGAGATGAAATCGCTATATTACGTGTTTGTTCTTCTGGTGGTTCCTTGGCTCCTTTGCTTGCGCAATTGCCTCATTGTTATCACAGTAGAGATTCAATGGGCTGGACGCATTCGGGAACACACCAAGCTCAATGAGGAAGTTCCTTATCCAAACACCCTCCTTCGCGGCTTCGGAAGCCGCGATGTACTCGGCTTCTATCATAGAATCAGCCACCGTCTCCTGCTTGGAACTCTTCCAACTAACAGCACCACCATTTAGTGTGAACACAAATCCTGATTGTGACTTTGAATCATCTCTGTCGGTTTGGAAACTAGCATCGGTGTAACCTGTTACAACGAGCTCCTCCTCACCTCCATAGATGAGGAACATATCTTTAGTCCTTCTCAAGTACTTAAGAATGTTTTTCACCGATGTCCAATGACTCTCACCTGGCTCAGACTGGTGTCTTCTTGTCATACTTAGCACATATGAAACATCTGGGCAAGTACTTATCATTGCATACTTGATAGATCCAATAGCTGAGGCATATGGCACTCTACTCATGCGATCCCGCTCATCAGCAGTCGAAGAACACTGAGTCTTGCTGAGATGTATGCCATATGACATAGGCAAGAACCCTTTCTTTGCCTCTTCCATGCTGAACCGCTTCAATACTTTATCAATGTAAGTATCTTGGCTTAATCTTATAAGCTTTCTCGATCTATCTCTATAGATCTTAATGCCCAGAATATATGACGCTTCCCCTAAGTCCTTCATCGAAAAACTATTTTTCGGTGAAGTCTTTACGGACTCAAGCATAGGAATGTTATTTCCAATCAGCAATATGTCATCCACATATAAGATTAGAAATACTACAAAGCTCCCACTAACCTTCTTGTAAACACAAGACTCTTCTTTGTTCTTGGTGAAGTCAAACCCTTTGACAACTTCATCAAAACGAATGTTCCAACTCCTAGATGCTTGCTTCAATCCATAAATGGATCTCTGAAGCTTGCATACCTTTCCAATATTTTTCGGATCGAGCTGTATTATATACATGTCCTCAGCTAAGTTTCCATTCAGGAAAGCTGTCTTGACATCCATCTGCCATATCTCATAATCGAAATATGCAGCTATAGCTAGAATAATCCGAATGGACTTAAGCATCACTAGGGGTGAGAAGGTCTCATCGTAGTCAACTCCTTGAACTTGTCAAAAACTTTTTGCGACAAGTCGTGCTTTATAGATGTGAACTTTTCCATCCATGTCATTTTTCTTCTTATAGATCCACTTGCACTCTATGGCTTTAACACCATCAGGCGGGTCAACCAAGTTCCAAACTTGATTGTCTCCCATGGTCTCTAATTCAGATTGCATGGCATTCTACCATTTTTCAAAGTCTGGGTCCATCATTGCTTCTGCATATGTCGCAGGCTCATTATTGTCCAACAATAATATTTCCCGCATTTCACGGAGCCATGCCGACCTTCGTGGTTGTGGCGGTGCCATGGGTATCTCAACTTGTTTTGCTACGTTAGCATCACTCATTGATTCTTTCCCAATCGGCTCATCTTCAACTTCTTCAAGATGCACTGTCTTTCCACTCTTTTCTCCTTTGAGAAACTCTTTCTCTAGGAAAACCCCATTCCGAGCGACAAACACTTTGCCCTCTGACCAGTTGTAGAAATAATATCCCAAAGTTTTCTTTGGATATCCCATGAAAATGCACTTATCCGACTTGGGTGTGATCTTGTCAGACTGAAGTCGCTTGACAAACACTTCACATCCCCAAATCTTTAGAAAAGACAAACTGGGAACTTTTCTAGTCCACATCTCATATGGTGTCTTAACTACGGATTTAGATGGTACCCTATTAAGTGTGAAAGCTGCTGTTTCTAGAGCGTATCCCCAAAATGATAACGGTAGGTTCGACTGGCTCATCATTGATTGAACCATGTCTAACAAAGTTTGATTACGTCGCTCAGATACACCGTTTCTCTGAGGTGTTCCAGGCGGAGTAAGTTGTGGAACAATTCTACAACTCTTTAGATGATTGCTAAACTCATGGCTCAAATACTTGCCTCCATGATCAGATCGTAAGGCCTTAAATTTCTTGCCACGCTGATTTTCAACTTCATTCTGAAATTCCTTGAACTTTTCAAAGGTTTCAGACTTGTTCCTCATCAACTAGACATAGCCATATCTACTAAAATCATCAGTGAAAGTTATGAAGTATTGGAATCCTCCTCTAGCCGTCGTGCTCATTGGTCCGCATACATCGCTATGTACAAGTTCCAACAAGTCTACTGCTCTCTCAGGAAAACCTATGAAAGGCATCTTGGTCATCTTGCCTAGCAAGCAAGCCTCACATGTCTTGTATGATTCAAAATCAAACCAAGTTAGAAGTCCATCAGAATGGAGCTTCTTCATGTGCTTTTCACTTATATGACCCAAACGACAATGCCACAAGTAGGTAGGACTCAAATCATTAGGCCGAGGCCTTTTAGCACTTATGTTACAGACAGGTGAACCATCAAGATTTAAAACAAACAATCCATTCATAATGGGTGCAAAAGCCATAAACATATCATTCTTAGAGATCACACAACCATTGTTTTCACTCGCACATGAATAACCATCCTTCATCAAGCATGAAGGAGACATAATGTTTTGACTTAAACTAGGAACGAAATAACAATTATTTAACTCCATAATAAATCCTAACGGGAGGTGGAGTTGCATCGTCCTAACAGTCAGCGCAGCAACTCTTGCATTATTGCCCACGCGGAAATCAACTTCTCCTCTTTCCACGCTTCTACTTCTTACCATTCCCTGCATCGAATTGCAAATATGAGCAACTGATCCGGTATCAAATACCCAAGAATTAATAATTGTATTAGCAAGAAATATGTTGTCTATAACATTAATAACAAGCGTACCTGAGGTGGAAGTACTCTTACTTCCGCCATTCTTCAACGAAGCTGCTACTAGCGCTTTTCTTGATGTCAGCCTCTGATGTTTTAAGCATGCCACACAGCTCATTCAGACCCTTCTCCGTCCCATGCATATGGTAGTTCGAGATGAAGTTCCCATAGCTAGGCGGAAGAGACGAAAGAATGAAATCAGTGGCCAACTCTTGGCCCAGTGGGAAGCCCAGCTTCTCCAACCGTTGAGTGTAACCAACCATCTTGATTACGTGTGGTCCTACTGTTGCGCCTTCTGCTAGCTTGCTCTCCACAAAGGCCTTAGACACATTGAACCTTTCAGTCCTAGCCTGTGTTTGGAACATGTCTCTAAGCACCACGATCATATCGTGCGCCTCATGGTTTGTTTCGAACTGCATCTGCAGCTCGGGTTCCATGCAAGCAAGCATAAGGCAGCTTACTTTGAGGTTAGCATCACATGCTTTCTTGTAAGCATTCTTAGCAGCAGCAGTTGCATCATCAGCAGGTTCTTCTGGTAGTGGGTTGTCTAGAACATCTTCCTTTTTCTCAGCCTTGAGAACAATTTTCAGGTTACGGATCCAATCCGAGTAGTTTGTTCCATTCCACTTGTCCTTCTCAAGGACCGAACGCAAAGCAAACGGTGTAGTGCTGCTAGGTGCCATTTAATCTACAAGAAAAGTAATGCAAAAATCCATTAACACAAACGTATCCATGATAGAGCAAATCACATTAAACTATTTTAATAGAATCTACTCCCACTAAAATCAATATCCCTCTATTGATACTTAGTGATTCAGGATCCACAACTAACAAGTCTACTAGTGAGCTTTAGCATCACCGCTAGCAAACAAGGTAGATCGGTAAGCAACTTCTTGCTAATCATATCACATATGACTCCAGTTGTTGGGTGACATCTCAATGTCTCAGCGCCCAACCTTTATGCCTCAAGGACCTTAACCATTAAGATAACCTTGTTAAGCAAACCAACCCTTATGCATGAAAGTGTCTGACACAAACCCATCTAATCAAGGAAAGCTAGTGGCACCCTAATTTCATAGACCCACCACTAATTGTACAAGACATGGGATGGTGCAAGTTTTAGTTGGGAGGGCATACTAACTTAAACTTTGTGAGGGATCGTTCTACTTCTAACATCACAGCATGCAGAAAGTAAAATATAAACAGAATAGCATTCACACAGTTGTGACACAGTATGGCCCGTTTTCTTATGGTGATCTCCATCTCCACAGAACCTGTTCACCATGGTGATCTCCATCTCCATGTTCCATGTGCGCCATCCTCCTGGTGATGAGTCCTCCAAGAACTAGAACATGCTATAACGCCTAATAGCTAGTAAAGAAGCTAGTAATGAAGATTACATAGTAGCTTGGATCATCACAGATTGGTACGCAGACTTTAAATACATTAAAGTGACAACACATATGGCTCCAGCCGTGTTGCCATACGCATGACACATAGGTCATGAATGAGTTACACACATGCATCACATACACAAAGGGGCCATACTGATCACAAGATACATACATTCTGCAAAATAGAGTTAGGCATTCTAACGTTCCAAACTTCGGAGGCCGAAAACTCCATCTTCCAAGCTGAATTTGGGAAATCTAATTTTGCCAAAAATAGCAAAGCAGTTGAATTTCATGTGTAACTTTTTCTGTAGATCAATTTTCATATAAAATTTGCCCCGATCCGAGATCGTACCGAAAAGTTACGGCTGATTTACCAAAGCACACGCACACGGCAAAATCCCGACTCGGTAGTAGATCCAATCTACTATGGCACATCTCATGCGCCTGGCGTATGAACCTGGATTTCATTTCAACCAATCACATTGATCTTCGCTCGCTGCAACTGGTATTACATGTATCACTTAACTCTGATGGCGGAAATCCGACCGGTAGGAGTATGTCGTTACACAACCATTGGAGCAAGAACACAAAACCAGGACATAGATCAAACTAAAAACTCACATTTCTCCATATGCACACATCCCGAATCCAAAATTAAACAACTATGGCTCTGATACCACTTTTGGGATATGAGGTAGGCTACACTAGCGCAAATCAAAATTTTTCTACCGCGTAAATCTGGAAAACTGTCGTATAAGGATCACGGGATTACCACTCGACGCACTGATGCGGAAGATAAAGATTCGCATCGATGCAGGGAAGTCGATCAGAGTAGTCATACGTAGTCGATCATGTCGACGTCCAGTAGCTCCTTAGCAGCTCGTCCATGTGCAGCAAAATCGCCCTCGTGCCGCAGCTTGTCGTCGGCTCGTTGTGGCTTGTCGGTGGCTCGTCGTGGCTTGTCGGTGGCTCGTCCAAGTATTGCAGGTGCAACACCTCCAAGGTATCCACACATGCAGGGAGGAAGCATTGCAAGCCGGACTGCTAGGTCCGCGAGTTGCAACAGGCGAGGGCGTGGGAGGCGGGGCAGATGTCTTTCGCCAAAAGGTGTAAACCCTAGGGCGCCCCCACCCCTCTATTTATAGAGGTTCCTAATGGGCCTCTGGGTCCGAGGCCCATTAGTACTTCTAAACCTAATCCAACTCGGATCACATCCGAATTGGTCTTCCAGCCCCTTAAGTGTGTGACCCTATGGGTTCGGATATGTATAGACATGGCCCGAGTACTCCTACTCGGCCCAATAGTCGGTAGCGGCCTCTAGCAAGACGTGCCAACTCCTATACGCACATGAAGATCATATCAGACGAACCATCACAACATTATATACATGCTATTCCCCTTGCCTCACAATATTTGGTCTAGCTTCAAGCCGACCGCTCTTTCTCGATCCTGTGATTCGGAATCCCTCTGTAGGTTAACTCTTAACCGTACGTAGCATGGCCATGCATTTTTCGGATACGATCACTCGAGGGGCCCAGAGGTATCACTCTCACTTAGAGAGGGGCAAATCCCATCTTGATTGACCATGTCTCATAGCATGCTTCTTGACAAACCCGAAAGCTACCTTTATAACTACCCTGTTACAGCGTAGCGTTTGATAGCCCCTAAGTAAGTCAATCCACATCTTGAGTAAATGCGACAATCTCAGGTCTAAGGACAAAGCGTATATGTTGTGTAACGAGAGAACTACTTCTCGTGTTGTGTCATCCTAGCACATGTCTCCACATGTGCCCACATTATTAGTTTAACATCTCCATGTCCATGACTTGTGAAACATAGTCATCAACTAATACATGTGCTAGTCTAATATTCATGTGTGTCCTCACATGAACTCTAACTAGGGACAACTTTAGAATAACCATACAAGTAAAGAGTTTCACATACAATTCACATAATTGCAAATCAATTCAAGTAGCCTTTAATGGATATTCAAGGAACACAATAAAAATCATGGATGCAAATGGAATATCATCATCTCTATGATTGCCTCTAGGGCATACCTCCAACAAGCCAACCATAGCAAAGGGGAAGCCCCACCGCTAAGCGGGAGGACCTAGGCCTTGCCACAAGAAGGAAGCTCCATGCTCCCTGTATGTCCTCAGGAACCATTATGGATGTACAACATCTGCGGCTCCCTAAAAGAAAACATGCTTCCCGAGGATGAGGCCATCGCAGAAAGGATCGCACGATAGTCCAAATGCTACAACATGGTAGATGGGTATCTATACCAACGCCACTCAGATGGGGTCCAGCTGAGGTGCATATCCCAGGAAGAGGGCAGCGAGCTCCTCACCGAGGTCCGCGAGGGTGAGTGCGGGAGTCACTCCTCCTCCCGTATGCTGGTCGGGAAGGCTTTCCGGTAGGGTTTTTACTGGTAGATGGCCCTTAAGGATGCAAAGTAGATTCATCAAGCAGCACAAGTGCTCAACACCATCCCCCATTCATGGCCATTCATGGTCTAGGGGCTCAACATTTTTGGACCATTCCCAAAGGCAGTTGGAGGATACGAGTGGTTGCAGTGCACAAATTCACAAAATGGCCAGATGTGGTTCTAATCATCAAGGAAAACAAAGGTTCATCCCTAAAGTTCATAAAGGACCTGGTGGCTCATTTTGGCATGCCCAATAGAATCATCACCGATAATGGGACGCAGTTCACCAGCTCCTTCTTCAGCAATTATTGCGAAGAAATGAACATCAAGTTGTGTGTTGCATCTGTTGCTCACCCCAGGAGCAAGGGACAAGAAGAAAGGGCCAACGCGGAAGTGCTTAAAGGGCTAAAGACCAGAACCTACAACGAGCTCAAGAAACATGGTACCGGGTGGATCGACGAGTTGCCAACTGTGGTATGGGCCAACCGAACAACCCCCAATAGGGCCATGGGTGAAACCCCTTTCTTCCTGGTCTACGGGGCGAAAGCGGTCCTTCCCTCCGAGCTAAATCTAGGAAGCCCAAGGGTACATGCCTACGAAGAAGAAAATTAAGAACTCATGTGCCAACAAGATGTTTTGTGTCTGGAACAAGTAAGGTGCAGATCGGAACTATCGGCAGCCTGGTACTAACAAGCTCTCCACCGCTACCAGCAGCGACATGTCCGACCACGGGAACTCCAAGTTGGGGACCTGGTGCTCCAATGCTTCCAGTCCTGGGAGGGCAAGAACAAGTTGTCCCCCATGTGGGAAGGGACCTTCTGGGTGATAGAAGTACGACGGCTAGGAGCCATGAAGTTAATCAACGAAGATGGCAACCTGGTGCCCAACGTTTGGAACATCAAACACCTCCATAAGTTCCACCCGTAAATAGCATGAGGGGCCCAATTTCTCAGGCATCAAGGACAACTGCCCTGGGATGTTCATCCCTGGGACAGTTGCACGGGGGCTTCCACCTATGTACCGGTTTACCCTTGTATCAGTTTAATGTTATCAGTTTAATATTAATTCCAGTCATATGTTAGCTTCTTAGCATATCCCCTTTTTAGTAGCAATTTTAAAACTTTTTGTGATGAAATGCCTAATCACAACAAATGACCCAAATGACCCCTGGGGCACGCCTCCTCAAGGAAAGTGTTTGTGTCCATGGCAATAGTAGCTGAGTCACTGGTGGGTCCCAGCAGTTAGCACCTAGCTCCTGACCTGGTCCCCGGACCCCGGGCACGGCCAACACCTAGCATCTCCCGACCTCCACTATCCTGTCTACCGGCACAAGCATAATTACGAAAAGTGGTGCGTGGTGCCTTCCTAGGAAGAGAAAACAAGAAAACAAACACATGTTATCTCATGTTTCCTGCATGGTAACCTTTTCACAACACGAAAAGGGAGCCGAGTACTCTAAAAGGGAAACTTCTTTTGAGCATTACATAGGGAAATACACGGCTATCATGGCTTAAAACAAAAAGTTCTATAGAGATGAAGGGACCTCCACGGCGCAGGAACGTGAGGTTCCGTGCCATGAAGAAGGGGAAGTCCGTGAGCGTGTAGCACTACTCGAGGATAGTATCGCCCTGCTGCAACTGAAGATAGGAAAGAGGGTAAAGGTGACAACCTCAATCAACAACAATAGCAGTAGATAAGGCCTCAATCCTGGGAAGGAGGAGCATCGCCGTGTCCACCACGGACCCTCCATCCTCTCAAGAGGAAGGCGACCGACGAGGAGCTGCCACGTTAGGCACCTGCGAAGCAAGCAATGGGTATCTTTCCCTAGTGCATTGCGCAGCTTGCCCGACATCTCAGCCGCTGTAGGCACAACACATCAATAACATCCCCCATGGACGGAGATGTGAAGATGGGCCAGCCCTTTTGGCCATGGCATCCGCCATGGCTAGCGGGAGGCGCACATGGATGACGGTGTCATTGCAATCCAAGAAGAGGCCAGGGGTTGCTGCGCAGGGCTGTTCTTGAAGACCTGCTAGAGATTGATCCTCCTTGGAGAAGCCCGACAAGCATCCCGAATCCCAATCTCGGGATTGGCTCAATGGCCTCCTAGTGAAGGATGACGTCAAGCCAGCAGAGCAGCCCCGCTGGATGTGCCCTTGCTGCTAGGCAGACCTCGGGAAGTGCCGAGCCAACTCATGTTGGAGCAACAACATCCACATGAGCACTAGAAAGGGTCCCTATGGGAGGTTGTCAATGTAGTTCTGGCAGGACGCCTTCCTTTATGATGAGGCAGCCCGAGAGGTAGGTGTGGATAGATGCGTACTGTACCTGTTGCTGGGGCAGCCTCATCCTGGTTGCGGGTGGCAGCCTTTGTTGACTTCTCCACCCCTCCGAGTGGCCAACCTTGTCGGCGTGGTGGCATCGGAGCTGCCTCAGCGGCAACAAAACCCACAATACCATTGCTATCTTAGTATAGGCTTATATACGTCTATGTATGCCTTGAGATCATGCTTCATGTTATACTCTGTGCGCACATATATCTTGTATAGCTTAGTTGATCTATGCTACAGCATCGGTTCAATGGCTATTTCTATGGTGGCTTGAGCCATTGATACATTAGTCCGATATTGCTGGAGTTTTGTTAACAATGCAAGCATGGTGCTTGGATTGCTTAGCCTCATTGGATATGAGTTTGCCTCACAGGTTGCTAGGGGTAGGCCGTAGGTGGTGACAGCCTTGTTGGTCCTTCGTAATCCCCCATGTTCGGGTACACTGTAGGAGTTCGCAAATTAGCAGTAATTGTGCTGGGTGGAACCAGTATGGGTACTGTCTCCCCGTGTGTGCCTTGGTGCATAGGCCAGAGTTCTATACCATGTGTATGTATTTATGCTTGTACGATCTGTGTAGTATATAGGAAGTACATATGAGCCTAGAGCTAACTCTTAGTCCTTCTCCCTAGCTTAGTTATCTTGAGATGAATCGTGTGTGTGTCACACTACATATCTATTTATCTTACCCATGCCAAGAGTATTTTATCTATCCATCCATGGTATACTCATATGCATAGTAAACTCTTTTGACCTACCCGCCTTCCTTTCGGAAATACGATACCCTTGGGAATACTCTTGGGTGAAATGCTATAATGGTATATCCGTATGCTTGCGGATTTATTTGTGATCGTTAAACATACCAAAAATCATTTCTGGCACCGTTGCTGGGGAAGGCATTGGTTAAAAGTTTTTTACTTTGTATATGTTTATATTCATAGTTGGTAGATCTTTACTCAAGCAGGCTAACCTTGATATGTCTTCTCTATCTTTGATTTGAAGACAGGTAGTGTATGACTAGTTTTGACTTGGCGACAAATTTCACTGAGAATCCATAGTCACTTGTGAGAAGGATACGACCTTGTGTTGATCCTCCTCAGATTACTCTCTCAGCTTCCTTTGCACCATCTACGTCAACCGCTATGGCCCAGATGACTCTTCATGAGTAATCCACTCCCTTAGCCTCTCAAGTGCTGAAACACCCTGAGGTGGACACAGGGAACACAAGCTTCGAGATCAAGATGGGTTGCAGTACCATGATGCAGGCTAGCCCATTCTGTGGGAAAGCCAACAAGGACGCGAGCGCCCATCTGTAGCAGTTCTTGGAGCTCTACATCACCTTCACCATCAGATGGGTGAGTAAAGATACTATTCATCTCCGACTATTTCCTGGGAGAGTGAAGTAATGGTTCTATGCGAGCCATTCAGAGATTAATATGTGGGACAAATGCTCGGTGGCATTCCTTGCGTAGTTCTTCCTCTTGGTCAAAACCAATGACCTTCGTGGAAGGATTTTGAGTTTCCAGCAAGCAACAATTGAATCAAATCCTGAGACGTGGGAAAGGCTTCAGGAGTACATCCTGACCTGTCCTCACCATAGGATGGATAATTGGCTCATTCTTCAGAACTTCTACAATGGGTTGACTTTGATAGCACGAGGCCATGTTGATGCTGCTACTGCAGGAGCCTTCTTCCCGCTTACCATTGATGCTACTACAACATTGATCGAGAAGATGGTCTCCAACTAAGGGTGGAGCGATGAATGACTCCAACCAAGACAAAGAGGTATGCATACCATCAAGGAAGCGAACATGGTTACTGCTAAAATGGACCTCCTCATGAAGAGATTGGATGACTACACCAAAGAGAAAGCTGCCATGCCCAACACCATCCAAGCTATGAATTCTCACATGACATGTGAGGTTTGTGGAAACACTGGACACTCGGGGAATAATTGCCCCGAGACTCAGGTGTGGTAGAACCACCCAATTTAACTTGGCTAAAGTGTGCTCAACATCACCTCAAATGCGAATAGACACTTTAATCAAATTAAAATGGTAGTATGTCAGGTTTCACCCGATACAACCACGTATTTCTGATCGAAACAAGTATACAACACTTATACGAAGACAAGCCCAGAGATTACAAAAATCCAAATGAATATTACAGAGGTCCCAAATTAGTTATTACAAACTGAGTTTCAAAGCATAAAGTAGATTAGAGTTTAAAGCAGTGGAAAAATAACAATAAGTCTAACATTGATACATGATATCATGGTGAAGCCGTCCATGATATCACTCACCACGGTCCTCGCCCACCGAGGATGGATCCCACTCAACCATCCATCCCAAATGGAGCTGGCACAGCCAAGTCACACTAGCAATCAAGTCCTCAAGATCAACATTACCTGAAAACATAGCCACAAGCAAGGTCTTTTGGCTGAGGGGTTGGTTTTGCCAAAAGCTTCTAAAGTGTATCCTTACTTTCAAGTTTTAGCATCAAGTTCTAGTGGATTAACTATTCTAGGTAAGCACCTATTCTAAGCAACCATGGTAGAACAAGCAATTAAATCAGGCATCAATATTTATCATCATCCTTGTTCCTCTTCTTACTTAGTGCAGAAAGGCGGTCAAGCAATCCCAAACTGCGAGAAGCAGACTATTCGAATCGAATTTATTAACCTTGCAAGGTGGACCTAACACACATGACATATGTGTACCATGCCAGGTTCACATATATCAGCCATTTCCATCGCCCCTGCATGTGTCCAGGGCCCACTTCCCTTGGATACAATGCCCCAATAGTCCTAGAACGACATCGTACCATGGCTGCACTTGTACCCACATGATGCATCAAGGGAACCCGGTTCCAAAGAAAGCAGGGAGTATGTCCACGCCCTGGTTCCATCAGGTACTAGGCATCCTGATCCCATACTCGGTATGTATTTAGTACATTCAAACACTTGATCGCAACTCTAACACATTTCATCCTTAGCAATTTGCCTCTAAACAGAAGGGGCATCCACCATTTTCAGAACATATACCAAGCCCCGCCCATCAACCTTATGATTCCAACATAATTAGACAAGCAACTCCTATAGCTCGCGAGTGACTAGAAATCACTCGACTTTTACTGTGTCCCTATTTAGCATTGCAACTAAACAACTTATCATGCTAGTATTCAAAACATGGGTACTAGGAGCATGCAACTAATATTTCAAGCAACTCCTATGAACTTAATGCGCAAACATAAGCAATAAGATATTGTGTAACTTTAGAAACCAAGGTTATGCTCCAGGGCTTGCCTTCTTGTCCTACATTACCCTAGGGCTCTTCCGATGCTTGGCTCGGGTCTTGAGTGGTCTTGATCAGGTTCAACGCAGCAGCATAGTGTTCTTCTTCAACTTCCGAAATCAACTCATTGGTGCCGTCAGTGAGGTTAGCTTCTACATGAGATGCATATGCATAAGATTTCATTCACAAGCTCTCAGGATGTAGTTTGCTCCTCGTTAACTATAGCAAAAGAATAGGTTGCATTTTTTTACCACATTCACCTAGACAAGTTTAGAGACCTTTCTTTCTTTTTGGCCACATTCACCTAGGCAAGTTTATAACAATTCTTTTCTTCGCAAAAAAAGGTTCGTTGTGAAGAAAATATAGGTTTTACTTTGATGGTGATTGTGTACACACATAAGATTCCTAGAAACTTAGTATTCATAAAACAGAAGGTGGTGTCATGTTGGTACTATTTAGCAATCTATTTAAGAGTGATCATGTTCTGATGAAAAGCATAATTAATCATTTTAAGAGTGATCGTGTTACTGAAGAAAAGCACAATAGTTACTCGTGAGCCTACAAGTCCTAATAGTACTTATTATTAATGATTAACTAGCATGCAACATGAATAAATGTTTCAAGGAGCATCTGTTAAGATATGAACATGAAATTTTTATAGACGCTTTCCCCCTACACAAGATATTTACTGTAAGAATTTGAGAGAAATTTGACATCTACATAATTTACTAAAAAACAAACAGTGTTAAATTGCAGAATGTGAAGAATGATTTTTCTGTAGAGTTCTATCATCAGTTTGGTTCCACAAATTTTCCATAAAGGTTACCAACACTCTTCATATGCTACTGTGAATTTCTTAGGATTTTATATGCATGAGATCTATTTATTGCATAATAAGGAGATTAAACAACATGTATTTCATTAACCAATAAAAACACATAGTTCATAGGAACAAGTACTTTTACTAGTTAGGCACGATCATCAAGAATCTTACAAAATTTATCTTGCATTTTATATATTTTCCACTAATTATCATGTAAATAACAGTATTAAAACCGCAATTAGGCATTTGGATTTGAAATAGTATGAACACCATAGAATCCATTAACACAAGTTGCAGATCTAGAACATGCATGTTAAAAGGAAGTTAGCAAAATTGGTTTCACAATTTTTAGAGCACTAAATGATTTATAAGGCATTTATTGGCTTTTACACAAAATAAATCATAGTGTTAGATACAGGACAGTAATGTGCACATAAATAATTTTAAATTGAACTAAACATCATCAGAAACTCAACAAAACAAGTTTCACATTTTGCTCATTTTTCTACAATTTCTTAGACATTTTCCTAGTTTCAGTCATTTTAATCAATTTAAAACCGAAACAGAAAAACTCGTTTCGCGCTTAGGCCCTTCAATCTTTTGAAGCTTCACAACAAGGCCCTTGCATTTTACGCCTAAGACCCTAAAACAATTTTTGGTCTTGCAATGTGATCCTCGGCGGCCAGCCGGCGGTGAGGCGGTGCAAATTCGGCGGGGAGCCGTCATGGGGGTGCGGGATAAGGGTGGGGGAGTGTCGAGGGGCTCACCAGTGGTCTTTGGGCTGTAGGAGTCGAGGGCGGCGGAGGTCCAGCGAGCTGGATTGACGACGAGGCTTTGGGCACGGCGCGGGTGCTCCGTCTCCGATGAAGGCGGCGGCGGAGATGGCCGGGGAAGGGCTACGGAGGTGTCGTAAGGGGCTGGTGGCGCACCGAAGGGTTCGGGTGGCTGCGGGGGTGCTCGAAAGGGGGAATGCAATGGAGGGGTGCCAATGGCGGTTCGCGGAGCATCGGTGCGGGCGTGAAAGGGATGTTGCCGGCGAGTCTGGGCATGGCCCTTTTATGGCAGCAAACTGGCGGGAGGATAAGGCGACGCTCGGGCGCTCCTTCTCATGCATTGGTGGAGTGGTAGTGCTCGGGCAGTGGTGGCAGGAGGGGGCAGCACGCCACTAGCCGGCTGGGCGCGCGGTGTGCCGGCATGTCGTGGCCCATGGACCGGGGTTGGCTGGCAAGGATTTGTCGTGTGGAGGAGGAGATAGCACGACGCGCGAAGTGGGTAGTGCGGTGCGGGCGGTGTCTCTTTGCCGCTGGCGGTTGAGCGATGAGGTGGAGCCAGGAAGGTGGTGCCATGTGGCGACGGCATGTTCACCGTGCGGTGGTGACCGCGTCCAGTGTCGTGGCGTGCACATGCAAGGCGCGCTGGATTTTCTTCAACTTTTTGAACTAAACGATGAAAAACTTCAAATATAAAAGTTTGAGGTTGAACTATGTAGTCCAACTTCTACAAAGGCTAATAGGTGAAAATTGTGCTAGTTCTGGAGATCAATTTGTTTGAACACGTGTGGAACACCGCGCAAAGCTGATTTGAATTTGACTTGAATTCGACCCGATTTTGACCCAGTTTTTGAATGCCCTCCACTCAAAATCAGAGAAATTGCAAAATATGAAAGTTGTTCAATTTGAAATGTTCTACCACTTTTATATTGGCCAAAATTCAAGTTCTTATACAAAATCTGTTTTTAGTTTCCTACCCAAGTAAGTGCCATTTAGGGGTGTTTTTAACACTTAGAAAAATATGAAGTGTTTTTGAATTTGACACTTGGAAACTTTGATTTGTTTCTAATCTGTTTCTTAATTTCTCTTGGTTTATGCTTTTAATCACTAGGGATGTCACAGCCTACAATTTTTGGTCTTGCAATGTGATCCTCGGTGGCCGGCTGGCGGTCAGGCAGTGCATATCCGGCGGGGAGACGCCGCGGGGGTGTGGGATAAGGGCGGTGGAGTGTCGAGGGGCTCACCAATGGTCTTTGGGCTGTAGGGGTCGAGGGTGGAGGAGGACTAGCAAGGAGGCTCAACGGCGAGGCTTCGGGCGTGGTGCGGGTGCTCCGTCTCCGGCGAAGGCGGCGGTGGAAATGGCCAGGGAAGGGGCTAGGGAGGTGTTGTGAGGGGCTGGTGGCGCACCGTAGGGTTCGGGTGGCAGCGGGGGTGCTCGGAAGGGGGAGCTCGACGGATGGGTGGGAATGGTCCTCAGTGGAGTGCTGGTGCGGGAGTGAAAGGGGGGGTGCCGACAAGTCTGGGCATGGCCCTTTTATAGTGGTGCTGACGCCAGATTTTGACACGTGTTTTGAATCGGCGTCAGTGAAGGAAAAGATTGGCCGATGCGGCGGATTAGAAGCTACAGTTGGGAATCGGCCGATTGACGCTACAGTGTTTCAGCCGATTGGCGAACAGAGTTGATGAAGGTCGGCCGATTGGAAGGTTAGGGCAGCTGGGCCAATATGGGCTTAAGGTGGGCCAGAGAAGAAGATAGAAAGAGATTGGCCCATAGGAGTATGATAACCAACTTCGATACAAGTTGTGTTTGTAAATATTTGTTATCGTTTAAGATTAGAGATAGATCCTAGTCGGTTAGGAAATCAGTTGTAACAGGCTATAAATAGCCATCTCTAGAGATTTGTAAAAAACACACATCAATCAATACAAACAATGTACTTTTTCATCCTACTTTACTTTCAAGTCGGCGACTTCGCCAGGACATCTTTTTCTTTCACGAGTTCGTACGGGTTAGCAGGGCTGCATCGACACGACCTCCGGCCGATTCTGTAAGTTTTGCTGATCGAGTAATGTCTAAGCTTTAACTTCGGGCACATCGTTGTCATTTCATTTAGATTTATTTACCAGTTATCGATATTAATTAGAATTATAGGTTTTATCTATTGTTTTAGTTTTATCATCAGTTATCCAGCTTGAGATTCGAACTGTCGCTTCATTATTGTTATTCTTATTCGCCACCATATAGCCGATTAGATCTGTTTCAAGTGTCTCATTTGTAGCATTGTTTAGCCTATTCTAGTAGTTTTTTGCAATTGCTACATGATTATCGGCTGCTCTATAGCCGGTCATCTCCCATTAAATCGGCCGATTCGCTAATACGCTTTTTGAGATAGATCGGAACTTTAGCCAATCGAAACCCGTGGAATTTAATACGTTTCTTTCCTTGTCAATCAACAGGTCAGATTGACTTGCACGCTGCGCGAACTGCACCAGGGCGATAACCCGAACATGAGTTAAGCAGATTCTCCCGGGTCGTGTGTCCGACGCTGAGGATCATCGGCCGATTTTTAGTGCCAACACACTTTTGGCATGCCCGGTGGGACCAATAAAACATTCAACATGTCGAAAGCTACTGAAATCTCTTAAGATAACGTCATCAAAGTTACGGAAGCAGATCTCAAGGATGACTAGAAAGAAGAACTGGCAAGACACCTAGAAGAATATAGGAAGACATGCTTGCAATCTTTCAGTCATACCAGAAGTGGGGAGACCATCAAGAAAGCTCCACTTCCAACTTCCCACCAGATCAGCGTCGCTGAGGACTCGAGGAAGATGTCCGATATGATTCAACAGTCCATTTACCAAGCTTTCATCGACCAATCCTCAGTAATGACCAACACGGTATACAATGCCGTCATCAGTTCCCTGGTCAGCGGAGTAGCTCAGGGGTATTAGGGGCCAGTGTACGCCCCACCCATCATAGCTCCAGTCAGAGGCTTACTAGGCTCATCCCACTCGGCTCCTCAGCCGATACCAATGCAACATGGAGGATACAATGCCTCAATGCCCCTAGGGTATAACGGTACGCCATGCAATAGCAGCCGGACCAGATCAGCCAGTCGGTTACAGACAATCTCCGGTCCAAGCTTCTTTCCAGTCAGCTAGTCAGCTGACGGTCCCGCAATATAAATCAGCTTCATCAGAAATTGGCAGGGGGGCAAACACGGCGGAAACACTCAGAAGTGCGACGTCGATGATGCTATATGATGGGACGGCAGATTCTCTATGCCACCAATTGTCAACTGCTCAGCCGGCCACACAATCGCAAAATCCGCCACACGCTCTGATCCATCACCCAGCCATTGCACCACCGGTCTAGCAACATGTGCCGATTTCTCAACCAGTCATTCATCAGCAGTAGGTGGATTGGACCGCAAGGATAGCGGAAGTAATTCAAGATTAGTTCGGGTTAAAACCGAAGGTGCAAACCTACACGTACAAGACGCCATACCCGCCTGCTTACGACCTACTGTCATCTCCCCATCAGTACAAGGTTCCCGATTTTACCAAGTTTTCGGGGCTGGATGACACTTCAACCATGGAGCACGTAAACAGATTCATCATCCAGTGCGGAGAGGCCACCACACAAGATGCTCTGCGAGTGCGTTTGTTCTCCTCATCCCTATCCGGATCGGCCTTCCAGTGGTTCACTACGCTACCGCCTAATTTCATTGTTACTTGGGCCAATCTGGAGAAGCAGTTCCATAAGTACTTCTACGAGGGAGTCCACAAGATGAAGGTCTCAGATTTGACCAGCCTCAGGTAGAGGAGCGACGAACTAGTAACTAGTTACGTGCAGAGGTTCAGAGAGGTCAGAAATAAGTGCTACACCCTAATCCTAACTGATGCTCAGCTGACCGATATCGCCTTCCAAGGTCTCCTGCCACACATCAAAGAGAAGTACGCCTCCCAGGAGTTTGAAAGCTTATGTCAAATCGTTCATCGACTGGCTGGTCAAGAGGTGCGCCCTTTCGACCAACGGAGGAATTTTTAGAAAAAAGTGGCATACTTGGAGGGGTCTGAATCTGAAGAGGAAGCGGAAATCGGCCTAGCAGAATGGGTAAAAGGGAAGAAGCCGATATCATACCCATTCGAAAAGAAGGAACCAGAAGCATTCGGCTTTGATATGTCAAAGGCCGACAAAATTTCTGATTTACTTCTCCAGGAGGGCCAGATCAAGCTTTCACCTTATCACACGATAACATCGGCCGAGCAGCTCAAAAAGATGAAATATTGCAAATGGCACAATGCCATGTCTCATGACACAAATGAGTGCAAGATCTTCCGACAGCAAATACAATCGGCCATTGAGCAAGGCAGACTCAAGTTCGAGGTCCCGACAAAGCCAGTAAAGCCAATGAAGATTGATCAGCATCCTTTCCGTGCTAACATGGTTGATACAGGAAATAACGCACTCCAAACCAAGGTGCTGATGTCAGAATCGGCTAAGAGAAGCGGCACCATGGACCCCAGAAATTAGGCTACGGTTGAGGATGTCAAATGGAAAAGACGGGTCGAAGACGAGGGCAAAGGATCGGGAAGATCACATAGACCTATCACCTCCCAATTCTTACTCAACAAGTATCAGGGGCAGCAAGAAAGTTCAAGACATTGCAAAGAGATGATGCGCCGACACGAAGATCACTGGTAGTGCCCGTTCTTCGTCCACTGCTGGGAAAACAACCTCAGGTTACCATCAGCCGATAATTGCTCTGAGTGCAGCGGTCCATATCACAACAGTCGCCCGTTCAAGAGGTCACGCTCCAGAGATAGAGGGTTAGAGCCGATCAGCAGAAACTGGCACGAACAAGAAGATCGACGTCTTTCAGTGCGTGATCGGCTGGGGGGCAAAATTGACCAGTATGATCGGCCGGGGGGTAGAGTTGACCAATGCGAACGACTGGGGGGCAGGACCAGCGCACATGATCAGCTAGAAAAGATGGCCGACGCCATGGTGTCAGATGAAAACCCCCTAGGGCAAGAACCAGACTTGGAGCATGCAAAACTGCTGGTCAAACCGGTGAACCCCAGATGGTGCCTCGACGGCTTGAGCAAATCCCAGAAATGAAGAATCCAACGTCTTCACCAATGGGAACAACAGGAAGAAGAACAGAGGTCGATGATGGATAAGAAGGATGACAGGTCTCGAGTCTGGCACCCCAAAAGAAGAACCGATGAGGTAGACGACAATCAGGAATCAGCAGCTGACGTCAGCATGGTTTTCATCTTGTCGATGGAGTTCATGGCTCCTGCCAATCGGGACAATGCAACAAGGATAGAAGAGCAAATGGTGCAATTAACTTTGGAGCCAATGACAGCCACTTTTGAGAAACCCGAGGATGAAAAGCGACAACAGCCCTATTCCTCAAAGGACATGTCAACGGGCGACCTGTCACCAGGCTACTAGTAGATGGAGGCGCTGCGGTCAATATCATGCCGGTATGCCATGTTCCGAAAATTGGGCAAAAGTGACAAAGATCTGATCAACATGGACATGATGCTCAAGGACTTCGAAGGTAGTAAGACCCTACCCACTACTTTGTTTATCATTAAGGGCAAAGGGTCCTACAACATGTTGCTCGGTCGCGAATGGATACACGTGAATTGCTGCGTCCCGTCTACAATGCACTAGTGCCTCATCCAGTGGGTCGGCGACAACATCAAGATAGTCACCGTCAATTCTACCTACAGTGTTGCCATGGCCGATGCGCAATAGTGGAGCTGCAAACACGTCAAGTACATATCTGGCTGAACCTGGGACACCGATTTCCTAAGGGTGTCCGATTTTGGCCTACAGCCGATCCGAGCAGTCAACTCTGAAGAATCAGATTAGATGGATCAGTTTGTCTAGGAAGACAGGAAGCTTGGGCACGGATTTACGTCGGCTGATTCATTGGAGATGGTGGACTTAGGACATGGCAGCAAGCCAAGGCCGACGTATATTAGTGCTAGCTTGGATCCCGAGTCCAAGTGTAAACTGACAAGCTTATTGAAAGAGTTTAAATATTGCTTTGCTTGGGAATACCATGAGATGCCTAGTCTAGACCGGTCCATTGTTGAACACCGGTTGCCTATAAAACCAGGATATCGGCCATATCAGCAACCCGCACGACGGTGCAACCCTAAAATTCTACCTGATATAAAGGCCGAGATTACAAGATTGATTGAAGCAAGATTTATTCGGCAGTGCTGTTATGCCAAGTGGATTTCTAATATCGTACCCGTATACAAGAAAAATGGAAAGTTGCGCGTGTGCATTGACTTCAGGAACCTTTATCAGGATACGTCGATGGATGGGTATCCGATGCCGACAGCCAATGTTTTGATAGATGCCGCCGCAGGACATAAAGTCATCAATTTCATGGACGGTAATGCTGGGTACAATCAAATATTAATGGCGAAGAAGACATTTCAAAGACGGCTTTCAGGTGTCCGGGTCACCTCGGTTTATTCGAGCGGGTGGTGATGACCTTCGGATTAAAAAATGTCGGCGCTACATATCAACGGGCTATGAATTATATTTTTCACAAGCTTATTGGTGTACTGGTGGAAATCTACATCAATGATGTCGTGGTCAAGTCAAAAGGACATCAGGAACATCTGGCCGATTTGCGAGAAGTATTGGAGTGCACAAGGAAGCATGGATTGAAGATGAACCCAAATAAATGTGCCTTTGGTGTTTCAGCTGGACAATTTCTAGGATTTCCATGAGCGCGGGATAGAAGCCAATCGGAAGATTATAGCTGCCATCAATAAAGTTGTGGCCCCACAAAACAAAACTTAGCTGCAGTCCCTAATCGGCAAGGTCAACTTTATCAGAAGATTCATATCCAACTTGTCAGGGCGTATTCAAGCTTTCACTCCTTTGTTAAAATTGAAACCTGACCAGGAATTCGTGGGGGGGAAGAACAACAAAAAGCGCTGGAAGACATCAAGCAATATCTGATTTCACCACCTGTGTTGGTCCCACCTGTGATTTCACCAACAAGACATTTAGACTATACTTATCGGCCGATGAACAGGCTATCAGATCAGCGCTGGTACAGGAGTTCTAGGGAAAGGAACGAGTAATATATTATGTCAGCAGAAGACTCTTGGATGCCAAAACAAGATATTCCCCAGTAGAACGGCTGTGCCTATGTCTGTATTTCTCATGTACCAAGCTCAGGCACTACCTGTTATCGGCAGAATGCATAGTCGTATGCAAGGATGATGTAGTAAAATACATGCTGTCATTACCAATTTTGAAAGGGAGGATTGGAAAATGGATCCTAGCTCTGTTAGAGTTTGACCTAAGGTATGAATCATCCAAAGCTGTCAAGGGCCAAGTAATGGCCAATTTCGTGGCTCAGCATTGTGGACCCGAAGTCGCTGTCGTTGAACCAGTTCCATGGACTCTATACTTCGACGGTTCTTCGTGTGGGGCCGGATTAGGAATCGGTATCATCCTCATATCACCTCGGGGGGGCAAGTTATGATTTCTCTTTGCCGATAGAGGCATCCGCGACCAATAACCAGGCGGAATACCGAGCCATCCTAAAAGGTATTCAATTATTGAGAGAGGTCAAAGCCGATGCGGTGGAGATTTTTGGGGATTCCATGCTCATTGTGGATCAATTGACAGGGAGATCTGAGTGCAAAGATGATGTCTTAAGGATTTACTATGAAGATTGCCTCCAACTTTTAAAGAAATTCAAGTCTGCGGTTATTGAGCATATTCCCAGAAATTACAATGAAGAGGCCAATAGGCTTGCCCAACACGCGTCCGGGTATCGGCCGATTCAAGGTGCCATGACTCTGGAGCTTGCGGCCGACGATTGGTAAAAGGAGATTGCTGATTACTTGAAAGATCCATCCAAGAAAGTGGATTGGCGAGTATGTTTTCAGGGCACGAAATATGTGTTACTCGAAGATGATTTGTTTTACCGGACGATTGATGGGGTTCTGCTCAAATGCCTTGGAACGGAAGAAGCAAAGGTTCTGATGGGAGCAATTCATGAGGGCGTGTGCGGGGCTCATCAATCGGCTCACAAAATGAAGTGGATGATCAGGAATATTGGGTATTATTGGCCGACGATACTCGAAGATTGTTTTAAATATTATAAAGGATGTCAAGATTGTCAGAAGTTTGGCAACGTGCAGCGAGCACCAGCCTCGGCTATGAACCCAATAATTAAGCCATGGCCGTTTAGGGGTTGGGGAATAGACCTCATCGGACAAATTTATCCTCCATGAAGCAAGGGACACAAGTTCATATTAGTGGCCACTGATTACTTTACCAAGTGGGTGGAGGCAATTCCCTTAGAGACCGTGACATCAGCCGCCATGATCGATTTTGTGAGAGACCACATTATTTATCGGTTCGGTATCTCTCAAACCATCACAACTGATCAAGGGACTATGTTCACGTCGAGAGAGTTTGAAGAGTTCAACACTGATATGGGAATTAAATTGTTGAACTCTTCTTCGTATTATGCCCAAGCTAACGGTCAGGTTGAATCATCTAATAAGGGAATAATCAAGTTGATCAAGAGGAAGATAGAGGACTAGCCCAAAAGGTGGCATGCATCCTTGACTGAATCTTTATGGGCATACCGGATGGCCTGTCATGGAGCTACTAAGATATCTCGTTATCAATTGGTGTACGGTCACGAGGCAGTATTGCCTTGGGAGTTAAGGACGGGGTCCAAATGCACGGCGCTTCAAGATCAGTTGACAGCTGATGATTATTCACTCCTCATGAAAGGAGAGCTTGACGATTTGGCAGGTCAGCGATTGAGGGCCCTGATCTGCATCGAAGAGAACAAGAAAAGGGTGGCCAGGTGGTACGACAAGAAGGTCAAGGTCAAGCAATTCTCCCAAGGAGATTTGGTGTGGAAGTTGGTGCTGCCGATAGGGTCTAAAGATCCCAAATTTGGTAAATGGTCGCCTACTTGGGAATGGACGTATAGAATCGGCCGATGCGCTCTGGGAAATGCATACATACTAGAAACAATCGAAGGAGAGGAATTCACAAGAGCTTTAAATGGGAGATATCTAAAGAGATATTACCCTAACATATGGGTAGATGTGTAGCCGACGATATGGAATGTCGAGATGTTGTGGCCGACTCCTATGACTCGTGTTCAAATAGCCAATGTGAGGAGACATCACCTCGAGGATGGAATCTTTGACCAGTATGGCCAATTCATTATTCGGTACAGTAATAGGATACATCGCCGACATGGTACAAGTCACCCTTAGACTAAAAAGTACCAATACATTCATTAACCACGTTTTTTCTTAATCTCTCTCTCTCGATCCGGCCTAGTTCTATTAAGAGGCGGGTGCTCTTTTCCTCTAGATCTTCCATGGTGGCTTCAACCGCAACCTGACGAGGAAGTTGGTGGCTTCTGTCGAGAGGCGGATGGGATGTCCCTACCATGGCATCCTCAAGGACGACCTGATGAGGAAGCTGGTGACTCTTCTCGATTGGCGGCCGCCTGGAACAGTTGGTGTCCATGTGATCCAGGATCTTCTGGACATGAGCGGGGATATGATCTTTGATTTCTTTGTGGTGAGCCCTGATCAGATCTCTGTCTGCCTGCATCAGCGGTTCGTCAGAGTGCATAACCTCGATGGCTCGTTCCAAGCCAGGACTAAGGCATCTCAGCTGAAAGGTAACAAACAACCACCCACCATCAGATTGATTGAAATGTCAGATTGAGGAACAAAGGAAGATTTTGTACCTGATTGACGGAGAAAGAAGAAGAAGAAGAAGACATCTCGGCGCCTAGTCTAAGAGTATGGAAATCAGACTACTTGAGGAAAAGAGGATGGGTGAGGTGTGAATGCCTTTAGAAAGCAATACGGGGGTCTCATACTTATAGAAAGAAAAAGATGAGAGGTTGGTAAGACGCGTCCCATCGGGGTAAAGGATCATTAAATGAAAAGGCTGCCACAGAGGACGGTCCAAGTTTGAATCCGGACATCAACGGTAAGAGAACATTAAATGTTTATACAGAACATTCAGCGTTTTTACAATTCACCCAAGGAGGGCATTAATGGCTACAATCGCTCGCTGCCTAACCTGATCAGCCGAGTCTAAAGTCCTCTGGTCATCGTCAGCCGATCCAGGGACTTCTGGCATGTGACGATGAAGTTTGATTGCTTCATGGGCCAGGTTCTGCCTCTCTTGCTTCAAATCAGCGATGACAGATGGGAGGTCTTAGAGTTTCTTCTCTTCGGCAGTTATGGCCTTGGTCACCTACTCCATCTCCTTGGCAAGCTCTGCCCTTCGCCATTTTAGGCGGTCTATGGCGCTGATGATATCTAGGTGAGAGTTTTCGAGGAAGCTAATTATTTGGTGCACGTTTTGAGCTCGGTGCTTATAGGAGTTCTCCTCTTCACGTGCTTTTGCTAATTTGGCACGATCGGCCATGTGTCGTAAAGCTCTAAACATCGGGATCCACATTGACTCGATATATGCTGCGGGTGCCAGAGCTTCTTCTGCCTCTTTTGGGATTTGACCTCTGATTTCGCTGAAAAGCTGTCGAATCGGCGAGGCGTCTTCCACCAGTCGGCCGATATCATCTTGGAGGAGGATCCGTATGCTCTGGAGCTTGGCGCAGACTTCATCAGGGATTGAACTCAGTGCAACTTGGCGCGAGGCGACCTCCTCATCATCAGAAAGTGCAACCGCAAAGGAAAAGAGACTGTTGTTGGGGGTATCCTGCTCCTAAGAAAAATAAACAATAAAGAGATGGGTTAGCCGACTATAATAGAAAATCGGCCGATGGGAAAAGAGACTGTTGTTGGATGTCAAGTATCTTACCTCCTTAAAACGGATTTCTTCTTCTTGTGCCGATGGGAGTGCTACCCTCATCTCGGGAATTGGCACAACTGGCTTGTCGGAGGAAGACGATTCGACGATTATCGGCGCCGTACTTGGGCCGGCCTCCTGGAAAGGTACAAGAAACTGATCTTTATAAGTATAAGGCAAATGATTAAGTCTGATGATAGATAATGACTGCTATACCTTTGTGAGTTGTCCGGCCGATGGTTGTTGAAAGGGCACAATCAACGTACCCAGGGTAGCCTGCATTAGGAATCAGTTAGATTTTGATTAAGGAATAAGAAATTTGATTTAAATAGATATTCTCTACCTCAGTGGGAGGGATTGCTGGTGTCCCGATCTCTGCCTGGAATGTGGCCGATTGCTGCGGAGATTGTAATGGGGAGATTTGCGTAGCCTAACAGAAAGAAGAAGTTAATGCCGGTAGAATACTTAGAAGAAAGCGAGGCGTATGAAGTTACCTGAACAGCTTCTAGCAAGAATGATGCAGCAGCTGCTCCAGCTTCTGTAGCAGCCTGGGGGTCGACTTCTTCGATAACCAGCAGGGTCAGCGCAGCTAAAGATTTAGCCGATGCCACCGCCGACTGATCGGCCGATTCTATGTGGGCGCGCACTCGACGGCTCGTCTTCTTTGTAGACGTTATCTTCAGCTTCTATTTTGATCGGCCAGTGGTGATGTCCTTGATGGTTGGGGCCTGAAAGCCGATAAGCAAGAATGATGTATACAGGTGTCGATTTTCTATTGGCTTGCCGCTTCGGCTGCGCATTGGAGGAAGTTGGCTTCCAGACTATAAAGGGAAATAAAAGTTAGCGATAAATTCATAGCATAAAAGAAATGACATTGAAATCGGCTGAGAAGAGGGCAGTACCGCTGCATTTGGGTTGATGTTGTCAGGATCCAGGTCATTGCAATATGTTGCGGGGGATACACAGAAGAGATGTTGCTTCCATTCTCCCCACCATAATTTAAATTGTTGGACAGCAAAAGGAGCTACCACCCAGTTATTTAGATCAATGGTACTGAAGTCTGGCACTAAACTGCACAGCCGATTATAATCAAGACCCTTGGTGAGCTCATCCCGAAACTTCACGCGGCCGGCAAAGTAAATCCGAATCGGCAGTTGACCAAGGCCGAGCTGTCGTGCTGCAACCGACAGATTATAAAGGTCATAAGTTGGAGAATCCTTCCCAGAAAAGAAGTTCACTGGTAGGATCCCCGGTTTGATCAAGACATTTGTGAGCTCATTGTCAAAGGAGTTGGTCGTCGAGTCAAAGCAGAAGGGAAGCTCAAAAAGTGGCTCGGCTCTTTGGTATGGGTACCAACTTGTAGTTTCTTCACTGAAGCTGTTGTAGAAGCATCTGAAATACTCGGCTGTCTGGGTGGGGGTGAACTGGCTGCCAGGAAAGGCTGATGCCACTTCACCAAAAGAGGTGCACCGTCATCGTACCGTAGGGTTTTCCTCCGATTCAATGTTGGGGAATGTTTTGGTCTCTATTTGCTGCTAGAAAACCTTACTCATGTATAGATTGAGCCAGAGAGTGATGAACCACCAGGGACCACCAGGATTACCAATCAGCTCTCCGGTTGACAGTTTCACAGTGATTTGATGCATCATGTGGTAGGCCGATCCTAATAGGTGTTTCCCTAGAGGGATAGTGGATCCTCTTGCTAGGGCTTCGGCCAGAGCTTGTGTATTAGAAGAAGGGCCGACTGCTTTGCCGCAAAAGAAATGCTTCTCTAACCACATCGTTAGGAAGGCTGCATATTCTCTCTCTCCAATCGTCCCGGTCTTCATGTTTTTGTTGATATACCCCTTCCACCCGCCAATTCCTTTCGTCTCCAGCCGATGGGTCAGCTTGATCAGATAATCAAAAGGTGTATCAGGGGAGGAAATGTTGAGACCGGTCAACATTAGAACAGCTGCCAGAGTTGGGGTCATGGGTCCGTGTCCAAAAAGAAACGCATTAAGCGTGTCAGACCAAAAATAAGAAGCTGCTATCACCAAGGGTTCATTCTTCTCCATCTGGGACAAGGACAGATTTATGCATTGGCCGATTTTTAGTTCGTCCCAGAGAACTCTTTTGGAGTTGACTATTCTTTGATACTATTCTTTCCAGCCAACAGTTTCATTTGGCCAAGATCTAAATGCTCCTATCCACTGGTTTAAATCCATGGGCGATTGCTTAAAAGGAATCCTATGGGTTTCTAGATTGATCAGATCAGTCGTGTTTGGATTGCCCATAGGGCCTAGGCTGATAAGGCCAGTTGCATCAGAAAAGCGGATGGTCATTTGCTGTCTGATCACGTAAGGAAGATAAAAAGGAAGAACTAAGAATAGATCTAAAAAGATGCATGAGCAGTGAAAAGTAAAGGGTAAAGTTTTGGGTGTTTACCTCTGGAATGAAGCTCATGGTCACCGATGGAGTCACCGATGGAGCTGCCATTGAAGAAAGTGAAGCAGGATGAAGACGAGAGAAAGATCGCCGGAGAGATGCGACCGGGAGGCAAAGGGGCGCTAGGATGTGATGGAAAATGATTCACCGGGGAAAGGAGAGTTGCTGAGCTCGTGGAGAAGAAGCGGAGGAGAATGCTGGTATTTAAAGACGAACCGAGAGAAGGGGTAAAGGCGAGATTTTTACCACGCCGTCTACACGAATTTTGGAGGAGCTGTTGTCTCAGACGCCCAGTTCGAAAAGATTGCAATCATCAGGTAGAAGACTACGAAACAGAAAGGGGTTTTTGCCGCGCTTGTTTCGGAGACAAAGTTAAAAAAGAATTTGGAAGTAAAAGTTATATTTTACTCTAAAACTGGGGGGCATGTGTTGACACGTGTTTTGAATCGGCGTCAGGGAAGGAAAAGATTGGCCAATGTGGCAGATTAGAAGCTACAGTTGGGAATCGGGCGATTGATGCTACAGTGTTTCGGCCGATTGGCGAACAGAGTTGATGAAGGTCGGCCGATTGGAAAGTTAGGGCAGCTGGGTCAATATGGGCTTAAGGTGGGCCAGAGAAGAAGATAGAAAGAGATTGGCCCGTAGGAGTATGATAACCAACTTCGATACGAGTTGTGTAATATTTGTTATCGTTTAAGATTAGAGATAGATCCTAGTCGGTTAGGAAATTAGTTGTAACAGGCTATAAATATCCATCTCTAGAGATTTGTAAGAAACACACATCAATCAATACAAACAATGTACTTTTTCATCATACTTTACTTTCAAGTCGGCGACTTCGCCAGTACATCTTTTTCTTTCACGAGTTCGTATGGGTTGGCAGGGCTGCATCGACACGATCTCTAGCCAATTCTATAAGTTTCGCTTATCGAGTAATATCTAAGCTTTAACTTCGGGCGCATCGCTGTCGTTTCGTTTAGATTTAATCACGAGTTATCGATATTAACTAGAATTATAGGTTTTATCTATTGTTTTAGTTTTATCATCAATTATCCAGCTTGAGATTCGAACTGTTGGCTTCATTATTATTATTCTAATTCACCACCATATTCCCTTTGCCTCACGATATTTTGGTCTAGCTTCAAGCCGACCGCTCATTCTCGATCCTGTGATTCGGAATCCCTTTGTAGATTAACTCGTAACCGTACATAGCATGGCCATGCTTTTCCGTATCCGATCACTCGAGGGGCCCAGAGATATCACTCTCAATCAGAGAGGGGCAAATCCTATCTTGATTGACCATGCCTCATAGCATGCTTCCTGACAAACCCGAGAGCTACCTTTTTAACTACCCTGTTACGGTGTAGCGTTTGATAGCCCCTAAGTAAGTTGATCCACATCTTGAGTACATATGACAATCTCAAGTCTAAGGACAAAGTGTACATGTTGTGTAAAGAGAGAACTACTTCTCATGTTGGGTCAGTTCTAGCACATGTCTCTACATATTCCTACATTATTAGTTTGACATCTCCATGTCTATGACTTGTGAAACATAGTCATCAACTAATATATGTACTAGTCTAATATTCATGTGTGTCCACACATGAACTCCGACTAGGGACAACTTTTAGAATAACCATACAAGTAAAGAGTTCTACATACAGTTCACATAATTGCAGATCAATTCAAGTAGCCTTTAATGGATATTCAATGAACGCAATATACAAATCATGGATACAATCAGATATGATCATCTCTATGATTGCCTCTTGGGCATACCTCCAACAATCTCCCACTTGCACTAGAGTCAATCCATAATATATCTAATACCCATAGCTCTTATGTGCGCATCATGCTTAGATTGCGGGAGAGGCTTTGTCAATGGATCAGAAATATTCAAATCTGTCTGTATTTTGCATATCTTGATCTCACCCCGATTAATGAAGTCTCTAATGAGATGAAATGGCCGCATAACGTGTTTGTTCTTCTGGTGATTCCTTGGCTCCTTTGCTTGCGCAATTGCCCCATTGTTATCACAGTAGAGATTCAATGGGCTGGACGCATTTGGGAATACACCAAGCTCAATAAGGGAATTCCTTATCCAAACACCCTCCTACGTAGCTTCTGAAGCCGCGATGTACTCGGCTTCTGTCATAGAATAGGCCACCGTCTCCCACTTGGAACTCTTCCAACTAACAACACCACCATTTAGCATGAATACAAATCCTGATTGTGACTTTGAATCATCTCTGTCGGTTTGGAAACTAGCATCAGTGTAACCTGTTACAACGAGCTCCTCCTCACCTCCATAGACAAGGAACATATCTTTAGTCCTTCTCAAGTACTTAAGAATATTTTTCACCGCTGTCCAATGACTCTCACCTAGATCAGACTGGTGTCTACTTGTCATACTTAGCGCATCTAAAACATCTGGATGAGTACTTATCATTACATACATGATAGATCCAATAGCTGAGGCATATGACACTCTACTCATGCGATCCCGCTCACTAGCAGTCGAAGGACACTGAGTCTTGCTAAGATGTATGCCATGTGACATAGGCAAGAACCCTTTCTTCGCATCTTCCATGCTGAACTGCTTCAACACTTTGTCAATGTATGTATCTTGGCTTAATCCTATAAGCCTTCTCGATCTATCTCTATAGATCTTAATGCCTAGAATATATGCCGCTTCCCCTAAGTCCTTCATCGAAAACTATTTTTTAGTGAAGTCTTTATGGACTCAAGCATAGGAATGTTATTTCCAATCAGCAATATGTCATCCACATATAAGATTAGAAATACTATAGAGCTCCCACTAACCTTCTTGTAAACACAAGACTTTTCTTCGTTCGTGGTGAAGCCAAACCCTTTGACCACTTCATCAAAACAAATGTTCCAACTCCTAGATGCTTGCTTCAATCCATAAATGGATCTCTGAAGCTTGCATACTTTTCCAGCATTTTTCGGATTGACCAAACCCTCAGGCTGTATCATATACACGTCCTCAGTTAGGTTTCCATTCAGGAAAGCTGTCTTGACATCCATCTGCCATATCTCATAATTGAAATATGCAGCTATAGCTAGAATAATCCGAATGGACTTAAGCATCACTACGGGCGAGAAGGTCTCATCATAGTCAACTCCTTGAACTTGTCGAAATCCTTTTGCAACAAGTCGTGCTTTATAGATCTGAACATTTCCATCCATGTCCTTTTTCTTTTTATAGATCCACTTGCACTCTATGGCTTTAAGACCATCAGGCGGGTCAACCAAGTTCCAAATTTGATTGTCTCCCATGGACTAATATGCCTACATTATTAGTTTGACATCTCCATGTCCATGACTTGTGAAACATAGTCATCAACTAATATATATACTAGTCTAATATTCATGTGTGTCCACACATGAACTCCGACTAGGGACAACTTTTAGAATAACCATACAAGTAAAGAGTTCCACATACAATTCACATAACTGCAGATCAATTCAAGTAGCCTTTAATGGATATTCAATGAACATAATATACAAATCATGGATACAATCAGATATCATCATCTGTATGATTGCCTCCTGGGCATACCTCCAACAGGTGGGCCTTTATTTTCGTCCACACATATGGCAGGTCTTTCTTTCACAAGCTAAGAGATCTAATCCTGGTCTATGTCATCCTAGTGTCGCCTCCCCTCCTTCTTCGCAGGACTCCTCTCCTCCGCTTCTCCTCGCGTGATGTTGCCGTGCGACCACCGTCTGCCGTCGTCTTCCCTAGCGCGCGATGATCCATTCGGGCTCCAATTTGGGCCCAGTTTCTGTGATGATATGTGAATTTTTGTCACAGATTTGCAAATGGTCCATTCATGCTCAAATTTGTGCCCAGTTTCTGTGACGAACATCGGTAACCGTCATAGATTGAAAATAAAAATCGTCACGAATTTGATACTATACTCAACAGTTTTGTAAAAATAAATATATTTTCTTTTTTATTTTCAACTCAGCTCCCATTTACTCATGGGCTTTCTTTTTTTACCTAGCCTCCATCTTCTTAAGTGGGCTAACAACATAAATTTTGCGGAGCAGAAAAAAATCAGAAAATAGGGTGCAAAATAGCGCAACCGGCAAGCTAAAATGGTAAAATCAGGAGAAAAAGAGTAAAATGAAAAATTTGGAAAAAAAGGAGAGAGAAACATGCAAAGTCTAGGAATTGATCATGGAACCTCCTGACTCGGAACCACCACACTTACCACGGAGCTACATGTTCCTTGGTTTAGATTTTAGGTATTTAATAATTTTTAACACAATTTGTTGCACTGTTGCTTCCGTGGCAACCCTTGGGCAAGCACGCCATGTCACTCGGCCATCGGCCGCGCCACATCACCGGCCCCCGCCGCGTGCCACGTCACCTGGCCACGCCGCGCACGCCACATCACCCGGCCACCGGCCGCGCGCGGACGCCAAGTCACCGGCCGCGCGTGGATGCCAAGTCACCGGCCCCCAGCCACGTCACCCGACCACGGTGCCTGGCACGCCCCCCGCCACATCACCTCACCACAGGCTGGGCGATGCACCAGGCGACCCAGGCACCAGCGTCGCACCATGCGGCCCACCAGGCGGTCTGCTCACCAGCCGACCCAGGCACCCGTGAAAAATGGCAAAAATACATTGGTGGCCAAGGGAATCAAACCTATGACCTCTGATGCAGTCCACACATGCCTTACCACTAGGCTACTAGATCACATGTGATTTGTTATTGCGCAATCGCTTTCTATATAACATAACACTGATCAATAGATTTGGATTGAAGAACACATGAATAGTTGATCTTTCTCTTTTTAATCTAGAATCAAAATTTGTAGCTAGTATTTCTCCGTCATACATTATCCAAATTTGATGAGGTTTTTTTCTAAGTTTTTCTAAAATCACCACATTTTCTTTAGTGGCATTTATTTGTATGTTAATTGCTATTTCTTGAATTTTTTATTTGACATATTTTCTTCCAACTAAATAGAGAATAGAGAAAACATGTTTTTGCATAACAATTGCTAATGTAAGTTGATATTTTTCAATGTTATGGTTAACATAAGGTTGTGTTCAATTTGGAGGTGCATACGAGTTCGGACATGTAAAGTGCTACTTAAATCTCAAAGTTGGACTTGAGTTAATAGAAACTATTTGTGAACTACGTACACTCCAATTTTTGTGAAATCTTATGAAACTTTTATGACAAGCTTGTAGACCCAAAATATGTGGTCATGTAAATTTGTAGAATTTTTTGACCAAATTTAGATATTATTGTAATTATTATGTGGTAATTTGGAGATAGAAGGTTGAATTGTCCCTAGAATACAATTGAATTTTTCATCTATCTCTAAGGCATGGGCTAGAATTGAACATACAAGTCTAAATGTAATTTTTTGCATTTTTTTAATCTTATTGGAGGTACACATAGTTCAACTTGAAATTACTTTCGATAAGCGCGTAGAAATTCATTTAAATGATAGAAAATACTAAATCTTTTAAAAAATTCTTGAAACTCCTACATGACAACTTAGATGCTGTATATTACATGTAAAAATGTAATTAGGGGTATGTAAAATAATTATTTTGCAAGTTACTTCACGAAGGTGTATTAATTGGTTAGTTAAAAAATAGAAAAATAACTTTTTTCATAACAAGTGGCAATGTAAATCCACAAATATCAACAACGAGGTAAAGGTAAGGTTGTGTCCAAGTTTGATGTGCATATGAGTTCAAATATGTAAAGTGCTACTTAAATCTCTAAGTTTGACTTGAGTTAATAGAAACTATGTGAGAGATGTATCCATTTGGAATAGTGTATAGTATAAGTTTAATAAAATCTTGTAAAACTTTTATTACTAGCTTATAGACCAAAAATATGTTGTCATGTCAATTTGTAGTATTTTCGGAGAAGTTTTAGGTATTATTACCATTATTTTATAATAAGATTGCAAGTAGAAGTTTGAATCATCCCTAACAAATATTAGAAATTTTCATCTATTTTCAGGATATGAGCTATAATAGAACAGAGACACTTAAAAATATATTTTTGATGTATTTTTTGGATATTATTTGAGATACATGTAGTTCGAATTGTAATTACTTCCAATAAAGTTGCAGAAATTCATTTAAACCATTGAAAATAGTAAATGAGTTAGAAAATTATCAAAACTTCTACAAGACAACCTATATGTAGTCTATTATATTTCAAAAATATATTGGTGTATATAAGATAATTATTTTTATATATTACTTCACAATGGTGCAATAAAATGAAAAAAGAAAAAGAAAAATATTAAGTGAACCGACCTATTTTGGCCCAAACAGCCCAACTTCGCTGCGCCTCATCTAGATCGTCCATCCTAGATGGATGGCCGCGCTCCTTCCTTGGGGGATCAAAACCCCAAGCGCTGGCTCCCCCGAACCCTAACTCTCATTCCCACTCGTCTCTTCTCCCCTCTCCTGCGCCGCCCCCTGCCCCATCCACCGTCTTCCGCAGCCTCCGCCGACAACCCCCTCCAGCCGTAGCCCCCTGCCCGCTCTCGTCGGCAGATCTACCTGCTCGCTCCTATCTACTCCCCCGGCGACTTCACGAAGCGCGCGCCATTGCTCCATCAGCCTCCCCTGCCGCTCCCACCCGCTGCTCGCACACCTCCAAACCCACACCGCCGCCCCCCGCGCCTGGGCCCTCAACCCTACCACCGCCTCGTCGCCCTCCTCCGGCCTCGCTCACATCAACGCCCTCCACACCGCGCTCCTCCTCCTCCCGGAGCCCCAGGCCGCAGTCCGCGCCGCCTCCTCCGACCGCCTCCTCGACGCCCTCCTGCTCTTTTGCGCAAGTCCAAGAAGATGAGCCGGTGCGCGACGACCTTGGTGATGGCGGGGATGGATGCCTGTGCTGCGACGCGCATGCGATCTAGGCCTGCGAATGACGTGGAGGCGATAGCGGCGTCGAGGGCCTGGACGATGGTGATGGACGGCCGCGGGGTGTGGTGCGAGCCGCCGCTGCCAGCACCAGCGCCGCCACGCGTGTTGCCTCTCCGACCATGGTCCGCGCCCCTGGTATGGAACTGTAAGAGAGGGAAAGGCCCCTGGTATGGAACTAGATGCCACGCGTGTTGCTTAATTTCATTTCATTTGCACGCATAGTTATATATCTTTCTCCAGTTCTAGATGCCTAGATCGAGTCGGTCTTGGTTTGTACTTGTCTGCTTGCTCAAGATAATGTATATGTCCACTTAGTTAGTTTGGGAATTTTCAAGTTTTGCATTTCATGAATCTGTGCTAATAAGCGTCACTCGTGCGTCTGCACACCTTTGGGCTTTATCATATGGCATATTGTATACATGAGACTGTCCATTCAGGAACTGCAGAATTGAGGTAGCTTGTAGCTACTTGCTTTGGGTATTTGAGTATGTTACGCAAATAATTTTGCTTGACAATTTTGTCATCGGTTCTCCATTTGCTCTTGCTCTGTGACGTGTGGACTACTACCTGAGTACCTGGTGTAATGTTTGGGCTAGTTGTGATTTGGAGTGTAGTACTTTATAAGTATAATACTCTATATAGTTTTGTGCATCTGCTGTCTGAGCTCTGTTCATGAGTTGAGAGCGTAACTGCCAAGTTCATTTGTCAAAAAGAACTGATCAACTGAATGTCCTCTAAAGTGAAGTTCAAGAGAAATATATGTTCTACAAGGTTCCTAGCATGAAGACAGATTTGGGTTATTGGGTACATAGCTAGAGCCGGCATAGATTTTTTCCTTTTTGGCCATATGAATTTTCTAAAATCAATATAATACTGCCATCTTGTTGTACATAGAAAAGGATTTTACTTCGTGTAACATCTTGTTTTTTATTTGAGTAGCTTGCACAATGCTTATGCCTGCTTACATGTAAGATTATGTAGATGTTTGCCCACATTTTGTTTCGTAATTAGATTCAGAACTTATATGCACACATTCAGAACTTATATGCACACATTAGTTCTGCACGCTCTTGACTGGATCACAACTTCCAGTTGGTACAGTCATAAAATCCATCAACCTACTTTGACATCTGTAAAGATACTCAATTCAAGTTTAGGTCCTGATAGTTCCTCTTGGGTTTCACTAGTTGGGGATTGTGAAGTGGGAGCAACAAGGAAGGCATGCAAGAACTGTACTTGTGGCAGGGCTGAGGATGAGGCAAAAGTACAGAAGCTAGAGCTCACTGCCGAGCAGGTCAACAATCCTCAGTCAGCTTGTGGCAGTGTAAGTATTGCTTCTAGAATTACAATATCATTAGTTCTTGTGGAGAATCCATCATATGCAGCAATTATCATCTCCTAGGTTACTGATATTGCCTCTGGCGATCTCTTTGAATAATTCTTCCAGTGTGGGTTGGGTGATGCCTTTCGATGTGGTACCTGTCCGTACAGAGGTCTCCCACCATTCAAGCCTAGTGAGAAGGTAATAGATTGTATTTCACTTCCCTAAATTCTAGATTATCAAGGAGAACAAAGATGTCAATTGTAGTTTGGATACGATTTGTAATGCCAGGTGCTCACTGCTGTTTTCTCCAATTGGCAGGTTTCCTTGTCTGGCAATTTCCTTGCTGCAGACATATGATGGCATCAGTTACGGGTGAACATCGGTAATTGCAGGATATAGGAATTACCTTTGTCATTTCGTTCATTCCAGTTCCTTTGGACGTTAAGTTGGTGGTTAAGTAGTGATGCTTGCAGGAAGAACAGTCGAGTTCAAGTAGCCCTGTTAGCCTATATGCTAACTGTTTTTGATAAAACCTGGACATGATAATTGTTATTTATGGTTGATGGGTTGATATAATATTATTGTGATATATGGGCTAGAATGTCATGTGTGGGCTGAAATGATGATTGTCATATGTGGGCTGAATTGGTGATTGTGATATATGGGCTGAAATTGCGTATAACCACGACCCATATTGTATTGCAATACCCTGTACGCATATAACCACGACATACTTCATTGCGATATGGTTGAAGCATATAACGACGGCACGTACATCGTTTCGATACCTTGTACGCCTATTACGATGATTTCTCGCTTTGCGATATCCATTGAGCATATAGCGACGACCCATATTTCGTTGGGATTCGGTTGACGCATATAGCCACGACTAGTATTTCATTGAGATAGCCTGTTAGCATATTGCAACAGCATAGGTCTCGTATTGCAACAACATTCTTGCGTTGCATTATCGCTTGTTTACAACAGTGCAATATCATTGCAATAGCTTCTACAGCAACGACCCCTACCGTTGCAATAGCCACTATTGCAACGATGACAACAGGCGTTGTAATATCCACTTCTTACGATGACACACGTCGTCGCAATAATGCCACCTTATTGCGACGGCTGCCTGTGTCGTTGTAGTAGCATATTACAACGCTAGTTTACACAACGACATGATTTTTAGCGCCACGATACAAAATTGTTGCAATAGACCCCTATTGCAACGATTTTGTGCCATTGCGCTAGTGACTAAACCTTGTAGTGTGTTCGCCGTGCGGTGGTGACCGTGTCCAGCGTTGTGGCGTGCACGTGCATGGCGCGCGAAGATAGGATCTTTGTGCCAGATTTTCTTCAACTTTTTGAACTAAATGATGAAAACTTCAAATATAAAAGTTTGAGTTTGAACTATGGAATCCAACTTCAACAAATGCTGACAGGTGAAAACCGTGCTAGTTCTGGAGATAAATTTGTTGGAACATTGGTCAAACGCCGGGCAAAGCCGATTTGAATTTGACTTGAATTCAACCCGATTTTGACCCAGTTTTTGAATGCCCTCCACTCAAAATTAGAGAAATTGCAAATTATGAAAGTTGTTCAATTTGAAATGTTCTATCACTTTTATATTGGCCAAAATTCGAGTTCTTATACAAAACCTGTTTTTATTTTCCTGCCCAAGTGAGTGCAATTTAGGGGTGTTTTTGACACTTAGAAAAAATTGAAGTGTTTTTGAATTTGACACTTGGAAAATTTGATTTGTTTCTAATCTATTTCTTAATTTCTCTTGATTTATCCTTTTAATCACTAGGGATGTCACATCAGGAGGACATGTTGTACATAAACGGCAACAACAACGGATATCGTCCACAAGGAGGCCAAGTGTGGAATTAGCAACGCCCTAACCAAGGAAGTAATAATGGTAATTCTTTCACTCCTAACCAACCCTCCTTCGGAGATCTTGTTTTTGGGCAGCTAAGATCTATGAAAATTTCACTAAAAAGTTAGTTGTTTACGAGAAAACCTTGGATAGCCTCCACATAAAACTTGATGGTCTTTCCTCTCCCAATTAGCTCAGCTGGCTGCTGCTGTTCCTTCTGCTGAATCATCTCATGAAAATGCTAGTTCGGTGACCATGAGAGGGGGTAAGACCACTCGCGATCCATCAAATCCTAACCATGCAAGAAAGAACAAGGGGGAAATGAAAGAAGTTGAGGCATCCAATGAAGGCTATTTCGACATAGAGGAGCCGCCCAAGGTAAGAAAAGTGCCCGAAAGAAGGAAGGCACCCAAGGGGAAAATAGCACCGCATGAATTCTTCGACACCAACATCTTGCCATTTCCCCAACGCAATAGGAAGCCGTCCGTGGATGAGCAATTTGCTTGCTTTGTTGAAATGATCCAAAAGATCCACATCAACATTTCACTACTGGAGGCGATGCAGGTACCCACATATGCACGATATCTCAAGGACATCCTCAGCAATAACCGACCAATGCCCACTTCCAAGGTGGTGAAGCTTATGGAAGAGTGTAGCGCGGCTATACTTAACCGGATTTTTGAGAAGAAGAAGAAAGTACAAGAAGCCACCAACCACACCAAGGAAACCTCATAATAAAAAGAAAGTGTGGCGAAAGAGCATCCACATCTACTTTTCCGGAAGCAGACGCCACATCATCAAGCTGAACACACTAGAGAAGATTCCCGCTCGTCGGACTTAAACTTGGTGAGTCCTTGCCGATAGGTAAATCAGTAGTTATCCCATATTTTCTTTCCAATATTTGGATTTCCTCGACATTTGCATTTGCATATTTGATTTTTCCAACCTTGCATGCTTGATTTTTTTCTAGCCATTTCCCGTTTTCACAAAAGGTTCTGAAAATAAAACTGAGTTGATTTTGTTTGAAAATTCTTCTGACTCTTTTCCTAGAACAAATTGCAAAACTTGCCTTCCATGACTTCACAAGATTGCAAGGAAGTTTGTACCAAAGGAGGCAGCAATGGAGACCTACTGTGTGTTAGTTGAATCTCCAATTCGACCGTGTCAATCACTTTTATGTCTCACTTGCCTCAACAACTTCTAGTTGTTACCCCCCATCATCACCTAACCATTTGTTCTCCTAAGCTCTGCAAGGAGTAAAGGGGGAGAGGATTCTTGCCCAACCATGGCATTTGCTCCGCTCCTGATTTGGCTCTTAGGTTCTTTCAGCCAATTTCACTTAGGAGAAAGGAGTAAGGAAACTCTCTTCCTCCGTTCGCTTCTTGTTGTGGGTTTGAACTTAGTGTAAGCAACCACTTGGGCAAAGTTCATTTTCCCACCACGATGCTGCCCTGAGTTTTCGCACTATTGCGCTACATGTATGGGCAACCAACTCATCAAGTACACTCAACGAGCGGCAATAGCGAGAGGAGCTACAGGCTTACTTTCGTTGGACGGGGTACAACCCCAACCAATAGCAGTGAGCCTAAAGTTAGGTTGGGGGGAGGACCCCCCACAAGAGAGGTAATTTGTATCTTTACCGCTTTCAAAATATGCATGATAAAAAAAATAAAAATCTGAAAAATAATATTTACTGCTTTCCTATGCGTGGTAAGAATGTTTTAATTCTCCATGGATGAAATGATGAGTAGTTGCTCTGTTTATTTCCTCTCATATTTCTTGTTACAACTTAGTATCCTACTCATGCTTTTGAGTTTGTTGGCTTGCATGATCAAACCTTAGCTTGAAACTTGTGGGTAGGATAAAGCATGATCCATGTCTAGGTTGTTGTGAGATATGATATCGTTGAATAGAGTTGCTATGATCTTGTCCTACGTGATGCTTGATATCCAGAGTTTTATTTTGGAAAATGCTAAAATGATAAGTTCCTCAATGATGAGAAATTCCTATCCAAGGCCATATGTGATCCTATTACATAGCCTCCATATATGCAACTTGTTCTCTCATTGAGCTTTGTCAAATTGTTGTGACCCTTAGCAAGAAACTTGTCATACTCCCATGATCAAGATCACACATGTTGGTGTTTAGACCACCAACCTACTGAGGGGGATGCCCGAGGTAGTGTGTTGGTTAGTGGGGCTCGTCGAGATCAGGAACTTGAAGGTAAACATAAACACATGATTTAGATAGGTTCGGGCTGCTAAATAGCATAATACCTTATGATGAGGACATCACATGCTTGGATACAACCATATTGGCATCTTTTGACTTCGAGGTGAAACAATTCTTTATCATAATTATATGTGACACATTTGATGAATTGATGCTGCACCATGATGTGTATTTGTTGTCAATTTCAGAAATACGTACATGGATCAAAAATAGTGTTAAACACACATGGAAGGCATGGAGGACCAAAGAAGTAGATTGGGGGCCAAGTCCAAGTATTCCTAACGTCCTCCACCAGGCCACCACGTCACTTTTGGCCCAAGGAAAGAAAGAGTTCCAATCCAATACGTTTTGGGGCTGGATTCGGACTGCAGCGTTGTGTCAACTTGCAACGGCCGCCACGACCTCATCCGGACTCCGTTTTAGGTGTTCAAGTACTCCTTGGAATCCTTATGAAGTCTATTTTCATATGGATCTGAATTCATATCCATATCTTCTCTGAGTCGGCCGGAATCATCGAAATACTACCGAGAGGTTTTCTGTCCACAGGTGCTGCGTCGCCCTATTTTGGCCCGATGGGCCGTGTATCAAGTTGGGTCCATTAGGGACGTGTCCTAGGGTTGGAGCATGACCCCAACACCCCCCTGGTCGTCCTCCTAGGCATTAATAAGGATTAGAGCCGCCACAAACAGATTGGGTTTTGTTTTGTTGAAAGTTTAGCTCTCGCTACTTCCTTGTAGACGCGTGTGTCAACTAGACCATCCGTTCTACTCGATTCAGAACCCCAACTTTGTTATTTCAGATTGGTTTTTCATCTCCATATTTGCAATTGAGTTGCTTGTTCTACTTGTTCTTGCTTGTTCTTCGGTTTCTTGCAGGACGAGTGCCCTAGTGGCCGGGTGACGCGCTCCACAAGATCGCGGCAGCCATTGGAGGTGGTGTATCGGTTGCTAAGGCGCACCTTGGAAGGTTGTAGTCGGGCCGTGAACGTCATCTCCATCCAACAATCGAGTTATCCACGCTTCTCTCATCGAAAGATCAGGAATCAACCCTAGCGGGTTCATATCACCTTACATCCTGTGTGTTGGTTGGATTGAATTGCTTTGGAGAGGGTCCCTGCCTCACCTTATATTACTGGGGGTAGGGTTACAGGACGGTACAAGAATACTAGTTGGATTCGACTAGATGAGTTCTACTCTTATTACTATGAGTACTTTTCTAATCCTCGAATAGTTCCTATTTTTCCATGTAGACTATGCCGTCCTGCGCCATAGTCTCCATATCAGATACGTCTCGGTGTCCATCCCTATATTTAGCACTATCCAAACCTTCTGGTGGGCCCATAGATGTATGTACGACAAGCCCCTGAGTACTTTTTAGTCATATGCAGCAACTCTGAGTACTTTTGTAGAATTCACCAACTAGTTTTGGTGCTATTCGAGTTCTTCGTCTAGTTGAATCTTCAAAGGTACCCAAAGAATGGCATGTTGCTAGAATGTACTCAAGCCTAATTTAACTCAGTCTCATATTCTTTACTCTTGAATTTTTATATGGAAGTGAGCCTTAGGTTGAATCAAAGAATCAGGCTGAGGGTCAATCTATAATTTGCGTCACTTTCCCCTTAAAACCCAAAGAAAAAAACTTTTGTTGATGGACACGTGGCACAAAGCCCCCGAGCCTTTTACCAACTGGTTTGGTGGGTATAAGGGTCAACCTCTGGTCAACGTGACCATCTCTGAAAGGAAATCTTATCTCTTCCAAAAAGAAAGGTAACTGCCAATCAGGTGCTTGAAATCCACGGATCTGTTAAACTTGAAATCCCTTGATTTGCGCCATTTGTTACTGTGCCGCGGTGATAAATAATGGGGAAAGTTATCCTTTCCATTTTACCTTTGCCATTTGCCTTTTCATTCTCCACACTGTAGCCCTAGCGCCACTGCTGCCCGATCTCCGAGCGCTAATGCCACTGTCCCCCACCACTCCACCCCCAAACGTATATGACAGAAGAAGCTCATGACATTAAGGATGGGAAGGAAGGCTGCTGCTATCAAGCCTGCCGAGGGGGAAAAGAAAAAGAAAGGATTTGGCAAGGAAAAAGATCTTCAATTGCTGGCGCCCAAGTATGGAAAACCACTCAGACCACAATGTCGACTCTTGCTTGCACTTAGAAGCGGTCATCGTTGAAAGAGGAGGAGATCAAGATGCCTGTAGCCGCCAAGTTGCTCCAAAATCAAGACATCATCAGTTGGAGATCCACCTATGGTAATCCATGGCCATTGGAAGAACACTCCAATGAAACAGTAATTTTCGTTCACTTCATCGAGCGTAGTATTGCATTGCTAGCTTCTGATTTTTTTTTGGGGTCTTCTGGATTACTATAAGTTGGAGCTGGTTCATCTGAACCCCAACGGAATTCTCCGCACTGCCATCTTTGTTCACTTCTGTGAAGCTTATCTGGGAATCTGGCCCACTTCCAGTTATTCCAAAAAAATTTCTGTGTAAAGCTGCAACTAATGAGGGATCACACTCAAGTAGTCGGAGGCGCCGGTATCCAGATGCGGGAGAAACTCAGTAGTCTGTATCTGGCTTATGAGCTGATAGATCCTAATGTCAGGTGGAAAGAAAAGTGGTGCTACATTGGCAACCATGATCCAACACTACCCAAGTTGATAGGACATCGCCCCTCCTGGAACAACCAGTGGCTTGATGCGCCAACACATGGGAGCTACCACCAACTACTTGATCTCATTGATAGAATAGCCAAGCTAAAGCAAGAAGGGCTCACTGGAGTTGGAGTAGCCTTCAATTTTATGGAGCGATGAATCCAGCCATTGCAGCAGCGATGCCACTGGGGTTATGAGTATAGGGGTGTCAATGATCCATCCAGATTATCTCCTGATGAGCTTAGCATAGTTATGGTCAAGCTGAAGCAGATGTTCAAAAATGTGGGCAAGATACCCACTATTGTGTGGGAATTCAGTGCCGCCAACCTACAGGAAGATGTTAGCATGTACTTCTCTGCTGCTCTTCTAGGACCAGAAGATACTTGTGAAGCTGATACTCATGTTCATACGGTGGAGAGTGCTAAGAGTGAAGATGAGGAAGAGGAAGTACGCAAGGCCTCCGGCAGCCCTAGTTCCGAGGCTGCGGAGGACTTTGAAGTCAAAGCCCAGCCATCTGCTAAGGCCCGGTCATCCTCTCAACCAAGGAAGCGCACAACTGATGATGAGCTTGAAGCTGCAATTCCTCCAGCACCAAAGAAGTGGTCTACAATTGGGAAGAAGCCCGTGAAAAAGTTTGTCACCACAGAAGATGTGCCTCCTGCAGAATTACATATGAGGAAGGACAAGATCCTGAGGATCATGTACTCCAAGTAGGTGATTCCAATATCACCACCATATCTACTCAAGATGACATTGGTGGTTTGCAGGTACTCAAGCCAGCGATGGATGCTGAAAAGGTGGCTACTCTAGCTGTGCAAGATAGGTTGCCGGTCATCGAGGAGGTGATCAACATTGAAGATGATTTGGAGCCTCAAGATGTCGCTCAGGGTGATCCTTAGGTAATGAACCCCACTATTGTAGATATAGCTCAAGTAGTAGAGGCGGAGCTCAAAGCTGGCCAAGATTCTGTTGTGGATGTGTAGACCGCGCCGAAAGCACCATCTCCAGCTGTCAATCCACTACGGTTGTTTGAACAACCCATGCTGAAGCTGAGGAGACCATCAAGGTAATCTTTTATGCACATTTTGAGTACTAATTGCAACTCAAAATCAACTTGTTGTGTCGCTAAAGCTTTGTCTTATGTAGGAAATCCTTTGATATGGACTTTGGAGGGCCTAGCTTGAGGCCCATGACCGATGGTGATAGCCTCTGAGTCCAGGACGTTGCCCCGACCCAAGCAAGTCTGTAGCCAGAGGAACACCCTGCGACAACAAGTAGTCCAGGTGGTGTATCATTTGTAGCAGCTGTCGAGGATAGATCCCCAGTACCCGCAAGGAAGGAAGAAGACGGACTCCTACTAGGATTCCTCTATAATCCTACTAGGACACATACCTTCTAATCCTACCAGGACTCCTCCTTGTAACTGACTAGTAATCCCGCCCGATGAGTATATAAAGGAGGGTAGAGGTACGTAGAACGGCAAACCCAGAACCATCATCAATAGCCAACAACCAGGCTACACAATACCCAAGGTCAGGGTGCAATATACAACACCCCAAACAGGACATAGGATATTACGCTACTCTAGCGGCCCGAACCTGTATAAATCTGTGTCTTGTACCCTCTCTTTTACCTTCAAGTTCCAGGTTCGGCAATCCCCCACCAACTAATCTACTACCTCGGGATACCCCTTGGTAGGTTGCCGGGTATAAAACACCGACAGCAGCATTGATGTGAGATGTCACATCATCTTTGACTGACATTGTAGTGCCAGCCCCCGAGCAACAAGTACCCAAAGAGGTGATGCTAGCTTCTGGTGCGGCGACCAGTGTTGATATCTCGACCTCTAAGCATCAAGTACCCAAGGAAGCACCAGCTGCAGCAGATGTAGTGAATACTTTTGTAGCCTTGGAGCAACGGATTGCTGGTGAAGCGACGACTAACTCTGGCGCCGTGGCTGCAGATGTAGCCCCTAAGCCAGAGATAGAAGTCGAGGCGGCGATAGCTCTTGATGCCATGGCAGGCAATGCATCTTCCCAAGCAGGAATGTCAACAAGTCTTGAGATAGTCCCTCATGTGAGCGTAGAAACTGGGACTAGCACTGATAGGAAGATAATTCTGGAGGACATCCAGCTGATCGATGATCCACTGCTGAACCCAGAGATGATAGATATCATGGAGATGCACCATCATCTTAGCACTTATGCGGAGGTCAGTTGAATTTGCCTTGCTTTGCTGGCGCAATATTTGCTAGCTTGTACTCATTTGATGGTTCGAGTACTAATTTCTGATTTCCAGGACTTGATCAATCACTCCTGTCGCAAGTTAGAGATGCTCGAAAGGTATGGAGATGCCGTACTCCATGCTGAAGCACTAGAGAAAGAGCTTGCTAAGGAAACATTGTATACCTATCGCTTGACGATGAAGCACGACAGCATGATGGCGACCTTCCAAAGCTGGATTCAAGACCTAGAGGATGAAAAGGATTGTCTCATTGCTCACAATAAGTCTCTTAATTAGAAAATTAAAGGTAGTCCCCTCACCTTTGTTGTTTTTTGATTACTTTTTGTCTCTTGCTCTTGCTGACCCCATGCTAATGTTGCACAGAATATAAGAAATTGGAACTAGAGCTTCAAGCATCAATCACCGACTGGAAGAATGCTTTCTACCGGGTGACAGATCCACATGACAAGCTGGTGCGTCATGTTGAGAAGTTGGAGCATGATCTGGAGAAGGAGACACGGATGTGTGAGGATGGCAAGGTTGATCTGGTCAATGCCATGAAGACCATCAGAGAGCGCAAAGCTGAGCTGGAAACTTCCAAACTTGCTTTGAAGGAGATATTTGATGCGGCCCAGCCAATAGCAGGCATTATGGAGCCATCAGTTGAGGGTGTAGAGCCCTGCCTATCGGGGATAGATCCCCAGTACTCGCAAGAAAGGAAGAAGACAAACTCCTACTAGGATTCCACCATAATCCTACTAGAACTCATAACATGTAATCCTACTAGGACTCCTCCTTGTAACTGACTAGTTATCCCGCTCCCTGGAGTATAGAAAAGAGGGCAGGGGTACCTAGATTGGTAGAACCACCATCAATAGCCAACAATCAGGCTGTGCAACACCCAAGCGCAGGCTGCAATATACAACTCCCCAAATAGGATGTAGGGTATTACGCTACTCTAGCAGACCGAACCTGTATAAATTTGTATCTTGTGTCCTCGCTTTTACCTTCGAGTTCCAGGTCCAGCGATTCCCCACCAACAAATCTACTACCCCGGGTACTCCCGTGGTAGGTTGCCAGGTATAAAGCACCAAAAATGGCATGCGAGGATGGGAAGGAAGGATGAAGTGTGTCACATGAGAGGATGGCAAGGACATATTGGAGGAAATACACAAAGGAATCTATGGCAACCATGCATCTTCGCACACAAAAGTGGGCAAAGCCTTCAGAGCAACATTTTATTGGCCTACCGCACTAGCCGATGCAGAGGCACTAGTCCATCGATGCCAAGGTTGTTAATGCTTTGCAAAGCAACAACATGTCCCTGCCTACAAGCTCATCACAATACCTCCAACATGGCCCTTCACATGTTGGGGGCTCGACATGATTGGACCACTCCCAACTGCGCCCGAAGGATTCAACCGAGTACTCATAGCCATCGACAAATTCACCAAGTGGATTGAAGTGAAGCCTGTCACCTACCCCAAAGCAGACAGAGTACTCAACTTCCTCGACGAGATCGTCCACCGCTACGGATTCCTAAACCGGATCATCACGAATTTAGGCTCCAATTTCAATAGCCACGAATTCTGGGAGTACTGTGAAAACAACGGAATTGACGTTCATTATGTCTTTGTCACACACCCAAGAGCCAACGGCCAAGTTGAGCGTGCCAACGGGATGTTACTTGATGCTCGGAAGAAAAGGCTGCACGACATTGGCAACACCAAGAGAGGCCAGTGGCTTAGAGAACTACCGAACGTACTCTGGGGTCTACGTACTTAACCGTGCAAACCTACTGGGCAGTCACCGTGCTTCCTGGTCTATGGATCAGAAGCCATACTCCTTGCCGACGTCATGTGGAAATCTCACACAGTCGAACAATACAATGAAGGCACGACAGATGAAACAAGGCATCTAGATATAGACAGTCTAGAAGAAGCCCGCTGTGCGGCACTCGTCTAGTCAGCATGGTACCTTGAAGGACTCCGTCGTTACCATGATCGCAACGTCAAAGAACATTCCTTCAACATCGGTGACATGGTCCTCAAGCGCATCCAAAACACCACAGGGCTACACAAACTCAATTCGCCATGGGAGGGGGCTTACATCGTATCCAAGGTCACAAGCCTAGGATCCTACAGGCTACAGCATCTCTCCGGCGAAGATGTTGAGAACTCATAGAACATCAAGCATCTCTGTCATTTCTACCCCTAGTTAGTAGACTACGGGACATTGTACATAGGCCACTGGCCTCAACCTTTTTTATGCAATTACTTTTCGGCAGCAGTCAACTACTTGTCCTCACCTCCATAGTCAACTCATCAAGCAGCTTGCAAAAGTGGGTTTGCTGCAAACCATGAGCTATTCAGCTCTCAGGGCCTTAGCGCCCTAGTTCCGACTTGTAGTCAAAAGTCTTCTTGAGTTATTCAACTCACCTAGTGGCTCGCAAAGGTGGGCCAGCAGCTACCACAAGCTAACCAATGGCGTAAGAAGCCAACAAGTCATCAAGAAGAGTACACAAAACTGCTCGCTTCGACTACTTATCTCATATATGCATTTTTCGTATTAACGAATCTTGCAGGATACATCAAATGCTTCTGCCTTGAGAAGTCAGAATGTCAAGAGTACAACAAAAGTGTGCAACAACGACTGCAAGCAACTACCTATTGGCGGTTACAACAGAAGTCCCAGGCTTTTACATCACGCCAAGCATGCGCGAATAATTCTAAAAGACTACTCCAACACCAGGCGCAAGAAGCGTCAAGGAGAAGGAAGTGCACGCAAAAAAGCTACGCTCTAGGCAGTTGTGCCCCACTCCTCCCCTCAACGGTAACCTAGATGTAGACCAGGGCATACAGCACCCCCTTACTCTCATCCAGCATCACCTCCCTCTCTCTTCCACAATCACTCATAACAGGACTACGAGTACACATTGTGTACTTGAATCTTGCCCAGAGAAACTGCGGAGAGAGGGAGCGGTCGGAACCACACCACATTCCTCAACTAGATAGCTGGATAAAGACTGGGAGGCTCGCCTTTCTCTGCCAGCGAGCTACAGCATTGATTCATCTAGAGAGCAGGGGAAAAGCCGGGGTGCACGGTGCTTCGTCGTATGACAATTCTTCTAGCATCACAGCCACCAGACTCAGCTCAAGGATTTGTGGAGGGAATGTGGAACCTCAATACGAGGAATCTTCTAGCACCAGGGCGCTGATTGGAAACTCGCCACCATCAAAGAGAAGAAGCCTAAGGCCAACTACTGCTATAACCCGAGCCATGCTTTTCATAGAGGTAGATGGAACTCCATTTATAGCCAGGAAACTAAGCTACCATCCAAGGATCACCACCACACTCCCGTGACTACACAGTGCAAAGCTTGCCCCACCGCCTGGCACAAGTACAGTACCACGTGCAAAATCAACCGATTAGAGTAAATGCTCGCATGTGATCCGCCCTGATTGCAAAAGGACAAGGTACGCATAGTACTCTCGTGCGTCCTCTCGAATACACTCCCAATAATGTAGGCACAAAGGACAAAGGGGCAGTGTTCTCGTGTATCCTGTCGAGTACGCTCGCAATAATGCAGAGAAAAAGGATGACTACTTCCTCTGCGAGGCTACGAGTAGTAAGCTACCACAGACAACTCATCAGCCGAGATCACAAGTCAAGTCAGCAATAAACAAATGCTCAACAAAGTACTAAGAATAATCACAGTTGTACTAGTCGGAAACTGCAGTACAATATTTCAGTTCCTTCAAAAGATCATTGTTTAGAGATACAAAGTTCAGGAACAGTTACAACCAATATGAACCTAGAAGACTATTGCAGGTTGATGAATTTGGTTACTTCCTCAGCTATGGGGTCCAATTCTTCCAAGTATTGCTGATAAGTTTTGTCCGAGCAATCCGCAGCAATACCCTTTGCCACTGAAGACAGGCCAGCCTTGGGATAGAACGAGTTGACCAATCCCAGCAGCTGCTTGGACACCATCTTGGCCATACCTTTGAATAGGCTGCTAATCTTTGCCGGCACATCCCTGACCCTATCCAGCAGAGGATGAGGCTCTACCCTTTCCTCAGGGGGCTCCACGATGTCAACCAGAGGTTGTGCCACATCAGACAACTCTTGGAGAAGTTCTTGTTGCACCTTGAGAGTAGTCATGGCCCCAATTAGGTGAACATCACCATCTCGGTGCATTTTAGATTCCTTCTCTAGATCACGCTCTGTTTTCTCCAACCGACTTTTGAGCTCTTCATGCTCCTCCGTCAGCCTACAAAAGGCATTCTGCCAGTTAGTGATTGTGTTCTTCAACATAGTCTCCTGACTTTTCAACTCTACAAAATAGTAATGTCAGAGGACAGACCACATACAACAGACAACTCAAAGACTGCGTGCACGAGTACTCACCTTCAACTTTATGATGTAAGGACTTGTTGCGCGCAATGATGCGGTTCTTTTCACATTCAAACTCCTGCCGCTCCACCTAGAATGATGCAACGGCATTATCATATTCCTCCAAAAACTAGGCAGTCTGCCAATGCTCTTTGCCAATTTCCTTCTCTAGAAGCTCAATGCGACGCGCAGCATCGCTTTGCTCCCGCAAGAGTTGGACATTTTGATGAGACTTCTCAAACAGATCCTGACTACAGAAACATAAGCACTCCCAATGGAAAACTAGTCACTCAAATCAAGCAAGAAGATTACAAGAGCTGAACTCACCTTAGGATACGCCATAAGACGCTGGTTCATCTCCAAGATGGAGGATATGGCCCGCGGCTCCAACAGGGGGCTCTCAAAAGCCTCAATTTCCCTCCGTGGCAACGAATGCTCAGCCGCTGAACTAGTCTTTGCGTCGGGCACCAAGTCTAGTTCCCAACTAAATGATAGCCCTTCCTTCGGTGACATCGCTGCAGCCGCCGCAACAAATCCAAGGGCGCGAGCGGCCTTGAGCTTGGGGGTTTCAGTATCCGTAGAGTTGAGAGGAACGGTGCCCAAGACATCCATTGCAGATGGTTCTTCAACTAATGCGGCCTCAGGTAGCGGTTCGGGTGCAGTATGCTAGGGAGCTGCCGGTGCTACATCCTGGAGAGAACCGATCATGTCCTGCAACAGCGTGACCGCCAATGATGTAGCATCTTCCCCCACCGCCGGATCTAAGTTCTCCTCTGATTGGATGATAGGTGTGAGGGCTGGGCTTGTAGTTCAGTGGTTTCTGTCATCAGCTGCTAGGCCTGTGCCTGCTGCACCAAGGTCAACACTAGAAGATGACCTACACACAACAAAGCATCAGAAATAGAGAGCAACTACTCGATATAAATTCAGTGCTCAAATCACAATGATAGGGTACTCACCTGGTCGATCGATGAGGCACCAGAGAAGCTTTCCTCACCAAGTGCATTGGCAAGGTACTAGGAATTGGCATACTTGATGGGGCAGGCAGCGGAGCTCCAGGGTTGTCACCGATACCCGTAGTAATAACTTGCGAAGTGGCAGCCACATGATTACCACTAGTGTCCACGCGTTCTGCGCCTCCAGAAATTTCAGATAGAGTAACATCAGACATAGCCTTCGGCATCTTAACTGCTTCACTCATGTCCGTCTCTGTTGAACTAGCTACAGCTCCGGCAGTCACCGCTGCCTCCAAGGTCAAACATGGAGTAGTTACCTTCGGAGCTATGGCCATATCACCGGTGCCCATGTCCGCCACATCTGTCCCCTTGTTGACAGCTATTTCTGCAACTTCGCTGGCACTATTAGTAGCCATCTTTGCGGCAACAACATCCTCATCAGTAGCTACCCCTACGGTCTCGACTACTTCACTAGTAGTTTGCAGAAGAAAGAACTTAAAGATAAGTAGTAAAAACTACACAAAACAAGTACAATAGTACTCGCACCTCAAGGCCTTGCCCGTCTACACAAGTTATTACCGGCGGGGGGCGCATCATGAATGCAAAGATCGCGCCTAGTGCGCTTCTTAGGCACAACATTTCGCTGCTTCTTTGGCGGTGGTGCCAAATCAGCATCTACGTCATCACCAACATGGCATCTTGGTGCGACAGAAGATGACTTGTGTCATTTTGAGACGCACGGCTGCAATACAAAGAAACCCTCACCGTCAAAATTAGAGCTATCAAAGGGATCGGTCTCTTCATCCTCCCCCTCTTCCCCTTTCTCTTCTGAGGAAACCCCAGGCGACTGCAGTGAATACACTGGCATTGCATTCTTCGCGACATCCACACTAGGAAGAGGAGGAGGCGAACAATACACAAGTACATCTACTTGAACACGAAGAAACAAGTCAGAAAACAATAGATCAAAACAATACAAATACTCAAAGAAAAACACTAACAAATACTTACTTCATTCGGCTTGTTCCAGCTGTCGGCTTCAACCATTCCAGATTTGCCCTCAAGTTCTTTGAACATCCAGCGCAGTCAGGCTCCAACCTCTTCATTAGAGATATCATCAGGTGACATCCGCGAGGGATCGTCAAGCCCAGAGTACTCGTATGCAGGAGTCTGCCAAAACTGCAATGGCTGTAGATGTCATTTCAGAAAGCTAGCAGCTATGACTACTCCTGTCAAACCCTGCTTCTTCAACACAGCAATCTTGGTCAACAGATCAAGTACTTGAATACTTTCAACAGTTGTTGGTCCATTAAGCCACTGGCTGTTGTACTTTGGATGATGTCTAGTAATCTTGGGCAGAGACAACCTGTGATCTTCAATATAAAATCACTTCTCTTTCCAACTGCCATGAGATTCCACTAGCTCATACTCCAAACATAGATCCGAGTACTGCTCACGGATCTAGAAGCCGACACCTCCAATAACCTGCATATTCTACCGACTAGGCTACAACTTCAATAAAAAATCTTACAGAAAAGACCAAAATAGGGCAAGATCCCCAGAAACGATTCGCACAAGTGAACAAAAATGGAGATATGCAACATGCTATTAGGATTGAGATGGACGAGTTGCAATGAATAGTACTCCAAGAGGCCCCGGAAGAAGTTAGAAGTCGAAATAGCAAGCCCACGCTCCACAAACTGAGCAAAAATTACCGTTTCATTGGGGTGCACTTAAAACATCCAAGCATGACCATAAAAGAACCTCCAACCCATGACCGCCTGCTCCTATAGTAGCTTGGCATCCACCAGCTCTTGGATTTTTGCGTCCTTCATGGTGGATAGCTTCCAAGCCATCGCCTGATTGGGCAGCGCAGTCTGGTTGGTCTCCCCGCATTTCAGCACCGGCAGTTCGAGCTCCTTCCCCTTCCTGGAAGTTCCCCTCTAGGATCCCTCCTTGGGTGCCTTCTTGGCATCCTCCTTGGACCCCTTCTTTGGACCTTCGAGCTTCCTCCCCATCCTGACTGTTGCCTTGGTCTTCACTCGCATGCACTCGGAGGCTTAGAGGAGGCGTCGCAGGCGACGAAAGGCGCGACAGCACTAGCGGTTTAAGATGACATCGCGGCGGCGCTGAGAGCTAGGGTTTTCTTTAAGCCAAATGATAGATGCAAAATGACAGCATAAAGGGTAGGGGTAACTACTGTTGGGATACGAGGTAGGCTACGCTAGCACAAAACAAAAATTTTCTACCGCGTAAACCAAGAAAACTGTCGTATATGGATCACGGGATTACCACTCGACGCATAGGTGCAGAAGTTGTAGAAGCGCATCGGGGCAGCGAAGTCGATCAGCATAGTCGATCATGTCAACATCGAGCAGCTCCTCAGTAGCTCGTCCATGTACAGCAAGGTCGTCCTCGTGCCGTGCCTCGTCGACGGCTCATCGATGGCTCGTCGTGGCTCGTCGGCGGCTCATCGATGGCGCCAACATTATTAGTTTGACATCTCCATGTCCATGACTTGCGAAACATAGTCATCAACTAATACATGTACTAGTCTAATATTCATGTGTGTCCACACATGAACTCTGACTAGAGACAACTTTTAGAATAACCATACAAGTAAAGAATTCCACATACAATTCACAGAATTGCAGATCAATTCAAGTAGCCTTTAATGGATATTCAAGGAACATAATATACAAATCATGGATACAATCAGATATCATCATCTCTATGATTGCCTATAGGGCATACCTCCAACAGTCTCCCACTTGCACTAGAGTCAATCTAGAATATATCTAATACCCATAGCTCTTATGTGCGCATCATGCTTAGATTGTGGGAGAGGCTTTGTCAATGGATCAGAAATATTCGAATCCGTCTGTATTTTGCATATCTTGATCTTACCCCGATTAATGAAGTCTCTAATGAGATGAAATCGCCGCATAACGTGTTTGTTCTTCTAGTGATTCCTTGGCTCCTTTGCTTGCGCAATTGCCCCATTGTTGTCACAGTAGAGATTCAATGGGTTGGACGCATTTTGGAACACACCAAGCTCAATAAGGAAATTCCTAATCCAAAAACACCCTCCTTCGCGACTTCCGAAGCCGTGATGTACTCGGCTTCTATCGTAGAATCGGCCACCGTCTCCTGCTTGGAACTCTTCCAACTAATAGCACCACCATTTAGCGTGAACACAAATCCTGTTTGTGACTTTGAATCATCTCTATCGGTTTGGGAGCTAGCATCAGTGTAACCTGTCACAACGAGCTCCTCCTCACCTCCATAGATGAGGAACATATCTTTAGTCCTTCTTAAGTACTTAAGAATGTTTTTCACCGTTGTCCAGTGACTCTCACCCGGATCAGACTGGTGTCTGCTTGTCATACTTAGCGCATATGAAACATCTGGGTGAGTACTTATCTTTGCTACATGATAGATCCAATAGCCGAGGCATATGGCACTCTACTCATACGATCCTGCTCATCAGCAGTCGAAGGACACTGAGTCTTGCTGAGATGTATGCCATGTGACATAGGCAAGAACCCTTTCTTCTCCTCTTCCATGCTGAACCGCTTCAACACTTTGTCAATGTAAGTATCTTGGCTTAATCGTATAAGCCTTCTTGATCTATCTCTATAGGTCTTGATGCCTAAAATATATGCCGCTTCCCCTAAGTCCTTCATCGAAAAACTATTTTTCAGTGAAGTCTTTACGGATTCAAGCATAGGAATGTTATTTTCAATCAGCAATATATCATCCACCTATAAGATTAGAAATACTAGAGAGCTCCCACTAAGCTTCTTGTAAACACAATACTCTTCTTTGTTCTTGGTGAAGCCAAACCCATTGACCATTTCATCAAAACGAATGTTCCAACTCCTAGATGCTTGGTTCAATCCATAAATGGATCTATGAAGTTTGCATACTTTTCCAGCATTTTTCAGATCAACAAAACCCTCAGGCTGTATCATATACATGTCCTCAGTTAGGTTTCCATTCAGGAAAGCTCTCTTGACATCCATCTGCCATATCTCATAATCGAAATATGCAGCTATAGCTAGGATAATCCGAATGGACTTAAGCATCACTACGGGCGAGAAGGTCTCGTCGTAGTCAACTCCTTGAACTTGTCAAAAACCTTTTGCAACAAGTCGTGCTTTATAGATGTGAACATTTCCATCCATGTCCTTTTTCTTCTTATAGATCCACTTGCACTCTATGGCTTTAACACCATCATGCGGGTCAACCAAGTTCCAAACTTGATCGTCTCCCATGGACTCTATTTCGGATTGCATGGCACTCTGCCATTTTTCGGACTGTGGGTCCATCATTGCTTCTGCATATGTCGCAGGCTCATCATTGTCCAACAATAATATTTTCCGCAATTCGCAGAGCCTTGCTGACCTTCGTGGTTGTGGAGGTGCTTCTCTTGCCATGGGTGTCTCAACTTGTTCTGCTATGTTAGCATCACTCGTTGATTCTTGCCTAATCGGCTCATCTTGAACCTCTTCAAGATGCACTATTTTTCCATTCTTTTCTCCTTTGAGAAACTCTTTCTCTAGGAAAACCCCGTTCCGAGCGACAAACACTTTGCCCTCTCGCCGGTTGTAGAAATAATATCCTAAAGTTTCCTTTGAATATCCCACGAAAATGCACTTATCCGACTTGGGTGTGACCTTGTTCGACTGAAGTTGTTTGACAAACACTTCACATCCACAAATCTTTAGAAAAGACAAACTGGGAGTCTTTCCAGTCCACATCTCATATGGTGTCTTAACTACGGATTTAGACGGTACCCTATTAAGTGTGAAAGTTGTTGTTTCTAGAGCGTATCCCCAAAATGATAATGGTAGGTCCGACTGGCTCATCATTGATTGAACCATGTCTAACAAAGTTCGATTACGTCACTCGGATACAACATTTCTCTGAGGTGTTCCAGGTGGCGTAAGTCGTGGAGAAATTCCGCAACTCTTTAGATGATTGCTAAATTCGTGGCTCAAATACTCACCTCCACGATCAGATCGCAAGGTCTTAAATTTCTTGCCACGCTGATTTTCAACTTCATTCTAAAATTTCTTGAACTTTTCAAAGGTTTCAGACTTGTGCCTCATCAAGTAGACATATCCATATCTACTAAAATCATCAGTAAAAGTAATGAAGTATTTGTACCCTCCTCTGGCTGTCATGCTCATTGGTCTACATACATCGGTATGTACAAGTTCCAACAAGTCTAATGCTCTCTCAGGAAAACCTATGAAAGGTGCCTTGGTCATCTTGCCTAGTAAGCAAGCCTCACATGTCTCGTATGATTCAGAATTAAACGAAGTTAAAAGTCCATCAGTATGGAGTTTCTTCATGCGTTTCTCACTTATATGACCCAAACGACAATGCTACATGTAGGTAGTACTCAAATCATTAGGCCGAGGCCTTTTAGCATTTATGTTACAGATAGGTGAACCATTAAGATTTAAAACAAACAATCCATTCACAATGGGTGCAAAAGCCATAAACATTTCATTCTTAGAGATCACACAACCATTGTTTTCACTCGCAAATTAATAACCATCCTTCATCAAAAATGAAGGAGACATAATGTTTCGACTTAAACTAGGAATAAAATAACAATTATTCAACTCCATAATAAATCCTGATGGAACATGGAGTTGCATCGTCCCGATGGTCAATGCAGCAACTCTTGCATTATTCACCACGCGGAAACCAACTTCTCCCTTTTCAACACTTCTACTTCTTATAGTTCCCTCCATCGAATTGCAAATATGACCAACCGATCCGGTATCGAATACCCAAAAATTAACAATTGTATCAGCGAGAACTATGTTGTCTATAACATTAACAACAAGCGTACCTGAGGTGGAATTACTCTTACTTTTCACCATTCTTCAACGAAGCTAGGTACTGCTTGTAATTTCTCTTCCAGTGACAAAGTTCGTAACAATAAAAGCACTCTTTGTCTGGAGCAGGTCTAGGTCCAGCTTTAACCTTGGGCGCTGGGTTTGGCTTGGTAGCCTTGCCCTTCTTCTTCCAAGAATTGCCCTTCTTCTTAAAGCTAGGCTTGTTCTGTATAGCCATCACATGGCTGCTACTAGCGCTTTTCTTAATGTCAGCCTCTGCTGTTTTAAGCATGCCACATAGTTCATTCAGATCCTTCTCCGTCCCATGCATATGGTAGTTCGAGATGAAGTTTTCCATAGCTAGACGGAAGAGATGAAAGAATGAAATCAGTGGCCAACTCTTGGCCTAGTGGGAAGCGTAGCTTCTCCAACTGTCGAGTGTAACCAACCATCTTGATTATGTGTGGTCCTATTGCTGCGCCTTCTGCTAGCTTGCTCTCCACAAAGGCCTTCGACACATTGAACATTTTAGTCCTGGCTTGTGTTTGGAACATGTCTCTAAGCACCACAATCATATCGTGCGCCTCATGGTTTGTTTCGAACTGCATCTGCAGCTCGGGTTCCATGCAAGCAAGCATAAGGCAGCTTACTTCGAGGTTAGCATCACATGCTTTCTTGTAAGCATTCTTAACAACAGCAGGTGCATCATCAGCAGGTTCTTCTAGTAATGGGGTGTCTAGAACATCTTCCTTTTTCTCAGCCCTGAGAACAATTCTCAAGTTACGGATCCAATCCGAGTAGTTTGTTCCATTCAACTTGTCCTTCTCAAGGACTGAACGCAAAGCAAACAGTGTGGTGTTGCTAGGTGCCATTTAATTTACAACAAAAGTAATGCAAAATACACTAAGATAAACGTATCCATGATAGAGTAAATCATATTAAACTATTTAACAGAATCTACTCCCACTAAAACCAATATCCCTCTATTGATACTTAGTGATTCAGGATCCACAACTAACAAGTCTACTAGTGAGCTTTAGCATCACCGCTAGCAAACAAGGTAGATCGGTAAGCAACTTCTTGCTAATCAGATCACATATGACTCCTGTTGTTGGGTGACATCTCCATGTCTCGGCGTCCAACCTTTATGCCCCAAGGTCCTTAACCGTTAAGATAACCTTGTTAAGCAAACCAACCCTTATGCGTGTAAGTGTCCGACACAAACCCTTCTAGTCAAGGAAAACAAGTGGCACCCTAATTTCATAGACCCACCACCAGTTATACAAGATATAGGATGGTGCAAGTTTTTGTTGGGAGGGCATACAAACTTAAACTTTGCGAGGGATCGTTCTACTTCTAACATCACATCATGTAGGAAGTAAAACATAAAGAACCACATGCACACAGTTGTGACACAGTATGGCCCGTTTTCTTATGGTGATCTACATCTCCATAGAACCTGTTCACCATGGTGATCTCCATCTCTATGTTCCATGTGCACCATCCTCCTAGTGATGAGTCCTCCAAGAACTAGAACATTCTATTGCACCTAATAGCTAGTAATGAAGATTACATAGTTGCTTGGATCATCACAGATTGGTACGCAGACCATTAAATACATTAAAGTGATAACAGATATGGCTCCAGCCGTGTTACCGTACGCACGACACACAGGTCACAAATAAGTTACATACATGCATCACATACACAAAGGGGCCATACTGATCACAAGATCCATCCATCCTGCAAAATAGAGTTAGGCGTTCTAACGTTTCAAACTTCAGAGGCCTGTAACTCCATCTTCCAAGCTGAATTTAAGAAATCTAATTTCGCCAAAAATGGACAAGCCATTGAATTTTATGTGTACCTTTTTTTAGATCAATTTTCATATAAAATTCGCCTCCATCCGAGATCGTACCAAAAAGTTACGGCTGTTTTACCAAAGAACATGCATACGGCAAAATTCCGACCCGGTAGTAGATCCAATCACTATTGCACATCTCATGTGCTTGGCGTATGAATCTAGATTTCGATTCGACCAATCATATTGGTCTTCGCTTGCTGCAACTAGCATTACGTGTATCATTTAACTTCGATGGCGGAAATCCGACCGGTAGGAGTATGTCATTACACGACCACTGCAGCAAGAACACGGAAACAGGCCATAGATCAATCTGAAAACTCGCATATCTCCATATGCACATATCCCGAATCCATAACAAAACAGCTACGGCTCTGATACCACTATTGGGATACGAGGTAGGCTACGCTAGCGTAAAACAAAAATTTTCTATCGCGTAAACTAGGAAAACTGCTGTATATAGATCACGGGATTACCACTCAACGCACAGGTGCGGAGGTTGTAGAATCACGTCGAGGCAGCAAAGTCAGTCAGTGTAGTCGAACACGTAGTCGATCACGTTGATGTGGAGCAGCTCCTCAGCAGCTCGTCCACGTACAGCGAGGTCGTCCTTGTGCCACGGCTCGTCATCGACTCGTCTGCGGCTCGTCCAAGTGCTGCAGGTGCAACACCTCCAAGGTATCCACACATGCAGGGAGGAAGCGTCACAAGCCAGACTGCTAGGTTCGCGAGTTGCAACAGGGCGAGGGCACGGGAGGCGCGGCAGATGTGTTTCAGCCAAAAGAGATGAAACCCTAGGGCGCCCCACCCCTCTATTTATAGAGGTTCCTGACAGGCCTCTGGGTCCGAGGCCCATTAATACTTCTTAACCTGATCCAACTCGGATCACATCCGAATTGGGCTTCCAGCCCCTTAAGTGTGTGACCCTATGGGTTCAGATACGTATAGACATGGCCCGAGTACTCCTACGCGACCCAATAGTCGGTAGCGGCCTCTAGCAAGACGTGCCAACTCCTATACGCACACGAAGATCATATCAGACAAACCGTCACAACATCATGTACATGCTATTCCCTTTGCCTCACGAGATTTGGTCTAGCTTCAAGCCGACCGCTCTTTCTCGATCGTGTGATTCGGAATCCCTTTGTAGGTTAACTCTTAACCATACGTAGCATGGCCATGCATTTCTTGATCCGATCACTCGAGGGGCCCAGAGATATCACTCTCAATAAGAGAGAGGCAAATCCCATCTTGATTGACCATGCCTCACAACATGCTTCCTAACAAACCCAAAAGCTACCTTTTTAACTACCCTATTACGGTGTAGCGTTTGATAGCCCCTAAGTAAGTCGATCCACATCTTGAGTACATGCGACAATCTCAGGTCTAAGGACAAAGCGTACTTGTTGTGTAAAGAGAGAACTACTTCTCGTGTTGGGTCAGTCCTAGCACATGTCTCTACATATGCCTACATTATTAGTTTGACATCTCCATGTCTATGACTTGTGAAACATAGTCATCAACTAATACATGTAGTAGTCTAATATTCATGTATGTCCACGCATGAACTCGGACTAGGGACAACTTTTAGAATAACCATACAAGTAAAGAGTTCCACATACAATTCACATAATTGCAGATCAATTCAAGTAGCCTTTAATGGATATTCAGGGAACATATATACCAATCATGGATACAATCAGATATCATCATCTCTATGATTGCCTCTAGGGCATACCTCCATTAATTACCCCGTAAGTTTTATAACCACGATGGAGTCTTCGGGGTAACGACCTGATATTTTTTCTAATCAGCGGCAATTACGGCCTTATCCATGCAAGACAGGTTTTTTCCAAACCAGCAGAAGCTGAAAGGTCACAGTAACAGATTAAAAGAGCCTTATACCTCCCGAAACCAATCGTGTAACACCTCGGAGGCTGCGTATAGCGCGCCCGTTGGATAAAATTTCTTTTTCTTCAAAGATCAAGACAAACTAATGCAGATTGACCCTTAGCTTGAGTCTTCGGGGGCTACTCCATATGGAGTGCAATTTTCATTGCACTCCCATATAAAGGTTTGAAGACAAATTTCTAAGAAACAACATCAGATGAGGCGAGTACCTTTTAGACGCATGACAACACTCAATTACTCGAAGACTTGGCCATGACCAAAGCACTCAAGGAGCGCTAGAAACTAGTCGAGCAATGTCTACAGAAGTACCCGAGGCTGTTACATTTGACTACATAGTATTCGAGGGCTTGTCGGGCATACATCCATGGGCCCACCAGAAGGTTTGTACATATCCATACAAGGAGAAGTACATTGAGACATATTAGAACATGGAGACTATAGTACAGGGTTGCATGGTCTACATGAACTACCAGGAGACTAGTCATAGACAAGGAAACTACTCTTCCAAATTAGAGTAGAACTCTGTAGTCATATCCGACCAGTACTCTTTTAAAACAACTACCCTGTAACCCTGCTCCCCCGTAATATAAGGGTGGGCAGGGACCCCCTCTAGACAAGTTCAATCCAATACAAGCAAACAAGATACAGGAAGTAGGGTATTACACAATCTAGCCGCCTGAACCTATCTAAATAACGTACCTACGTACACCATCGAGCTCCTTATTTTGGCGACACCCACCAACCAAAAACTCTATCTCGGGTACTCCCTTGGTAGGTTGCTGGGTTAAAACACCGACATCGGGCACGCCAGGTAGGGTTGATCATGGAGATCATTGGGCAAGCTTGAAGGACCTCATTATCAAAATCAATCTACTAAGCGATGGGTCCACCGTTCTCCTATCATTGATCTGTTGGCTCGGCGTTCCGTGCTGATCAGACTTGTTGTGAAGATGAAGAAAACGCAAGATCCGATCTGGAATTTGACTCAATGAGTTCTCCATCCGGCACTGATATGCATGTCTTGCTGGCTCTCCTAATTAGAAGTGGAGTCCAACTCGAATTGGTGTTGGCTCCAAGTGGAGGGAGTCCGACCAGAGTTCAAAAAAGAAAAAAATAGCTATTGCTCACGCAGATCAAGGCAAGGATATGGCAAATCGGAGTACTTCCCGTGAAAAGCAATTTTTGGGAGCATTATGCTACACGCACAACAAAGAAGCTACCAAAGAGATTCCAAGACCTTCGCTTTTACAATTGACGGATGTAGAAGATGTATGTGAGCACTTCTACACCAACATCCAGTCACATCGACTCGCCGATGATTACTTCAACTTTGCGAGGGTGCTCAGCGACTCGCGGACGACTACTTTGACTACTCGTCTCAACTACTTCGATGGGTGACTCACCGATGACTACTTCGACTATGTAGTGATGCTCGCCGATGACTACTTCGACTATTCATCTCGACTAGAAAACTAGTTAGGAGCGGGCCTCGCACCGTCGACAACTAGTTGGAATCGACTCTGACTAGTCAACTTCATCAACAACCGTCACGGCTTCATCAACAACCACCATGGCTTCATCAACAATCGTCCATGAATCAAGCTAAGTCACTATTTTTTGCTATATAAATTTTTGGCTTGCACACAACAGGCGCTCTACTCACCGGAGGGAAGCAAACTCTTGCGCACAACACATGCTCTACTCACTGGACGGCAGCAAACTCTTGCGCACAACACGCGCTCTACTCGCCGGAGGGCAGCAAACTCTTGAGCGCAATGACACTCTCTTTTTTGTCACAACGACAACTAGTCATTTTTATCTTCTCTTAAAGTCCCTAATCTCCTTGAGTAGAACACGCCTTAATTCATGAAAGCCTTAGGAGCATCTGTCATGCCTAAGTGCCAGCACATATACACGAGAGAAAGATCTTAGCTGTGCAAATGGCAGTGCTCGTACGCATACAAGAGACAAAGATCTCGCCATGCAGTGGCTGTGGCTAACGGAGACTGAGAGCCTAAACATAATAGGCTAACTACTCGGGAGAAATATGGCCAAAATAAGAGCATGACACAAAATGTTTATATTGATCATGAATAAATTTCAGTAGTTTCAATATTCCACAAATATGCTAGATAATGTATGCATCTTTCTTTTAGGTCAAGCTTCGGTGATGATGCTCCAGGATGCTAAGCGTACCTCCAAAGGAACCGCTAGCTTCCATTCTCAGGGGCTAAGCGCCAATTACTATTTGGAATATCTCAAATGGCTTAGCTAGCTTCCAAGCTTAGGGGTTAAGCGCTAATAAGTACTCGACGGGGCTCCTTCGGCTCACCTGGAGCATAAGCTCAGGGGCTGGACACCACAAAACTACTCGGACAATGACTTATGTGCAGATTCAAGATCCTTGAGTTGATTATTCAATCAATTCAACAATTGATGTTTTCAAGTTGAAAGAAGAAGATTCAAGATTTTTATTGACCCTCAGCCTGATTCTACGATTCAAACTTAGGCTCGGGGGCCACTCCATATGGAGTACGACTTTCATCGCCCTGCATATATGAAGATTACAGAATCAAGATGATCAAGGCTTTGAGCACACCATAGCCTCATGGCATCTTTGAGAAACTTTGAAGATTCAGCCAGGCGAAGTACTCGAAGAGTGCCAAAACTACTCAGCGAGGACCTTAAAACTACTCAAAGACTGCTGCATTCGACTATAAAGCGCTTGAGGGCTTGTCGGGGATAGATCCCCAGTACTCACAAGAAAGGAACAAGGCGAACTCCTACTAGGATTCCACCGTAATCCTACTAGGACTCATAACATGTAATCCTACTAGGACTCCTCTTGTAATCGACTAGTTATCCTGCTCCTTGTAGTATATAAAGGAAGGCAGGGGTACCTAGATCGGCAGAACCACCATCAATAGCCAACAATCAAGCTACGCAACACCTAAGTGCAGGGCGCAATATACAACTCCCCAAACAGGACGTAGGGTATTACGCTACTCTAGTGGCCTAAACCTGTATAAATTTGTATCTTGTGTCCTTACTTTTACCTTTGAGTTCCAGGTCTGGTGATTCCCCACCAACCAATCTACTACCTCGGGTACTCCCGTGGTAGGTTGCCGGATATAAAACACCGACACCGTCTGCTATCTGAAGTACTCAAGGACGTGCTAGGGAAATTCACCAACTATGTTCGAAAGATGGTGAAGTCTGTCTCCAAGCAACTACTGAGGTCCATCAAGTCTTTCTATCCTCAAGCTGATTTGGCTCCTATTACAGAGGACTGCTCTGACAAACTCTTTCACGGCTACTTGCAGGAGATGGACCCCATTGCAGAAAAAGTAGCCAATCATCTAGTCCTTGAGTAGCTCTCTATTAAAGAAAACATTAGTTCTATATTGAAAACATGATATGAATGCTTTGTAATGTAAATATTTCTAAGTCTTGTTGCAATCTCTGCTGCTTTTGACTTGTTGCTTTTTTAGTGCATCTTTCAATCGTCCCTGATATTTGCTCGTACGGTAAATGTAAGTTTCTGTGCACAAGGCTTCTTTGATGAGCCTTATCAGATACACAATGTAGAGTACTGACGACGTGCCTCCTTTTGTGGAGAATGAGTACTCAAGGTATCTGTGTAGTAGACCACTAGGCAAGTACTCTCTTTAGGGTTTCAATGATTAGAGCCAATCTTTACAACTTCTCTAAGTTGTATCGATGTTACGCTCTGGAAATCTTGGAACTGCTATCTTGTTTATACAAGCCACGATTTAGGCTAAATAGCCTAATGAGTAGTTTGTCAGGTGATTAGGTAACCCCTAAAGAAATGCTGACTCGTCATTGCAAGCCGCATTGGATAGAGTTGTCCAATAAGTTGTTGTCAGGCATTAAATAACTCCTTGACTAGCTGCAAACTTGCTTTTGCAAGCCGCGATTGGACAAATTTGTCCCGGTAAGGTTGAATAATCTTTTTTGTGAACTGCAGACTTGCTTCTGCAAGCCGCGATTGGATGATTCTGTCCAATGAGTTCAATAACTCATTGGGTTTTTGCAGACTTGTTGATACAAGCCGTATTTAGGTGATTTTTCCTAGGGAGCTAAATAGCTCATTGGAGTTTTGCAAACTTGTTATTACAAGTCGCAATTGGGCGATTTTGCTAGGGAGCTGAATAGCTCTACAAACTTGTTTTTGCAAGCTGCAATAAGGCAAAAATAAGTAATCGAATTACGACAAAAAATATGACTACTTTATTGCAATGTAAATCTACAACTAGGGCTGATGGTCGATTTTCATGAATATGCGAATCTAAATTAGGGATAAAATCAAGAGAGGTTGTCAATGTTCCACAAGTTGTTGACGTCTTCACTAGAGAGGTGTTAGAGCCTATACGACCCAAGTTCAATGACCTTGGAGATGATGAACGGTCCCTCCCATGGTGAGTTTAGCTTGTGCAGCCCCTTGGTGTCTTGGATACGCTTCAGGACCATATCACCTATATTGAACAAATGTTCTTTGATGTTGTGATCATGACAGTGGCTGATTCCTTCAAGGTACCTTGCAGACTGGACGAGTGCGGCACAATGAGCTTCTTCAAGGCTGTCCAAGACTATACGCCTTGTTTCCTCTCCTACACCTTTCTCGTACTGCTCGACTGTTGGTATTTCCACATGATGTCAGTAGGTAGGACAGCTTCAAATTTGTAGAGCAAAAAATAGGGCGATTGTCCTATAGGCTTGCACGGCTAGGTATGGAGCCCCCAAAGGATATTAGGTAGTTCTTTGAGCCACTTGCCTCCTTTCGTGTTTTCGATATCGTGCAGCCTTTTCTTAAGAGCTTCCAGTACCATCCCATTGGCGCACTCAACCGGGCCAATGGCCTGTGGATGAGCAACAGAGACATACGGGACATCAATCCTACTATTTTTGCAGTATTCCCAGAACTTATGATTGTTGAAATTGGAGCACAGGTCTGTGATAATGCGATTAGGGAAGCCATAGCAGTGGATAATTTCATTGAGGAAGTCGAGTACTCTATCTGCCATGGGGCAGGTTACTGGCTTCACTTCGATCCACTTGGTAAACTTTTCAATTGCCACCAATACTCGGTTGAATCCTCCAGGCGCCATGGGTAGTGGGCCAATCATGTCGAGCCCCCAGCATGCGAAGGGCCAAGAGGCTGGTATGGTGATCAACTTTTAGGTAGGGACGTGCTATTGCTTGGCGAAGAATTGGCATCCTTGGCATCGACGTACTAGTTTCTCAGTGCTAGTGGGAGCTCTAGGCCAACAGAACCTTGATTTGAAAGCTTTACCCATGATTGTGCGTGAGGATGCGTGGTTGCCGCAAATGCCTTTGTGGATCTCCTCCAGTACGTCCTTGCTGTCTTGTCATGAGACACACTTCATGAGTACTCCTGACGATGAGCCTCTTCTGTAAAGCTTGTCTCCGACTAGAACATAGTTTTTGCTATGTCGTAAGACTTGTTCTGCTTCTGTCTTGTCTAATGGTAACTTGTGCTCTATGATGTAGTCAACAAAGCGAACTCTCTAGTCTATGTCGATCATTATAACCTCCTGATCTGGTGCAATAGGACCTCAATCAATGGTTGTTGATGGTGCCAGCTCCGTTATTGATGTCTTGTCTAGCTCATGGATGAAAACCCTTGCTTGAACTTCAGCACAAGTAGCTCCAAGCTTGGATAGGATGTCTGCGGCAATGTTGTTGTCGTGAACTAGATGGTGGAACTCAAGACCAGAGAACTTGTTATAGAGCTTGTGTACTTCTAGGCAATACGCATCCATGTTCCCCTTGTGGTGATCCCACTCATCGTTGACTTGATTGATCACCATCAGTGAGTCGTCATAGACCAACAGTTGCTTGATTCCTAGTGAGACAGCCAGGTTGTTGGAGAAGATCGCCGCGCTCAAGAAGGAAGGACTGACCAGAGTAGGCGTGCCCTTTAGTTTCATGAGGAAGCGAGTCCAACCCCTTCAATTGCGCTGCACCTAGGGGTATGACTACTCGGGCCCCAATGACCCATCCCAGATGACTTCTCTATGGATGAGGTAATGGCGTGACTGGGGCATGTCTTCAATCACGCCAGGGTGATCCTGACGATCGTGGGAGAACACTGCGCCGCCAACCAGCCAAACAATGTAAGTACTTGTGGCCTGCAGCCCCCGAGTACTAATTTTTGCACTTGTAAATTTGCTAACTTATCTTCTATTATAGGAAGAACTTCACTTGTACTGCTCCGCCCCTCCTGTGCCTGGATCGGATGGCTCTGACATTGCTCCGTGTGTACAGACAATTGCGGCTGTACAGAAGGCGATCAAAGAGGAGGAGGAAGAATCAGAGGGGTTCTCCTCATTTAGTAGCTCTAATTCAGAGGCTACTAAGAAGTTTATTGTTAAGCCCCATCTTTCGGACAAGGCGAGGTCTTCTTCCGGGACATCCAAGCGTGAAGCCAAAGATGACCTAGAAGCCAGACTAGCGCCACCACCAAAGAGGAAGCGCACTGTCGCTGTCAAACGAGTAGTGAAGAAGCCGCCCACCGCCGATGAAGTCTCACCTCCGATAATCACATTTGAAGAATGAAAAGACATTGAGGATCGAGTACTCATAAGTTGTTGCCCTTACCACCATGTATGCTTAGTTATGACATTTGGAGGATTGCACGTAGTCGAGGAGGAGATAGAGGTAGAGAAGACGACTACCGAAGTCGTGCAGCAAGAGCTACCGGCGATTAAGGAGGTCATTGAGCTGGAGGATGATGAGGAACCTCCTGTCACCAAGGCGAAACACGTCATGGCATAAACTACTCAAGAGGTGGAGATGGCAACCAAGGCTAGCGAGGATCAGCTGTGATCCGATAGGCCGCACCGAAGAAGCCATCGTCCACTGTCAAGTACGCACGCTTGGTGGGGGAGCCCTCTATAAAGATAAAGAGGTCCACCAAGTGAATACCCGAGTACTAATTGTGACTTGATGTTTGTCATGTAGTGTGTTTTGACAATTGTCTTATTTCAGGAAATCCGCCGACGTGGATATCGGAGGCTTGAGCCCAAAATCCACAGCTGATGGCAGTAGCCACTCAGCCCAAGATCCTATCCCGGTGCCATCAATTCCACCGCCAAGGAGCAGCCTGCACAAGAAGTAGCTCCAGGTGCTATATCCCTTGTCGCTGCGCTTATGCATGATGTCATTGTATCACTAAATGTTACTGTAGTGCCATCCGCTGAGCTGCTAGTAGCCGAACCTATTGTGCCGACTACTTCTGCGGTGGTGGCTATGTTGGTAGTGTTGGAGGTATGCCCTAGAGGCAATCATAGAGATGATGATATTCCATCTGTATCCATGATTTGTATATTGTGTTCATTGAATATCCATTAAAGGCTACTTGAATTGATTTGCAATTATGTGAATTGTATGTGAAACTCTTTACTTGTATGGTTATTCTAAAGTTGTCCCTAGTTGGAGTTCATGTGAGGACACACATGAATATTAGACTAGCACATGTATTAGTTGATGACTATGTTTCACAAGTCATGGACATGGAGATGTTGAACTAATAATGTGGACACATGTGGAAACATGTGCTAGGACTGACCCAACACGAGAAGTAGTTCTCTCTTTAAACAACATATACGCTTTGTCCTTAGACCTGAGACTGTCGCATGTATTCTAGATGTGGATCGACCTACTTAGGGGCTATCAAACGCTACACCCCTCGAGTGATCGGATCCGAAAAAGCATGGCCATGCTACGTACGGTTAAGAGTTAACCTACAAAGGGATTCCGGATCACAGGATCGAGAAAGAGCGGTCGGCTTGTAGCTAGACCAAATATCGTGAGGCAAAGGGAATAGCATGTATATTATGTTGTGATGGTTCGTCTGATATGATCTTCGTGTGCGTATAGGAGTTGGCACGTCTTGCTAGAGACCGCTACCGACTATTGGGCCGAGTAGGAGTACTCGGGCCATGTCTATACGTATCCGAACCCATAGGGTCACACACTTAAGGGGCTGGAAGCCCAATTCGGATCAGATCCGAGTTGGATTAGGTTTAGAAGTATTAATGGGCCTCGGATCCAGAGGCCCGTCAGGAACCTCTATAAATAGAGGGGTGGGGGCGCCCTAGGGTTTACACCTTTTGGCGAAACACACCTGCCGCGCCTCCCACGCCCTCGCCTGTTGCAACTCGCGGATCTAGTAGTCCGGTTTGCGACGCTTCCTCCCTGCACGTGTGGATACCTTGGAGGTGTTGTGCCTGCAGCACTTGGACGTTGACGTGACGTTGTTGGACGTTGACATGATCGACTACGTACGACTACGTGATCGTCTTCACTGCATCGACGCATATCTACATCTTCCGCACCAGTAGTGCGTCGAGTGGTAATCCCGTAATCCTTATACGGCAGTTCTTCCTGGTTATACGCGGTAGAATTTTGAATTGCGCTAGTGTAGCCTACCTCGTATCCCAACAGTGGTATCAGAGCCGTAGCTGCTTAGTTTTGGATTCGGGATGTGTGCATATGGAGATATGCGAGTTTTCTGTTTGATCTATGTCCTGATTTCGTGCCCTTGCTGCAATGGTAGTGTAACGACATACTCCTACCGGTCGGTTTCCGCCATCGGAGTTAAGTGATACACGTAAATCCAGTTGCAGTGAGTGAAGATCAATAAGATTGGTCGAATTGAAACCCAAGGTCATACGCCAGGCGCATTAGATGTGCAATGGTAGATGAGATCTACTGCCGGGATCGGGATTTTTGCCGTATGCGTATGCTTCGGTAAATCAGCCGTAACTTTTCGGTACGATCTCGGATTGGGGCGAATTTTATATGAAAATTGATCTACAGAAAAAGTTACACATGAAATTCAATGGCTTTGCCATTTTCGGCGAAATTAGATTTCCCAAATTCGGCTTGGAAGGTGGAGTTTCGGGCCTCCGAAGTTTGGAACGTTAGGACGCCTAACTCTGTTTTGCAGGATGTATGTATGTATCTTGTGATCAGTATAGCCCCCTTGTGTATGTGATGCATGTGTGTAACTCATTCGTGACCTGCGTGTCGCACGTACGGCAACACGGCAGGAGCCATATGTGTTGTCACTTTATTGTATTTAATGGTCTGCGTACCAATCTGTGATGACCCAAGCAACTATGTAATCTTCATTACTAGATTCTTTACTAGCTATTAGGCGTAATAGCATGCTCTAGTTCTTGGAGGACTCATCACCAGGAGGATGGCGCACATGGAACATGGAGATGGAGATCACCATGGTGAACAGGTTCTATGGAGATGGAGATCACCATATGAAAACGGGCCATACTGTGTCACAAGCTGTGTGAATGCTATTCTGTTTATGTTTTACTTTCTGCATGCTGTGATGTTAGAAGTAGAACGATCCCTCGCAAATTTTAAGTTAGTATGCCCTCCCAACTAAAACTTGCACCGTCCCATGTCTTGTACAATTAGTGGTGGGTCTATGAAATTAGGGTGCCACTAGTTTTCCTTGACTAGACAGGTTTGTGTCGGACACTTACACGCATAAGGGTTGGTTTGCTTAACGAGGTTATCTTAACGGTTAAGGACCTTGGGGCATAAAGGTTGGGCGCCGAGACATAGAGATGTCACCCAACAACAGGAGTCATATGTGATATGATTAGCAAAAGTTGCTTACCGATCTACCTCGTTTGCTAGCGGTGATGCTAAAGCTCACTAGTAGACATGTTAGTTGTGGATCCTGAATCACTAAGTTTCAACAGAGGAATATTGATTTTAGTGGGAGTAGATTCTGTTAAAATAGTTTAATGTAATTTGCTCTATCATGGATACGTTTGTCTTAGTGTATTTTCCATTACTTTGTTGTAGATTAAATGGCACCTAGCAGCACTACACCGTTTGCTTTGCGTTCGGTCCTTGAGAAGGACAAGTTGAATGGAACAAACTACTCGGATTGGATCCGTAACCTGAGAATTGTTCTCAGGGCTGAGAAAAAGGAAGATGTTCTAGACAACCCACTACCAGAAGAACCTGCTGATGATGCACCCGCTGCTGCTAAGAATGCTTACAAGAAAGCATGTGATGCTAACCTCGAAGTAAGCTGCCTTATGCTTGCTTGCATGGAACCCGAGCTGCAGATGCAGTTTGAAACAAACCATGAGGTGCACGATATGATCGTGGCGCTTAGAGACATGTTCCAAACACAGGCCAGGACTGAAAGGTTCAATGTGTCTAAGGCCTTTGTTGAGAGCAAGCTAGCAGAAGGCGCAGCAGTAGGACCACACGTAATCAAGATGGTTGGTTACACTCAACGGTTGGAGAAGCTAGGCTTCCCACTGGGCCAAGAGTTGGCCACTGATTTCATTCTTTCGTCTCTTCCACCTAGCTATGGGAACTTCATCTCGAACTACCATATGCATGGGACGGAGAAGGGTCTGAATGAGCTGTGTGGCATGCTTAAAACAGCAGAGGCTGACATCAAGAAAAGCGCTAGTACCAGCCATGTGATGGCGATACAGAACAAGCCTAGCTTTAAGAAGAAGGGCAATTCTTGGAAGAAGAAGGGCAAGGCTGGAACGTCCAAGCCAAACCCACCGCCCAAGGTAAAAGCTGGACCTGGACCTGCTCCAGACAAAGAGTGCTTTTACTGTCATGAACTTGGTCACTGGAAGAGAAATTGCAAGCAGTACCTAGCTTCCTTGAAGAATGGTGGAAGTAAGAGTACTTCTACCTCAGGTACGCTTGTTGTTAATGTTATAGACAACATATTTCTCGCTGATACAATTATTAATTCTTGGGTATTTGATACCGGATCGGTTGCTCATATAAGCAATTCGATGCAGGGAATGATAAGAAGTAGAAGCGTGGAAAGAGGAGAAGTTGATTTCCGCGTGGGCAATAATGCAAGAGTTGCTGCTTTGACCGTCGGGACGATGCAACTCCACCTCCCGTCAGGATTTATTATGGAGTTGAATAATTGTTATTTTGTTCCTAGTTTAAGTCGAAACATTTTGTCTCCTTCATGCTTGATGAAGGATGGTTATTCATTTGCGAGTGAAAACAATGGTTGTGTGATCTCTAAGAATAATATGTTTATGGCTTTTGCACCCATTGTGAATGGATTATTTGTTTTAAATCTTGATGGTTCACCTGTCTGTAATATAAGTGCTAAAAGGCCTCGGCCTAATGATTTGAGTCCTACCTACTTGTGGCATTGTCGTTTGGGTCATATAAGTGAAAAGCGCATGAAGAAGCTCCATTCTGATGGACTTCTAACTTCGTTTGATTTTGAATCATACGAGACATGTGAGGCTTGCTTGCTAGGCAAGATGACCAAGACGCTTTTCACAGGATTTCCTGAGAGAGCAGTAGACTTGTTGGAACTCGTACATAGTGATGTATGCGGACCAATGAGCACGACGGCTAGAGGAGGATTCCAATACTTCATAACTTTCACTGATGATTTTAGTAGATATGGCTATGTCTACTTGATGAGGCACAAGTCTGAAACCTTTGAAAAGTTCAAGGAATTTCAGAATGAAGTTGAAAATCAGCGTGGCAAGAAAATTGAGGCCTTAAGATTTGATCGTGGAGGCGAGTATTTGAGCCACGAGTTTAGCAATCATCTAAAGAGTTGCGGAATTGTTCCACAACTTACGCCGCCTGGAACACCTCAGAGAAATGGTGTGTCCGAGCGACGTAATCGAACTTTGTTAGATATGGTTCGATCAATGATGAGCCAGTCGGACCTACCGTTGTCATTTTGGGGATACGCTCTAGAAACAGCAGCTTTCACACTTAATAGGGTACCATCTAAATCCGTAGTTAAGACACCATATGAGATGTGGACTGGAAAGGTTCCTAGTTTGTCTTTTCTAAAGATTTGGGGATGTGAAGTGTTTGTCAAGCGACTTCAGTCGGACAAGATCACACCCAAGTCGGATAAATGCATTTTCGTGGGATATCCAAAGGAAACTTTGGGATATTATTTCTACAACCGATCAGAAGGCAAAGTGTTTGTCGCTCGGAATGGGGTTTTCCTAGAGAAAGAGTTTCTCAAAGGAGAAAAGAGTGGAAAGACAGTGCATCTTGAAGAAGTTCAAGATGAGCCGATCGGGCAAGAATCAATGAGTGATGCTAACGTAGCAGAACAAGTTGAGATACCCATAGCAAGAGAAGCACCGCCACAACCACGAAGGTCGGCAAGGCTCCGCGAAATGCGGGAAATATTATTGTTGGACAATGATGAGCCTGCGACATATGCAGAAGCAATGATGGACCCAGACTCCGAAAAATGGCAGAGTGCCATGCAATCCGAAATAGAGTCCATGGGAGACAATCAAGTTTGGAACTTGGTTGACCCGCCTGATGGTGTTAAAGCCATAGAGTGCAAGTGGATCTATAAGAAGAAAAAGGACATGGATGGAAATGTTCACATCTATAAAGCACGACTTATCGCAAAAGGTTTTCGACAGGTTCAAGGAGTTGACTACGACGAGACCTTCTCGCCCGTAGTGATGCTTAAGTCCATTCGGATTATTCTAGCTATAGCTGCATATTTCGATTATGAGATATGGTAGATGGATGTCAAGACAGCTTTCCTGAATGGAAACCTAGCTGAGGACGTGTATATGATACAGCCCGAGGGTTTTGTCGATCCGAAAAATGCTGGAAAGGTATGCAAGCTTCAGAGATCCATTTATGGATTGAAGCAAGCATCTAGGAGTTGGAACATTCGTTTTGATGAAGTAGTCAAAGGGTTTGACTTCACCAAGAACGAAGAAGAGTCTTGTGTTTACAAGAAGGTTAGTGGCAGCTCTGTAGTATTTCTAATCTTATATGTGGATGACATATTACTGATTGGAAATAACATTCCTATGCTTGAGTTCGTAAAGACTTCACTAAAAAATAGTTTTTCGATGAAGGACTTAGGGGAAGCGGCATATATTCTGGGCATTAAGATCTATAGAGATAGATCGAGAAGGCTCATAGGTTTAAGCCAAGATACTTACATTGACAAAGTGTTGAAGCGGTTCAGCATGGAAGAGGCAAAGAAAGGGTTCTTGCCTATGTCACATGGCATACATCTCAGCAAGACTCAGTGTCCTTCGACTGCTGATGAGCGGGATCGCATGAGTAGAGTGCCATATGCCTCGGCTATTGGATCTATCATGTATGCAATGATAAGTACTCGCCCAGATGTTTCATATGCGCTAAGTATGACAAGCAGACACCAATCTTATCCAGGTGAGAGTCACTAGACAGCGGTGAAAAACATTCTTAAGTACTTGAGAAGGACTAAAGATATGTTCCTCGTCTATGGAGGTGAGGAGGAGCTCGTTGTAACAGGTTACACCGATGCTAGTTTCCAAACCGACAGAGATGATTCAAAGTCACAATCAGGATTTGTGTTCACGCTAAATGGTGGTGCTGTTAGTTGGAAGAGTTCCAAGCAGGAGACGGTAGCCGATTCTACGACAGAAGCCGAGTACATCGCAGCTTCGGAAGCCGCGAAGGAAGGTGTTTGGATAAGGAATTTCCTCATTGAACTTGGTGTGTTCCCGAATGCGTCCAGCCCATTGAATCTCTTCTGTGATAACAATGGGGCAATTGCGCAAGCAAAGGAGCCAAGGAACCACCAGAAGAACAAACACGTAATGCGGCGATTTCATCTCATTCGAGACTTCGTTAACCGGGGTGAGATCAAGATATGCAAAATACACACGGATCTGAACATTTCTGATCCGTTGACAAAACCACTCCCGCAGGCTAAGCATGATGCGCATGTAAGAGCTATGGGTATTAGGTACCTTCTAGATTGACTCTAGTGCAAGTGGGAGACTATTGGAGGTATGCCCTAGAGGCAATCATAGAGATGATGATATTCCATTTGTATCCATGATTTGTATCTTGTGTTCATTGAATATCCATTAAAGGCTACTTGAATTGATTTGCAATTATGTGAATTGTATGTGAAACTCTTTACTAGTATGGTTATTCTAAAGTTGTCCCTAGTCGGAGTTCATGTGAGGACACACATGAATATTAGACTAGCACATGTATTAGTTGATGACTATGTTTCACAAGTCATGGACATGGAGATGTTGAACTAATAATGTGGACACATGTGGAGACATGTGTTAGGACTGACCCAACACGAGAAGTAGTTCTCTCTTTAAACAACATATACGCTTTGTCCTTAGACCTGAGATTGTCGCATGTATTCTAGATGTGGATCGACCTACTTAGGGGCTATCAAACGCTACGCCGTAACAGGGTAGTTATAAAGGTAGCTTTCAGGTTTGTCAAGAAGCATACTATGAGACATGGTCAATCAAGATGGGATTTGCCCCTCTCTGATTGAGAGTGATATCTCTGGGCCCCTCGAGTGATCGGATCCGAAAATGCATGGCCATGCTACGTACAGTTAAGAGTTAACCTACAAAGGGATTCCGAATCACAGGATCGAGAAAGAGCGGTCGGCTTGAAGCTAGACCAAATATCGTGAGGCAAAGGGAATAGCATGTATATTATGTTATGATGGTTCGTCTGATATGATCTTCGTGTGCGTATAGGAGTTGGCACGTCTTGCTAGAGGCCGCTACCGACTATTGGGCCGAGTAGGAGTACTCGGGCCATTTCTATACGTATCCGAACCCATAGGGTCACACATTTAAGGGGCTGGAAGCCCAATTCGGATCTGATCCGAGTTGGATTAGGTTTAGGAGTACTAATGGGCCTCGAATCCAGAGGCCCATCAGGAACCCCTATAAATAGAGGGGTGGGGGTGCCCTAGGGTTTACACCTTTTGGCGAAACATACCTGCCGCGCCTCCCACGCCCTCGCCTGTTGCAACTCGCGGATCTAGCAGTCCGGCTTGCGACGCTTTCTCCCTGCACGTGTGGATACCTTGGAGGTGTTGCGCCTGCAGCACTTGGACGAGCCATCGACGAGCCGCCGGCGAGCCACGACGAGCCGCCGGCGAGCCACGACAAGCCGACGACGAGCCGCGGCACCGGAGGCGATCTTGCTGCACGTGGACGATCTGCTAAGGAGCTGCTGGACGTGACGTGATCGACTACGTACGACTACGTTGATCGACTACGTACGACTACGTGATCGTCTTCACTGCATCGACGCATATCTACATCTTCCGCACCAGTAGTGCGTCGAGTGGTAATCCCGTGATCCTTATACGGCAGTTCTTCCTGGTTATACGCGGTAGAATTTTTGATTTACGCTAGTGTAGCCTACCTCGTATCCCAACAGTTTTTCCTTAACTTTGCAACCTGTTATGTCACAATTCTATATCTAACCTCAAGTCAGATGTTAAATATAAGTTGTAGTTCCTTGAGTGTGTTCCAACTTTGTTACACTGACCCAGGTCAAAATCACAATCGAACCTGCTCAAAAATTGGGTCAAAATCGTGTAAAACAGTCAACTCAGCCTTGACGAGCTTGTTCCTCCAAAAATCTGAACTGAACTCAAGCAAAGTCCTTAATAGATGCTGGAGTCCTAAGATCGAAGAACTTTTCCTTATTTTACACTTTGGCCTGATTCAAACGGGAACCTCTTCATAATCTGAGCCAAAGTTGGCTAAAATGCTGAAAAGAGCAAAACTGAGATCTGCCTAAGTCCCCGAAGGCTGGCATTCTGCCAAACTTTGCAACTCCATAGTTTCAAACTCATCTCATTTTCAAGCAAACTCCTTTTGTAAAGTTTGGAGCTGGATGTTTGGTCTACAAGTTTTACTTTTGGAGTTTCACGAGTTCGTTTGAAAAGTTTGGAGAAAAAGGCCCCAAAAATCGGCCCTTTTGGTTGCCCCAAGGAGCACCCCGCCCAGCGCGCACGTGGAATGGGCCTGGCATGTTTGCCCGAGCGCCGCCTGCCGCATGGCTCTTGCCCACCGGAGAGCTCGCCGACGGCCAACCGACGGCCACGATGGGACAACTCGCTCGCCAGGACGCCCAATGACCACACGACCCTATCCTCCCTTTGCTCGAGCATCTCCCATGCCCAATGCCGTGCCGCGCCTCTGCCGCTCCCATCCGCCATGCCATGGCTGCTCGATGGTCGAGCTCCACCTCCCCAATCCGCCACTTTACGGTGATAGGACAACCTCCGGCTGGCCCAATCGCTCCGCCCGACAAAGAAGAATGCGCACCCCTCCTATCTCTCCCACCCAATCGCCGGAAGATCTTCGTATGCACCCTCACCATTCTTTCACCATTGGGTGCCGCCGGGCAATGGCGCCACCCCGTTCTCCTTCCCCGCTCGCCTCCGGCCACGTCCGCCGCCAGCATTAGCTCCGCCCTTGCCCTCCGCACCTGCCCGGCCCTATGAAAGGAGTCGATGCGCCGCCTGCACAGCTCCCCACACCCGTAAAACTCCGCCGCTCCCCTGTTCTCTGCGCCACCGCACCACTCTCCCATGGAGCCCCCACCTCCGCGCCACCTCACACCTCGATGACACCACCGCTCGCTCCGCCGCACCACCACGCACGTCTCCAAGCAACTTGTTGCTCTCCCAGAGCCCCGCCATCACCGAAACTTCGCCGGGACCCCGCCGCCAAAGCCGCTTCCGTCCCCAAGCCGTTCCGCCACCGCCGAGCCTGCTCCGCCACCCTAACCGCTGCCAATCGACCCTAGGTGAGCCCGCGCTCCTCCCCGGTAACTTGTTGCCCTGACCCGAGCCTCACATCGCCGGAATCGGGCGAAGATCGCTGCCGGCCACCGCGAGGAACTACCCATGTCGTTAACCTTCTTCCAGGGCCCTTAGCGCAAGAACTAGGGACCCTTGCATAATTAAACCGTACACCCGAGGGTTAGTTTGTAAGTTGTTTTTGGTTTATTGTTTTAAATAATCAGAAAATAGGATAAACTTTGTAAATGCACCATAAATCATAAAAAAATTAGAAAAATGCCAAACCACTTTTGTTGAACTCAGTAAACTGTCTAGTTTCATACAAAAATAATCTTTCCCATGTTACTATTGGAAATAATACCGTATGGTTTTATTTCTATCTTAAGCCATTTAAATCATAGTAAATCGAAGAAAAATGCTAAAAAGGTAAATCCAACTCTGTGGTGTATGGTTCAGTGAGTAGAAACTCAAAAAAATACTTAGGTCTTTGGAGTAGAACTTTAAATCATTGTTTTAACCTTATATTTGAAATCTAGGGTTAAATCTTTCTTTTTGCATACGTTTTAATCCAGAGCTGAGAAAAATGTGAAACCACTTGGAGTAGCTCAGTTTTAAGGTGTAGTTTAGATGAAAAATGTGGAACCTGGTTAGACATAGAAAGAAACCCACCTTCCTTTATAGAGCAAGATAAATAAGAGGAAAATATGGGAAATAGATGTCCTTCTCCAAAAATCATGAAAAATTCATCAAAGCCTCTATAACACACCTTCCATCTACTGTTGTCGGTTTTGAAATAAAAATGGTTAAGTACATGCTACCCTTGGTGGTAAAATACTTTTAATTCTTTTTGTGGTAATCCAATGGATCCCAAATTTTTTATAGTAACTCATTGATGATATAAGTAAGGTGCTGTAATTTTCTCAGTGCCATATGTTACTATTTGCTTGTGGAACCAAATTTGGGATAAGAAATTAGGTTAAGTGAATAAAGAAATGTAAGTCCTAATAAGCCTTATGGGAAATCTTTGGAAGTGATACAAAAAAACATTCAAAAGTAAATAAATCTCCAAATGAACCCCGAGCAATCCTAAAAACGACCCCACCTTCCTTATGCAACTCTAAGTTGTAAGGATCTTATATATGTACACAATAACCATCAAAGTCAACCTCGAGTTTAAACCACAATCCACCTTACTTTATGAAGTTCATGAAAGTTCGAACCTTATTCAGGTGAATGTGCCCAAAATACAACTTTCTTTCCAACAATATGTCATGTCTTACATCCTTCATGCAAAGCATGGACACCCGCCTCAGATAGCGTGGATCGTTTAATGGATATCAGGGGCGGCTGTGCCATGGTATTATGTATCATCGTGTAGCTTCCATTGTTTTACCTCTTCGTTGTTTACAACCTTGCAAACTTGTTTGGATTTTGAAAACTCTGATGTAAAAAATTGTTGAACTATGTTAATGTGATGGGAATGTTGTAATCTTTGTGCCACTCACCTTCATCTAAGTAATGCTTCTCGATCCTGAGTAAGTGGTTTATCAAATAAAATCTGACAGACTACCAAGTTGACTTGCTTAAAGTGCATGATCGCACATCAGGCGACTTAAGTGCATTTTAGTTAGGTTAATTTTGGTGGTTCCGCCACAGCTGGTATCAGAGCTTGAAGTACGGTATGGAGAACAACAGACCTTAAACATCCTTTTCTGAATAAAACTTGCAAAAAAATAGTTGAAAAATTCGTAAGTTCGTTAAGGATGAACTTAGTACGAGAAGCATTAGGGGAATTTTTGGGATATTTAAGGTGGCTAGTAACTATTGGTTATTTATACTGACTTCCAGCACTTTTCGCCCATGTTTATCATACGTGTGCAGACTTCCGCATCGCGAGTATGCGAAGGGTGATAGGAATGCGATTCCAACGAACCTATCATCACGGTTGTTTTTGCCCACGTTTATTACAGGTGCGCAAGTTCCGTATGATAAATCATGCGAAGGATGGTACGGTTTTATTCCAACGAGCCTATCGTCATGGTTGTTCACCCACATCTATTATACATGTGCAAGATTCCGCATCATGAGTATGCGAAGGGTTAAGGGTTCTATTCCAACGAACCTATTTCCACGGTTGTTGCGTGGTCCATGCAGCGTTAAATGCATGGGTGTCGTTTCTATAGTGAATGGTAATGGTTGTGGACACTTTCGTGAGTGCTGGCACGAAAGGTTCAAGATGTGATGTGATTTTCTGTAGGTACACTAACCACGTTTGCGTACAAAGCGGTGATTAGCAATTCGACTAGCTATTATAGTGAGAGCCGTATTGTTGCCTTGCCACCGGCACTAACTACGTAAGTCCAAAGCTTTTTGGCAATTGTTTTGGTTGTGAGGCCGACTAGGATGTGCATCCATTATGAAATAAAAATTGTAACCTAAAAGAATGAAATTCGATCTTGCCTATATACTAAAAGTTGCACCACGATAAGGATCTTCTAGCTGTCCTTTTTCAGCAATGCAAGTCTTGTTAAATATCTTTCAAGTTGTTCTAGAGGTTAACTCCAGAAACTTTATATCAGAAAGCTGTGTTAAATGTCCAAAATGAAGTGCTGTCAAAATTTCATATTTGACCCCCTTGGTTGAGAGTTATGATCAGAATTGTAACCCCTAATTTTTCGACCACCTTAAGGACTTTTTCTGCTAGGCATCCTTTAATGAAAATTGCTAAGAACTTAATGAAGAACTTGGTGGTAAAATTTCAGCTCCACTAGGTATATGGTTTGAGTGTTATGCTCAGTTTACTTCAGCTCTATTTTGAAAAATTCCAGCATGTACCACTTGATGGAAACCTGAGCCTATCACCCTGTTAAGTTTTGTTTTATCTCCACCTTTGAATACCAGACTTGTCACACACTACCTAAGGAACATACTGGTAAAATTTGAGGAATTTTGGATGAATACTTGCTGAGTTATGAGCTTTTCTCTAACTTGTCAGAAATCTGTTTTGATTTCCGAGTATTGATTTTGTTTCTCACTTGTCCTTTTGTTACACATGGCTGACCCTGTGTACATTGCTGTTGGTATGGATGGCACCTTGCACTCGACGTGCCTCCACTACGAGGGTTTTCCTACCATACTGTGGGACACTTTGCGTTTGTTTGGGTACCCGTCACCACCTGTTTACACGGGACGCGTGTACCAGGATCACGGGATTACCCGGAGCTGCGTGCACATGAAGGTGCCCCAACCCCCTGACCAACCACAGTGGCCACCTTTGCAGGTTGTGGCTGAGGGACACATGTTGCAAGATACGTGGGAGTTTGTAGCTTTGCAGGAACTGACACAGTTTTGCAGGGAGCACCCCATTGAGATTGTGTTCGACCCGATTGGTTTGTTTCCTGCCAGGAATAGGAGAGATGCGGATTGGTTGGACCGCATGGAGCACATGGACTTAATAGGTGTTTTGGATCCACAGCGCACGATTTTTATTTCAGCCCACTACATGAATGTGTTCTACCGGATGATTGAGATGCAGAGTAGGGCTATGACCACCGTTATTGGGATGGCGGTGGCCAATTAGGTTGCTCTCACCACTATGCAGAATGGTATGGTGGATTTGTCGCTTGAGTTGATGCAGAAGGATATCCAGATTGCTGATATGCAGACCTAGATTTTTGACTTAGAGGAGGAGATAGTGGACATTGAGCATGACATGGAGTTGTTGGCTGATCAATTCTATGATGTGAACATGGAGTTGGCTGATGCTAATGAGCACCTACAGGAGCACCACTCTGAGCTTAACGCTATCCACACCTTAGAGGTGTAGCAAGATGAACCTATGGCTCAGGAGGAGGAGCCCAAGGAGATCGAGGGTTTTTCGAGCATGGATTTTGAGGAGGCCACCCCACAGCCCCGAGTTGGCGACGCTCCCTCTCCTGCACTTAGCTTTGCCTCAGTAGGCAACCTTGATGACTTCTAGATGTATCGACATGTTGTGAGCTGTTTCTTTTGTTGTACTCCTCGACAACCTATATTTTGGGCTACTGATGTAATAGGTTAGTTTGAGTTGAGTATCCATGTGTAGAAAAACTGATTCCATGTACAGACTTGCCATTGCTATGGGTTGGTTGTAATGTCTGAAAAATATGGCAGAAATTCAGTGGCTATTTCTCCTCAGATTTAACCCTATCTCCACTCATTTTTTGATCCAAGGTTTGAATACCAAAGTTGTGCGGAAACTTGTGTTCTAACTGCTTGTAAAATTTCAGCTCCTTTAAATCTGTCAAACTCATGTTAGAACCAAAACTCCGCTGCTCAGCTTGCTAAAAAATCAGCCCAGGCAGCAACTCGCTAAATTGTCTAAACAACCCCTTTCCTTCCTTTTCGATCAGCAAGTGTAAAATAGCAATGGTTATGTACGACTTGTCTAACCCTTGACTAAGGATGAGAACCTTTGTATACTTTGAAGAAGAGATATGCACCTACTCAATAAAAGATATAATTGTTATTTCGCACTATGGGCAAGACCAACGCTTATGATTCAGCACATAATATTTTTCCTTGTGATTAAGCAACTTTTTAGGATTATGTGACTAATGGAAAGATGAATCTTGTAGATGGTGCACAGCACACGCTCCGACTCTGTTCCCAGTAGCAGCGAGCAGAGGCAGGTGCCTCCACCGCCTCTGCCTTCACCCACACTAGAGGCGATCTTGGCTGCTCAAACTGAGCTGCTAAGGCACATAACCCAGGGGCAGCAGCAGCCGCCCCAGGGAGGAAGAGCTCATTAGCAACCTCATGTTGCTCGCTATGAGGACTTCCTAGGGACACAACCTCCTCTGTTCCACAAGACGGAGGATCCGCTCGACGCCGATGCCTGGATTTGTGCCATCGAATCCATGTTCTCCCTCCTCACCGCACATTACCCGGATGAGAACAAGGCTCGGTTCGCGGCACAGTAGCTGCGTGGTTCTGCCCTCCTTTGGTGGGACCATTATCATGCCATGCAGCCAGCCAACCACGTCATCAGCTGGGAGGAGTTCAAGATGGCGTTCAGGGCCAATCATGTCCCTAAAGGTCTCCTGGAGAGCAAGCTCAATGAGTTCCTGGCTCTCACCCAGAGAAGTCGCGATGTCCTACAATATGCGCAGGTTTTCAATGACCTGTGTCGCTATGCAGGCTATCATGCGGACTCCGATAAGAAGAAGATGGACCGCTTCCGTTGGGGCTTGAGTCTTGAGCTCAAGGAAAGGATGAATCCTATCAAATTGGATTCTTTCAATGAGCTGGTGAACTTGGCAATTTCCCAGGAGGATTGCATGAAGGCCCTCAAGACTGACATGAAGCGGAAGGCTCCAATGCTGAAACCCAGCCCACCTGCTCAGAAATATAGGATGGTTCCCCCTCAGGAACCTTGCAGGCCCGCATAGCCTGGGAGATGGGTTGCTCAACCCCCACCATAGGCAGCACACCATTTCCCTGGATTCCAGCCACAGGGGCCACGGCCTACCCTTCCACTGCCACCGCGCCCTGCCACTGGAAACCGTTGTTTCACCTGCGGGAATACGGGACACTTTGCCAAGGACTGCCCCCGCAACAAGAATCAGCGGCCTAGCGAGAGCAATGTGATGGGCAACAAAGGGAAGAAGCCCAGGGTGCAGGTTCGACAGGGCAGGTTGAACTTCACCAACCTTGCCGAACTTCTGGAAGGCGCACCAGTGATGACGGGTACCTTCTCTGTTCATAACCAACCCATCCTTATTCTGTTTGATTCGGGAGCATCTCATAGTTTCATCGGGACTAGAACCAATGCTAGGTGTGGGTTAAATTTCTATCATACAAAAGGGTCATATATGATCTCTACCCCGGGTTGGAAAGTGGCTTGATACCAAATGAGCTGCAAGGTACCTATCATGTTAGGAAGAACCTTTTTTAAGGAAAACCTCCTTATCATTGGTTTAGAGGGGATAGATGTTATCTTGGGTATGGATTGGATGACTTGGCACCGAGTGGCATTAGACATCTCTACCCGAGCAGTCCACATAAATTCACCTAGATATGGTAGCTCAACCATACACTTACCCCACTGAGAGTGAGAAAATTCTTGTGCCTATCCCATGACTGACGCTCGATTGGAGGACATTCCAGTGGTATGCGAGTATCCTGATGTGTTTTCAGATGATTTGCCGGGTATGCCGCCAGATAGAGATATCGAGTTTGCTATTGAGTTGCAACCAGGCACCGCACCAATTTCAAAGAGACCGTACTAGATGCCATCCGCAGAGCTGGCAGAATTGAAGACTCAGTCACATGAGTTGGTTGAAAAAGGTATCATTCTCCCAAGTACATCACCTTGGGGCTATCCAGCATTGTTTTTGAAAAAGAAGGACGAGAGTCTGCGCATGTGTGTGGACTACCGACCTCACAATGCAGTTACAGTAAAGACTAGGTACCCATTACCCCGCATTGATGTTTTGTTCGACCAATTGGTTGGAGCTAGAGTATTTTCCAAGATTGATCTTCGCTCCAGCTACCATCAAATCAAGATCTGACCGTGCGATATTCCCAAGACTACTTTCTCTACACGGTATGGACTCTACGAGTACCTAGTCTTGTCATTTGAGCTTACTAATGCGCTAGCCTATTTCATGTATCTCATGAATTCGGTGTTTATGCCTAAACTTGAGAAATTCGTCGTGGTATTCATCAACGATATCTTGGTGTACTCGAAGAATGAGGAAGAACATGCAGATCACCTTCACACTATTCTCCAATGCTTAAGGATCACCAATTATATGTCAAATTCTCCAAGTGTGAGTTTTGGCTGGATAGTGTTAAATTCTTGGGACACACTATATCCAGCGATGACATAGTAGTAGACCCAAGCAAAGTTCAAGAGGTGATGGACTGGAAGCCGCCCACTTCAGTTCATCAAATTTGAAGTTTTCTCGATTTAGCAGGTTACTACCGGCGATTCATTCCTGACTTCTCTAAAATAGCTAAGCCAATGACTAAATTGTTAAATAAGGGAGTTAAGTTCGTGTGGAGCAACAAATGTGAAGAAGCTTTCCACACATTGAGGCGATTGTTGACCTCCACACCAGTTTTAGCTCAGCCAGACACCACTAAGCCGTTCGACGTTTATTGCGATGCCTCTGGCACTGGACTTGGATGTGTTCTTATGCAAGACAACCGAGTCATTGCCTATGCCTCATGAGTGTTATGGCCACATGAGCTGAATTATCCTACTCATGATCTTGAATTAGCAGTGGTTGTTCATGCTCTGAAAATGTGGAGACATTATCTTATGGGGACTCATTGTAATATCTATACGGATCACAAGAGTCTCAAGTATATCTTCATTCAAGATGATCTTAACATGCATCAGAGGAGATGGTTGGAATTGATCAAGGACTATGAATTAGAAGTGCATTATCACCCAAGCAAAGCCAATGTAGTTGCAGATGCTCTCAGCCGCAAGATCCATTGTAACTGCTTGTCGGCAACCAACTTTGCTGAAACCTTATGCCATGAGATGGCTAAGCTCAATTCGGAAATTATTCCCCATGGCACCTTAAGTCATATTTCCATTGAGCCTACCTTGGATGACCAAATTGTCTTAGCGCAATTGGAGGATAAAGAGATAAAACTTATCAAGAAGAAACTTGCGTAGAAAGATGAGGGATATAAGCACTTCCGACAGGATTGGAAGGGAGTTGTACATTATGAAGCTCAGCTAGTTGTTCCAAATAACCCCAATCTTAAGAAACAGATTATGGATGAAGCACACCTTTCCAAGTTTTCAATTCACCCTGGTAGTACCAAGATGTACCATGATCTCTGACAAAATTTCTGGTGGAGTGGGATGAAACCAGATATTGCATGTTACGTTTCAGAATGTGATACCTGTCAATGAGTTAAAGCAAGCCACTTGAAGGTAGCTGGCACCTTGCAGCCGCTACCTATTCCCTCATGGAAGTGGGAGGACATAAGCATGGACTTTATAGTTGGATTACCTAATACCTCTCGCAAGCATGACTCCATATGGGTTATAGGGGACCGACTTACTAAAACAGCGCATTTCCTTCTTGTACACACCACTCACACCATACAGAAATATGCAGAGCTGTATCTTGACCGGATTGTTTCCCTACATGGTGTGCCAAAAATGATCATCTCGGATCGAGGTAGTCAGTTTGTAGCATGCTTTTAGGAACAATTGCAGACTTCGCTCGGCACTAAGCTGATTCGTAGCTCCACATATCACCCCCAGACAGATAGACAAACTGAAACGGTCAACCAGATATTGGAAGATATGCTACGTGCTTGTGTCATTCACTATGACAAGAGCTAGGATAAATGTTTGCCCTTAGAAGAGTTTTCATACAACAATAGCTACCAAGCTAGCTTGAAAATGATACCTTTCAAAGCCTTGTACGAATGTAGATGTCGAACCCCGTTAAGTTGGTCACAACCAGGAGAAAGAACGGTTTATGGACCCGACTTGGTAATGGAGGCCAAAGAAAAAGTTAGAGTTATCCGAGAAAACCTTAAGGTCGCCCAGTCCTGACAAAAGAGCTATTCCGATAAGAGGAGGAGAACTATCCAATTTGAAGTTGGGGATTTTGTATACCTCCGAGTATCACCGACTAAGGGCATACAACACTTCAGAGTAAGAGGAAAGTTGGCTCCATGCTATATTGGTCCATATGAGATTGTGGAAATTTGTGAACCCATAGCATACCGAGTTAAAATTCCGTAGAAGATTGCGGCGATACACAATGTTTTCCATGTCTCGCAACTCAAAAAGTGTGTTCGAGTTCCAACGGAAATTCTTGCACCGGAGGAATTTGAGATCGAACCCGATTTATCTTACAAGGAGTATCCTGTTAAAATCCTCGACCAGAAAGAAAGACATACTCATAGACAAATGGTGAAAATATTCCAAATTCACTAGAGTAATCAAACGAAAGATGAACCGACGTGGAAAATAGAAGAATACCTCAACACTAATTTCCGATCAAGGAGGTACGTTGCACAAACCACACTAGTTCCTTTCTTCACTAGAATCTCGGGGCGAGATTCCTTTAAGGGGGGTAGTGTGGCGGATCCACTTCGGATTTGCTTGATTAGTCATGATTAAGCTGCCTGATATGCGACTCTCATCCCTTAACCAAGTAAACACGAAGTGCCGTCGGATTTCATCCGATTTAACCACTTGAACAGGACCGAATAGCAAACTCACACGAAGGTGAGCGGTTCCAGAGAAAACAACAAGTCCACCGAGTTAACAAATTAACCATTTAGTTTGGCCATAAAACAACATCAGAGTTTACAAGGTTCAGAAGAAAAACAACAGAAGGTAAAACAACTAGCGGAAGCTAACTCGTCGGGGTCGGACATCCCTGGTAAGGCCAACCGGGACATCAGTGATCCCTCTCCTCGCCGTTCGAGGAGGGATCCCACTCAACCGTCCAACCCGGAGGGAGTTGGGGCGGCCAAGTGCCAGCAGAGGAAGGCTCAGGGGCAGCAACTTTACCTGAAAAAGAAGAGCCACAACAAGGCTGAGCTACTAAGCTCAACGAGACTTAACCAACAGGGAGTACGCTACTCCACCACTTCTAGACATGCAAGGCCTTTTGGCTGAGGGGTTTGTTTGCCAAAAGCGCTAGGTGTATCCCTACTTTCAAGTTTTAGCTCCGGTTCTGAGTTCATTATCCGGTCTAAGTTTGCAACCTATTCTAAGCAACCATAGAAGCAACCAAAAGGTATATATAACATCATCAAGACCATGTCATCATCAGATTCCTTTATTACTCAGGGTGACATAGCGATCAAGCAATCTCAAATTGTGAGAGGCATATGAATCGATTCGAATTTCTTAACCATGCATGGTGAACCTAATCTAACGACATCCGCGCACCACAAGGGTCGCTTCCTGTGTCGGTCGTCCCCATCAATTCCTAGGCGCATGTCAGGTCCAAACTTCCCTTGGCATGCAATGCTCCACAGTCCCGGTCTCTACCGTACTGTGACCGCACTTGCACCCACATGATGCACCATGGGAACCTCGTTCCAGGGACAGCAGGGGTATAAGCCACGCCCTAGTTCAATCAGGTACTAGGCTTCCCCATCCCATACTAGGTATGAGATTAGTACTTTCAAACACTTGATCACGAACACCACCACTATCGGGCCTTAGCAAGTTTCATAGACAGACGGGGCGATCAGCCGACCACCAAAAAGTTACCCAACACCTTGCCCCATCCATCGTCCTTATAGTTGCAACAGAAGAGGAAACAACCAACTCCTACAACTCGTGAGTGACAGGAAGTCACTCGGCTTTTACCGTTTCCTATTTGAGCAAAGCATCTAGTCGGTCCAACAGCTAGTGATCAGATCAAGGGATCTAAGTCATGCATCTATGGTTCCAAACAACTCCTATACGTAAATGCACAAGCATGATAAAGAAGGCATGCGCAAGTTTGGTAAAACACAGGGGATTGATGCATCCGGGGCTTGCCTTCGAACAAGGAGGAGGGAAGCTGCTCTTCTGCTGGGGTGGCTTCGGCTTCTGGAGGCAGGAGCTCGGCTACACCTTCGTCTTCTGGCGCTGGGTGCAGCTCGTAGAAGCCGTCGGCGAGATGCAGCTCTACACGAACAGGGAGCAAGCGGGAGGGCAGCGATGGTGAAGGGGGACTCCAGCGGGGCTCCGGCATTCCCTTTTATAGCTGCGCGGAAAAGAGAAGGGGGGAGGGAGCGGCGCGAAGGCCGGGGAAGAAGCGATGGAGTGCGCTGCCGGGGCGGCGATTGAGCGACGAGGGCGGTGGAGCAGGACTTCGGGGATGACACCGGCAGTCATTGGGCACCGATGACAGGGCGGCGCACGCACGGGTTTGCCGGTGGTTGAGACTTGGTGGAGGTGGGCGTCGTTGCGCGGTGGATCTGATGGAAGTGACTGGGGAAACGGTGCTAGAAACGAGGGTGCACAGGTGAGAAGATAGGCGGCTGCGGTCGCGCGGGCAAGCGCGGAGCAACAGATTATTGGGGCGGAGCTCTAACAGGGCGGCAAAAGGAGCTGTCACTGCCGTGGTCTGGGTTGGCAGAGGAGGAATCGTCGCGTAGCGAGGACCAGGGCGGCGCGACTGTGGAGGGGTGACAGAAAAGACGGGCGGCATCGGGCTCTGCAGCCGGGATCTGGCGATGTGATGATGGGCGCGGGCGGCGAGGTGCTGCAGAAAGGGTAGCAGAAGAGCTTCCGCTGCGATTGGGGAAGGGGGCGCGAGAATCCATCCGGTCGTGGCCGGCGACGAGGCGGAGCGGCGGGCGTCGGAGGAGTTGAGCCACGCGGCTAGGGAACTCTGAAGCGGGCATGCAACTCGAGTGCGGCTGTCACGGGGGATCTGGGAGAAAGATCTCGTGGGTCCACCGGTCAGCCTCTGTGGTCCACGGCTCAGATTGAAGGGAGGCATTGTGGGAGGACTTAGAAATATCCAGCGGTGGGTTGGGGTCGGCGGGGTCAGAACTGGGGAAAAAACGGCGAGGGGTCAGATCACAGGGGGGTCAGGACCGAGCTAGAGGTTGAGCACTTAGACTTGGTAAACTGAGACAGGGGATCAAGGACTCAGATTAAGATTAACGCGTAGGATTTTAACCGAGGTCGTTACAGCCTACCCCCCTTAAGAAGAATCGCGTAGGATTTTAACCATGGATGCTTGTAGCTATTCCCAAAAGCGTGCTGCAAACTGAACTCCTCGATCAGAGATGATGGTCTTAGGCACACCGTGTAGGGAAACTATGCGGTCGAGGTACAGCTCTGCATACTGCTTGACCGTGTGGGTGGTGTGGACAAGAAGGAAGTGGGCGGTCTTGGTCAGACGGTCCACTATAACCCAAATGGAATCATGTCGCTGCGACGAAAGGGGCAGTCCAACAATGAATTCCATGCTGATATCTTTCTATTTCCAAGAGGGAATAGGTAGGGGCTGTAGAGTACCCGCTACCTTTAGATGACTGGCCTTGACGCGTTGGCAGGTGTCACACTCTGAAACATACCGGGCAATTTCCGGCTTCATTCCGCTCCACCAGAAAGTTTGACGGAGATCATGGTACATCTTATTGCTGCCTGGGTGGATTGAGAACTTGGAGAGATGAGCTTCATCTAGGATCTGCTTCTTCAAGTTGGGGTCAGCTGGTACAACTAGTTGGTTTCCATAATACACTTTTCCAGTTTCATCCTATCGAAACTGCTCATACCCTTCATCCTTCAAGGAAATCTTCCTTGTGATCCGCCTTACTTCCTCATCCTCCACTTGTGTTGACCTTATTTGGTCTTCCAAAACAGACTCAAGGGCGATGTGGCCAAGGGTTCCATGGGAAACAATTTCCAAACTGAGTTTTCCCATCTCATGACACAAAGTTTCAGTGAAGGTTGTTGCCAACAAGTAGTTGCAATAGTTCTTGCGGCTAAGAGCATCGGCTACCACATTGGCCTTGCCGGGGTGATAGTGCACTTCCAAATCATAGTCTTTTATCAACTCCAACCATCTTCTTTGGCGCATGTTGAGGTCAGCTTGGGTGATGATGTACTTGAGGCTCTTGTGGTCGGTGTAGATGTTGCAGCGGATGCCCATCAGATAATGTCTCCATATCTTTAAGGCATGGATCACTGCTGCCAACTCAAGATCATGGGTCGGGTAGTTCAGATCGTGAGGTCGTAACGCCCGTGAGGCATAGACAATGAATCGGTTGTCTTGCATAAGAACACACCCAAGTCCAGTGCCAGAGGCGTCACAGTACACGTCAAACGACCTAGAGGGGTCGAGTTGGGCCAAAACTGGGGCTGTGGTCAGCAAGCGCTTTAAGGTTTTGAAGGTTTCTTCACATTTGTCGTTCTACACGAATCTGACCTCTTTCTTCAGCAACTCTGTCATCGGCTTAGCTATCTTGGAGAAGTCCGGTATGAAACACCGATAGTAGCCTGCCAGTCCAAGGAAACTTCGGATCTGGTGCACTGAGGCAGGAGGCTTCCAGTCCATGACTTCCTGTACCTTGCTGGGGTCAACGGCTATGCCATTCTTAGAGATAGTGTGTCCCAAGAACTTGACACTATCTAACCAGAATTCACACTTGGAGAACTTGGCATAGAGCTGATGATCTCTCAGCCGTTGGAGAGCTACGCGAAGATGGTTGGCATGTTCTTCTCCGCTCTTCGAGTACACCAAGATATCATCAATGAACACCACCACAAACTTGTCCAACTCGGGCATGAACACCGAGTTCATGAGATACATGAAGTATGCGGGTGCATTGGTGAGTCCAAAAGACATGACCAGGTACTCGTAGAGTCCATATCTTGTGGAGAAGGCAATCTTAGGGATGTCACATGGTCGGATCTTGATTTGGTGATAACCTGAACGAAGATCGATCTTGGAGAACACCCTAGCTCCAGCTAACTGATCAAACAAGACATCAATGCGGGGGAGTGGGTACTTGTTTTTGATAGTCACCGCATTGAGAGGTCGGTAGTCTACACACATGCGTAGACTGCCATCCTTCTTCTTCACAAACAGGGCCGGGCAACCCTAGGGTGATGCACTGGGTTGGATGAAACCTTTTTCCAACAGATCATGCAACTGGGTCTTCAACTCGGCCAGCTCAGCTGGTGGCATCCGATAGGGTCTTTTGGAGATAGGGGCGGTGCCGGGGATCAACTCTATGGCAAACTCCACGTCTCTATCGGGCGGCATGCCGGGCAAGTCCTCTGGGAACACATCCGGGTACTCACGGACAACAGGGAGGCTTTCTAGCTGGGCTTGCGATAGAGGGTACGCACAGGGAAGTGTGGACTTAGGAGATTTCAAGGACAGGGTAGAACTGCCATGAAAGGGCGAGTTGATGTGGAGGGTTCGGGCAGCTGGGTCTAGAACCACTTGGTGTCTGGTCATCCAATCCATCCCAAGGATGATATCTATTCCTTCCAGGTCAAGGATGATAAGATTTTCCTTAAAAAGGTTTTGGCCTAGCTGAATAGGCACATTGATACTCATCCTATCAGATGTGATTATTCCACCCGGGGTGGATATTCTAAAAGACCCTCTGGTTTGGCATTCTTGTAACCCACACTTGTCACGGGTCCTTCCCCCGATAAAACTATGTGAAGCTCTTGAGTCAAACAAAACCAAAGCTGAAAAACTGTGAATCAGAAAGGTACCCGTCATTATCGGCGCACCTTCAGTAAGCTCTGCTGCGTGGGTGAAGTTTAGTCGACCCTGGCGAACTTGCACCTTGGGCCTCTTCCCCTTGTTGAGCGTTGCATTGCTCTGCCCTGGGCGCGGGCTCTGATTTCTAGGGCAGTCCTTGGCGAAATGCTCCACATCACCGCAGGCAAAACAGCGGTTACCCGTTGCAGGGCGTGGGGCTGGTGGCAGGGTTGGCCGGGGCGCCTGTGGTTGGAAACTAGGAAAATGGGGTGCTGCTACTGGCGGGGGTCGGGCAACCCATCTTCCCAAATGCTGGGGTTGGCTAGGCGCCTGGGGTGGAACCATTCTAAAACGCTGCGCAGGTGGGCTGGGCGTTGGCAGTGGGGCTTTCCTCTTCCTCTCGGCTGCCAGAGCCTTCATGCAGTCCTCTTGTGAGATGGCCAGGTTAACCAACTCATTGTACGTATCCACCCTTATCGGGTTTAACCTTTCTCAAGCTTAGCCCTCTGCGGAATCTGTCCCGCTTCTTCTCGTCGGTGTCCGTGTGATATCCGACATAATGACACAGAGCGTTGAAGGCTTGGGCATAGTGTAACACATCTCGGTTTTCCTGGGTAAGAGCCAGGAATTCATTGAGCTTGCGCTCCAGGAGACCCTCCGGAATGTGGTGTGCTTTGAACGCTGTCTTGAACTCGTTCCAGCTGACGATATGGTCGGCTGGCAACATGGCGTGGTAGTGATCCCACCATAGCCGGGCGGAACCACGTAGCTGCTGTGCTGCAAACCGGGCCTTATTGTGGTCGGGGCACTGGGCGGTGAGAAGCTCGAACTTGGATTCGATGGTGCGAACCCAGGCATCTGCATCGAGCGGGTCTTGTGTCTTCTGGAACAATGGGGGCTGCGTCCCCAAGAATTATTCATAACGAGCAACATGAGGTTGTTACTGAGCCCTTCCACCATGGGGCTACTGCTATTGTTGCCCCTGTACCAGATGTCTCAGCAGCTTGGTTTGAGCCGCTAAGATTGCCTCCAGTGGAGGCGGGGGTGGGGGTGGGGGAAGATCCTGTCTTTGCTCGCTGCTGCTGGGCACAAAACCAGATCTGGTGCGATGCGCCATCTGCAAGAGTTAACTTTCCATTAAATTCTATAAACTTAGAAGTATTCCTTAACGGATAGGGGCGCACAAGTTAAATCCTCCAATGCAACTCTTGCCGATAATGCAACACACGGCCTCATAAGGGAGATACACTCTTCCCATTGCCATCTTAGTTAGCATTTATCTTAGCCCTGCACACGACTTCGGGCGAACCATACCCAGACTCCAGGAATTCCATTACATCTGACCTTAAGCCAAAGGGTCGGGTTAGGCGAACAACTCAAGAAAAAGGGACCGGCCAAAACGAACCACAAAAAGGGGTCGGACGAGGTGGAGAACTGCCTCGAGGGGTCGGCGCATCCGATCTCGCGACCCGGGATCGGCCAAACTTGGACAGACCCACAGAAAACGGTGTGTGTGGTCACAGCACAAACTCAAACGGTCGGGCATCCCAAACGTTTTGCAAGGAGTCGAAGGTCAAACTGAGGATATGATTTCACTGAGATCTTTACAAGGTTGTTACTAAAACACAAGGAATACTCAACTCAAGGCTAACCTATTACAGGACTATCCAAAATTTAGGCTGCCGAGGAGTACAACAAAAGAATGGGTTCCCTACAACTCTCCATCTACGAGGGAACGCTGTGAGTTGGAGAAGGGGTGTCGTCCTCTTCAATGTCCATGCTGGACGCTTCCTCAACCTCCTCAGGGTCTTCCTGAGCTTCCAGCTGCATCTAGAGGGCATGCATGTCATCGAGCTCGGTGTGATGCTCGTCCAGATGAGCATTAGCAACTGCCAGCTCCATTTCTACTTCCATCTTTTCCTCTGACAGCTCAATCATGCCATCCACCAGATCGGCTACTTCTCCCTCAAGCTCGGAGATTCGGTCCTGCATGTCGTGGATTTGAATGCCTCTTTGGATGAGCTGATATGTTTGGCCCACCATGTCTCTTCTGGCAGCCTTGAGGTGTCCTTGGGTATCCGCGGTGATCTGAGCAAGGACAGCCATGGCCCGTCCTTGGAGCTCAATCAGCTAATATAGAGCTGACATGCACTGGATATTGGTGGAGATGGTGACCATCGAGTAGGAGGTGGCCAACACCTCGATGTTGCTGACGCGGTCGAGCCACGCCGGGTCCAACCGGTTTTTGGCAGGGAACAGGCCGATTGGGTGTAGGGTGACCTCTAGTGGGTGTAGCTAACAGAATTGAGTGAGGAGTTGTAGAGCAGCTGACTCCCAGGTGTCTTCCAGTGTGTGGCCGTATGCTGAGATTCCAAACTGGGGCCAGTCGGGCCGCACAGGAAGGGGAGGTACTACTGTCTGCACGTTGCATCTTTGGACGCCTTGCTCCAGGTACAACCGTCCCGCATACAAAGGTGGAGACTGGTACTCGAACCACTTCAAGGTGTCCCACAGGATAGCGGGAAAACCATCGAAGTGCAGACACGTCGAATGGGAGAGGCCATCTGTGCCATACAGGACATGTCCGGGGGCGGCCATCTGGAACCAAGAACCAAAACAATGTGAGATGAACTCTAAAGGCCAGGGGTCGGACAGAAAAAGCATCCGGATTTAACCGAGAACAAACTGGAAGAAACTAGAAATCCTTAGAACCAAAGAAGAGCTTTTCCGAGCAAGGTTGCTTTTGAGGAGGGTGACTTTACAGATTTTTAGCTTATGTCGCATGCACGGCCTACCTCGTTCTTAACCAAAACAACTGCCAAAACTTGGCCTTACGCAGTCAGTGCCGGTGGCAAGGCAACCAGTACGTCTCTCCCTATAATAACTAGTCGGTTCTAGCAACGTTTCCTAAGCGATCGCGGTTAGTGTACCTGCAGAAAACACAACCACATGAACCTTTTGTGCCAGCACCCACAAAAGCGTTCCCAAACATTACCATTCACTATAGAAACGGCACTCATGCGTTCAAGGCTGCATGGACAGCACTCAACCGTGGAAATAGGTCCCCTTTGAATGGAACCGTATAACCCTTCGTATACTCGTGATGCGGAATCAGCGCACGTATAATAGACGTGGCGAACAACTGTGATGATAGGCTCGTTGGAATCGAACCATACCAACCTTCGTATGGATTAACATACGGAACCTGCGCACGTATGATAAACGTGGGCGAAACAACCGTGATGATAGGGTCCTTTGAATAGAACTCCCTATCAACCCTCGCATACTCGTGATGCGGAACTCGGCACACGTATGATAAACGTGGTGAAGTGCTGGGAGGGTTAGCAAGATAACCAATTAAATATCAGCCACCTAAAAACAACCCCAAAATCCCCTAGAGCCTCTCGTACTAAAGTCATCCTTAACGATCGTACGAGATTTTTCAAAGAGTTTCTTGCAACTTTTATCTTTTAAAGAAGTGATTAGGGCCTATTGTGTTCTCTGTCTTGCTAAACCAGGCTCTGGTACCAGCTGTGGCGGATCCACTTCGGATTTGCTTGATTAGTCATGATTAAGCCGCCTGATATGCGACTCTCATGCCTTAACCAAGTAAACACAAAGTGCCGTCGGATTTCATCCGATTTAACCACTTGAACAGGACCGAATAGCAAACTCACACGAAGGTGAGCGGTTCCAGAGAAAACAACAAGTCCACCGAGTTAACAAATTAACCATTTAGTTTGGCCATAAAACAACATCAGAGTTTACAAGGTTCAGAAGAAAAACAACAGAAGGTAAAACAACTAGCGGAAGCTACCTCATTGGGGTCAGACATCCCTGGTAAGGCCAACCGGGACATCAGTGATCCCTCTCCTCGCCGTCCGAGGAGGGATCCCACTCAACCATCCAACCCGGAGGGAGTTGGGGCGGCCAAGTGCCAGCAGAGGAAGGCTTAGAGGCAGCAACTTCACCTGAAAAAGAAGAGCCGCAACAAGGCTGAGCTACTAAGCTCAACAAGACTTAACCGACAGGGAGTACGCTACTCCACCACTTCTAGACATGCAAGGCCTTTTGGCTGAGGGGTTTGTTTGCCAAAAGCGCTAGGTGTATCCCTACTTTCAAGTTTTAGCTCTGGTTCTGAGTTCATTATCCGGTCTAAGTTTGCAACCTATTCTAAGCAACCATAGAACCAACCAAAAGGTATATATAACATCATCAAGACCATGTCATCATCAGATTCCTTTATTACTTAGGGTGACATAGCGATCAAGCAATCTCAAACTGTGAGAGGCAGACGAATCGATTCGAGTTTCTTAACCATGCATGGCGAACCTAATCTCACGACATCCGCGCACCACAAGGGTCGCTTCCTATGTCGGCCGTCCCCATCAATTCCCAGGCGCGTGTCAGGTCCACTCCCTTGGCATGCAATGCTCCACAGTCCCGGTCTCTACCGTACTGTGACCGCACTTGCACCCACATGATGCACCATGGGAACCTCGTTCCAGGGACAGCAGGGGTATAAGCCACGCCCTAGTTCAATCAGGTACTAGGCTTCCCCATCCCATACTGTCGGGCCTTAGCAAGTTTCATAGATAGACGGGGCGATCAGCCGACCACCAAAAAGTTACCCAACACCTTGCCCCGTCCATCGTCCTTATAGTTGCAACAGAAGAGGAAACAACCAACTCCTACAACTCGCGAGTGAGAGGAAATCACTCGGCTTTTACCGTTTCCTATTTGAGCAAAGCATCTACTCGGTCCAACAGCTAGTGATCAGATCAAGGGATCTAAGTCATGCATCTATGGTTCCAAACAACTCCTATACGTAAATGCACAAGCATGATAAAGAAGGCATGCGCAAGTTTGGTAAAACACAGGGGATTGATGCATCCGGGGCTTGCCTTCGAACAAGGAGGAGGGAAGCTGCCCTTCTGCTGGGGCAGCTTCGGCTTCTGGAGGCAGGAGCTCGGCTACACCTTCATCTTCTGGCGCCGGGTGCAGCTCGTAGAAGCCGTCGGCGAGACGCAGCTCTATACGAGTGCAATGCATTGGTTAGCATTTAGACGGTTATTTCAACAGCAACACTTGCAAGTTTGAGCCCAGAAACTTGCGGCAAGTTACAGGAGGGTGGGGAGGTTCGCTTGAGTTGGTGGAGATCAAGATATAAGGGTCGGATGGGAAGGAACTTATGATCTGACCCTTAATCTAGAGGAATAGATGTGCTAGGGGTCCTCAGACTTAACGCTGAAAAGTCCCCAAGTTTTACACATACACCCTCGGTTCAAGGAAAAAGATACAGCCGAGCCCTCGGGCGAGGCGGAGAAAGGTCGGCAGAATAGACAGGGTCGGGCGAGACGGAACCGGGGTCGGGCGGATAGGAGGGGTCGGACGAGGTGAACAAAGGGTCGGTAGCTTACCTTCGTCTTACAGATGAGGCTTGGGGTCGGGAAAGAACAGGCTTGGGCGGAAAGACTAAGGCTTAGGACAGCGGCGAGGATGTCCGGTGGTACTCCGGCGGCAGCGGTGCTTCTTGTGGACCACAAGCAAGCTCTTGTGCAGCACGGGGAGCAGTGGCTGGTGGATTGGGGAAGGTGGTGTTTGAGTGGAGAGGAGAGTTCCTCAGACTTAGGCGGTGGCACTGCGAGCACGAACAGGGAGCAAGTGGGAGGGCAGCGATGGAAAAGGGGGACTCCGGCGGGGCTCCGGCATTCCCTTTTATAGCTGCGTGGAAAAGAGAAGGGGGGAGCGGTGCGAAGGCTGGGGAAGAAGCGATGGAGTGCGTTGCCGGGGCGGCAATTGAGCGACAAGGGTGGTGGAGCAGGACTTCGGGGATGACACCGGCGGTCATTGGGCACCGATGACAGGGCGGCGCACGCGCGGGTTTGCCGGTGGTTGAGACTTGGCGGAGGTGGGCGTCGTTGCGCGGTGGATCTGATGGAAGTGACCAGGGAAATGGCACTAGAAACGAGGGCGCACAGGTGAGAAGACAGGTGGCTTCGGTCACGCGGGCAAGCGCGGAGCAACAGATTGTCGGGGCGGAGCTCCGACAGGGCGGGAAAAGGAGCTATCGCTGCCGTGGTCTGGGTTGGCGAAGGAGGAATCGTCACGTAGCGAGGACCGTTGCGGCGTGACTGTGGAGGGGCGACGGAAAAATACGGGCGGCTTCGGGCTCTGCAGCCAGGATCTGGCGATGTGATGATGGGCACGGGCGGCGAGGTGCTGCAGAAAGGGTTGCAGAGGAGCTTCTGCTGCGATTGGGGAAGGGGGCACCAGAATCCATCCGATCGTGGCCGGCGACGAGGCGGAGCGGCGGGCATCGGAGGAGTTGAGCCACGCGGCTAGGGAACTCTGAAGCGGGCATGCAGCTCGAGTGCGCCTATCGCGGGGGATCTGGGAGAAAGATCTCGTGGGTCCACCGGTCAGTCTCTGTGGTCCACGGCTCAGATTGAAGGGAGGCATTGTGGGAGGACATAGAAAGATCCGACGGTGGGTTGGGGTCGGCGGGGTCAGAACTGGGGAAAAAATGGTGAGGGGTCGGATCACAGGGGGGTCGGGACCGAGCTGGAGGTTGAGCACTTAGACTTGGTAAACTGAGATAGGGATCAAGGACTCGGATTAAGATTAACACGTAGGATTTTAACCGAGGTCGTTACAGGTAGGCTGTAACAACTCTACCTTAATTAGGTATAGTTAAACTTGAGCAAGTCATTAGTCACAAAGTAGAGGAGGTGAAATGTCCAAATTACCCCTAAAAAGCTCCTTTTGGAGTTAAATAGAAAACTTGAGTTTTTATATACCTAAATAGAAAATTTCAAACTGGAGTTAAATAGAAAATTTTGCCCAAATAGAGTTGTAAAACTTTTAATTTCAAACAGCTTTTATTAATAACACTTTGGCTAATTCGGAGTAGGAGAAGGTCAAAAACAAGATTTAAATCAGGAGTACATCAAAACCCTACAAATGACCTAAGTCCTGGAATTCATGTTTTTCCTCAAATTTGCAACCTGTTATCTCACAATTCTATATCTAACCTCAAGTCAGACCTTAAATATAAGTTGCAGTTCCTTGAGTGTGTTCCAACTTTATTACACTGACCCAGGTCCAAATCACAACCAAACCTGCTCAAAAACTTGGTCAAAATCGTGTAAAATAGTCAACTCAGTCTGGAAAACGTCCAGAGTGCGCATCTTGGTGAGCTTGTTCCTCCAAAAATCTGAACTGAACTCAAGAAAACTCCTTAATAGATGTTGGAGTCCTAAGACCGAAGAACTTTTCTAACTTGCAAAAACTCCAAACTAGAGAACTTGTTCTCTAACTTGCGTACTTTGAGACAGTATGCATCCATGTTGTCCTTGTGGGCGTCCCACTCATCGTTGACTTGGTTGATGACTACCAATGAGTCGTCGTAAACCAACAATCGCTTTATTCCTAGCAAGACTGCCAGGTGGAGCTCGTGCAGAATCGATTCGTATTCAGCTTCATTGTTGGATACCTACCAGAAGATTTGCAAGACATATTTGAGTTGTTCGCCTCTGGCCTCTAGGAGAGATTTGTTGGGATACGAGGTAGGCTACGCTAGCGCAAAATAAAATTTTCTACCACGTAAATCAGGAAAACTGCCATATATGGATCACGAGATTACCACTTGATGCACAGGTGCGGAAGTTGTAGAATTGTGTCGGGGCAGCGAAGTCGATCAGCGTAGTTGAACACGTAGTCCATCATGTCGATGTCGAGCAGCTCCTCAGCAGCTCGTCCACGTGCAGCAAGGTTGTCCTCGAGCCGCGGCTCATCATCGGCTCGTCGTGGCTCATCGGCGGCTCGTCCAAGTGCTGCAGGTGCAACACCTCCAAGGTATCCACACATGCAGGGAGGAAGCATCACAAGCCGGACTGCTAGGTCCGCAAGTTGCAACAGGTTGAGGGCGTGGGAGGCACGGCAGATGTGTTTCGGCCAAAGAGATGAAACCCTAGGGCGCCCCACCCCTCTATTCCCTTTTCCTCACAACATGAAGCTGCATATTTCGATTATGAGATATGGCAGATGGATGTCAAGACAGCTTTCCTGAATGGAAACCTAACTGAGGATGTGTATATGATACAGCCCGAGGGTTTTGTTGATCCGAAAAATGCTGGAAAAGTAAGCAAGCTTCAGAGGTCCATTTATGGATTGAAGCAAGCATCTAGGAGTTGGAATATTCATTTTGATGAAGTGGTCAAAGGGTTTGGCTTCACCAAGAATGAAGAAGAGTCTTGTGTTTACAAGAAGGTTAGTGGGAGCTCTATAGTATTTCTAATCTTATATGTGGATGACATATTGCTGATTGGAAATAACATTCCTATGCTTGAGTCCGTAAAGACTTCACTGAAAAATAGTTTTTCAATGAAGGACTTAGGGGAAGCGGCATATATTTTGGGCATCAAGATCTATAGAGATAGATCAAGAACGCTTATAGGATTAAGCCAAGATACTTACGGAAGGTGGAGTTGCATCGTCTCGACGGTGCACGCAACAACTCTTGCATTATTGCCCATGCGGAAATCAACTTCTCCCTTTTCAACGCTTCTACTTCTTATCATTCTCTGCATCGAATTGCAAATATGAGCAACTGATCCGGTATCAAATACCCAAGAATTAACAATTGTATCAACGAGAAATATGTTGTCTATAACATTAACAACAAGCGTACCTGAGATGGAAGTACTCTTACTTTCACCATTGTTCAACGAAGCTAGGTACTGCTTGCAATTTCTCTTCCAGTGACCAAGTTCGTGACAATAAAAGTACTCTTTGTCTAGAGCAGGTCCAGGTCCAGCTTTAACCTTGGGCGCTGGGTTTGGCTTGGCAGCTTTGCCCTTCTTCTTCCAAGAATTGCCCTTCTTCTTAAAGCTAGGCTTGTTCTGTATAGCCATCACATGGCTGCTACTAGTGTTTTTCTTAATGTCAACCTCTATTGTTTTAAGCATGCCCCACAGTTCATTTAGACTCTTCTCCATCCCATGCATATGGTAGTTCAAGATGAAGTTCCCATAGCTAGACGGAAGAGATGAAAGAATGAAATCAGTGGCCAACTCTTGGCCTAGTGGGAAGCATAGCTTCTCCAACCGTTGAGTGTGACCAACCATCTTCATTACGTGTGGTCCTACTGCTGCACCTTCTCCTAGCTTCCTCTCCACAAAGGCCTTAGACACATTGAACCTTTCAATCCTGACCTGTGTTTGGAACATGTCTCTAAGCGCCACGATCATATCGTGCGCCTCATGGTTTGTTTCAAACTGCATCTGCAGCTCGGGTTCCATGCAAGTAAGCATAAGGCAGCTTACTTCGAGGTTAGCATCACATGCTTTCTTGTAAGCATTCTTAACAGCAGCAGGTGCATTATCAGCAGGTTCTTCTGGTAATGGGGTGTCTAGAAAATCTTCCTTTTTCTCAGCCCTGAGAACAATTCTCAGGTTACGGATCCAATCCGAGTAGTTTGTTCCATTCAACTTGTCCTTCTCAAGGACCGAACGCAAAGCAAATGGTGTGGTGTTGCTAGGTGCCATTTAATGTACAACAAAAGTAATGCAAAATACACTAAGACAAACGTATCCATGATAGAGTAAATCACATTAAACTATTTAACAGAATCTACTCCCACTAAAATCAATATCCCTCTATTGATACTTAGTGATTCAGGATCCACAACTAACAAGTCTACTAGTGAGCTTTAGCATCACCGCTAGCAAACAAGGTAGATTGGTAAGCAACTTCTTGCTAATCATATCATATATGACTCCTGTTGTTGGGTGACATCTCCATAGAACCTGTTCACCATGGTGATCTCCATCTCCATGTTCCATGTGCACCATTCTCCTGGTGATGAGTCCTCCAAGAACTAGAACATTCTATTGCACCTAATAGCTAGTAATGAAGATTACATAGTTGCTTGTATCATCATAGATTGGTACGCAGACCATTAAATACATTAAAGTGAAAACACATATGGCTCCAGCTGTATTGCCATACGCGCAACACGCAGGTCACGAATGAGTTACATACATGCATCACATATAAAATTCATTTGTAACTTTTTCTGTAGATCAATTTTCATATAAAATTCAGCTTGATCCGAGATCGTACTAAAACGTTATGGCTGTTTTACCAAAGAACATGCATACAGCAAAATTCTGACCCGATAGTAGATCCAATCTCGTGTGCCTGGCGTATGAACCTAGATTTCAATTCGACCAATCACATTGATCTTTGCTTGCTGCAACTGGCATTATGTGTATCATTTAACTCCGATGGCGGAAATCCGACCGGTAGGAGTATGTCGTTACACGACCATTGCAGCAAGAACACGAAAACAAGCCATAGATCAATCTGAAAACTCGCATATCTCCATATGCACACATCTCGAATCCATAACAAAATAGCTACGGCTCTGATACCACTGTTGGGATACGTGGTAGGCTACGCTAGCGCAAAACAAAATTTTCTACCGTGTAAACGAGGAAAACTGTCGTATATGGATCACGGGATTACCACTCAACGCACAGGTGCGGAAGTGTAGAATCGCGTGGGGGCAGCAAAGTCGATCAGTGTAGTCGAACACGTAGTCGATCACGTTGACGTTGAGCAGCTCCTCAGCAGCTCCTCCACCTGCAGCAAGGTCATCCTCGTGCCGCGGCTCGTCGTATGCTCATCGTGGCTCATCGGCGGCTCGTCGTGGCTCGTCGGCGGCTTGTCCAAGTGCTGCAGGTGTAACACCTCCAAGGTATCCACACATGCAGGGAGGAAGCGTCGCAAGCCAGACTTCTAGGTCCGCGAGTTGCAACAGGGCAAGGGCATGGGAGGCGCAGCAGATGCGTTTCGGCCAAAGAGATGAAACCCTAGGGCGCCCCTACCCCTCTATTTATAGAGGTTCCTGATGGGCCACTGGGTCCGAGGCCCATTGGTACTTCTTAACCTGATCCAACACGTATCACATCCGAATTGGGCTTCCAGCCCCTTAAGTGTGTGACTCTATGGGTTCAGATACATGTAGACATCGCCCGAGTACTCCTACTCGGCCCAATAGTCGGTAGCCACCTCTAGCAAGACGTGCCAACTCCTATACACACACGAAGATCATATCAGATGAACCGTCACAACATCATGTACATGCTATTCCGTTTGCCTCACGATATTTGGTCTAGCTTCAAGCCGACCGCTCTTTCCTTATCCTGTGATTCGGAATCCCTTTGTAGGTTAACTCTTAACCGTATGTAGCATTGACATGCATTTTCAGATCCGATCACTCGAGGGGCCTAGAGATATCACTCTCAATCAGAGAGGGGCAAATCCTATCTTGATTGACCATGCTTCACAGCATGCTTCCTGATAAACCCGAAAGCTACCTTTTTAACTACCCTATTACGGTGTAGCGTTTGATAGCCCCTAAGTAAGTCGATCCACATCTTTGAGTACATGCGATAATCTTAGGTCTAAGGACAAAGCGTACTTGTTGTGTAAAGAGAGGACTACTTCTCGCGTTGGGTCAGTCCTAGCACATGTCTCTACATACGCCTACATTATTAGTTTGACACCTCCATGTCCATGACTTGTGAAACATAGTCATCAACTAATACATGTACTAGTCTAATATTCATGTGTGTCCACACATGAACTCCGACTAGGGACAACTTTTAGAATAACCATACAAGTAAAGAGTTCCACATACAATTCACATAATTGCAGATCAATTCAAGTAGCCTTTAATGGATATTCAATGAACATAATATACAAATCATGGATACAATCAGATATCATCATCTCTATGATTGCCTCTAGGGCATACCTCCAACAAGATTAAGAGTACTCCTGTGCTGGCACCCTCAAGCTTGAGTGATCCATCAAAGAACATGACCTAATGCTCTAGGCGTTCTATAGATGTTGGTACTTGATTTTCCCACCATTCTGCTATGAAATGGACTAGTCCTTGCGACTTGATGGCAGTCCTTAATTTGAATTCCAAGGACAATGCTATGAGTTCTACTACCCACTTGGAGATCCTTCCTGTTGCATCTCGATTGTGAAGTATTTCTCCCAAGGGGAAATCTGTGACGACAGAGATGTTGTGTTCTTGGAAGTAGTGTCGTAGCTTCTGCTAGGTGAGTAGTATTGCGTATAGCAATTTCTAAACTAGTGGGTACCTAGTTCCGAAATCTGACAACACCTCGTTGATAAAGTAGATGGGCCTCTCTAGTGTGATGCCCGACCCCAAATCTCTCGAGTTAATCTTGATCCGAGTCCCTAATCCTCCTGTCTCAGCTTCCCCGAGTTTAAGTGCTCAACCTCCAGCCCCGGTTCCGACCCCTGAGGACCCGACCCCTCTCCGCCGTTTCCCCAGTTCCGACCCTGCCGACCCCAACTCACCCCACCAGATCCTTCTAAGTCTTCCCATAGTGTTTCTCTTCAATCTGAGCAGTGGACGAACCGAGACTAACCGGTGGACCCACAAAATCTTTCCCCCAGATCTCCCAAGACAGACGCACTCGAGTGGCATGCCCGCTCCAGAGTTCCTCCGCCATGTGGCTCAACTTCTCCGATCCCCGCCGCTCCGCCCCGTCGCCGGCCGCGACCGGATGGATTCCCGCGCCCCCATCCCCAATCGCAGTGGAAGCTCCTCTACTACCCTTTCTGCAGCGTCTCACAGCTCGCGCCCATCATCACCTCGCCGGACCCCCGGCTGCAAGGCCCGATGCCTCCCATCTTTTCCGCCACCTCTCCACCGTCGCGCCGCCCCAAATGCGCTACGCGACGATTCCTCCTCTGCCAACCCCGACCCCGGCCGCGACAGCTCCTTTTCCGCCTTGCCAGATCTGCGCCCTGACAGACTGCTGCTTCGCGCTCACCCACGCGACTGCAGCCCGCCTGTCTTCTCACCTGAGCAACCTCGCTTCTAGCGCCATTCCCTCGGTCACATCCATCAGATCCGTCGCACGACGACGCCCGCCTCCGCCAAATCTCAACCACCGGCAAAACCGCGCCTGCGCCGCCCTGTCTCTGGTGCCCAATGGCCGGCGGTGTCATCCCTGAAGTCCTGCTCCACCGCCCCGCTGCTCAATCGCCGCCATGGCAGCGCACTCCATCGCTTCTTCCCGGTCTTCGTGCCTCTCCAACCCTCTCTCTTCTGCGCAGCTATAAAAGGGAATGCCAGAGCCCCGCTGGAGTCCCCTTTGCCATCGCTGCCCTCCCACCTTGCTCCCTGTTTCGTGCTCGAGCGCTACCGCCTAAGTCCCTGAGGAACTCTCCTCTCCGCTCCACGCCCACCCTTCCAATCCACCCAGCCGCTTGCTCCTCCGCGCTGCGCACAAGCTTGCTTGTGGTCCACAAGAAGCACCGCTGCCACCAGAACACCGCCGGACATCGTCGCCTACCCAAGTCTTAGTTCTTCCATCCTTCCGCCCAAGTCTGCTCCTTCCCGATCCCAAGCTTCACCTATGAACCGAAGGTAAGCTGCCGACCCTTTTCCGCCTCGTCCGACCCCTTCTGTTCGTCCGACCCTTTTCCACCTCGTCCGACCCCTTCTGTTCGTCCGACCCTTGTCCGCCTCGTCCAACCCCTTCTGTTCGTCCGACCCCTTGTCCGCCTCGTCCGACCCTGTCTGTCCGCCCAATCCCTTTTCCGTCTCGCCCGAGCCTATCCGTTTGACCGACCCCTTTCTCCGTCTCGCCCGACCCTGTCTGTTTCGTCGACCCTTTCTCTGCCTCACCCGAGGGCTCGGCTATATCCTTTTCCTTGACCCGAGGGTATATGTGTAAAAATCGGGGACTTCTCTATGTTAAGTCTGAGGACCCCCAGCACAGCTATTCCTCTAGCCTAAGGGTCAGATCATAAGTTTCTTTCTATCCGACCCTTTTTACCTTGCTCTTCTCCAACTCAAATGAACTTCCCCACTTTTTCCATAGCCTTGCTATAAAGTTTTTGGGCTAAAGCTCGCAAGTGTTGCTGTTGAAATCATCGTCTAAGTGCTAACCCCCTGTATTTGCATTCGTGTAGAGTTGCATCTCGCCGACGGCATCTATGAGCTGTACCCGGCGCTAGAAGACGAAGCTGTAGCCGAGCTCCTGCTTCCAGAAGCCGAAGCCGCCCCAGCAGAAGACCCGTTCCCCTCCTCCTCGCTTGAAGGCAAGCCCCGGAGCATGAACCCCAGTTTCCCAAACTTGCGCATGCCTTCTTCATCATGCTTGTGCATTTATGTATAGGAGTTGTATGTAACCGTAGATGCATGACTTAGTTCTTCATCTGAACACTAGTTTGTTGGACCGAGTAGTGCTATGCTTAAAATAGGAAGCGGTACAAGCTGAGTGATTTCTTGTCACTCGTGAGTTTATAGGAGTTGTTTGTTTCTCCTTCTATTACAACTATAAGGACGATGGACGGGGCAGGGTTTTGGTTAACTCTTTGGTGGTCGGCTGGTCGCCCCGTCTGTCTATGGAACTTGTTAAGGCCCGACAGTGGTGGTGTTCGTGATCAAGTGTTTGAAAGTACTAACCTCATACTCAATATGGGATGAGGAAGCCGAGTACCGGATTGAACCTAGATGTGAGCGGTCGCCCCATTGTCCTTGGAACGGAGTTCCCCTGTGGCCACACGTGGTGGCAAGTGTGGTCACAGAACGGCAGAGGCCGGGTCTATGGAACATTGCACCAAAGGAAATAGGCCAGACACGGGTTAGGGAATTGATAGGGAAGGCCGACATAGGAAGCGACCTCGGTGGTGCGTGGATGTTGTGAGGTTAGGTTCACCATGCATGGTTAAAGAACTCAAATCGATTCGTCTGCCTCTCACAGTTTGAGACTGCTTGATCGCTATGCTACACTAAGTAATAAAGGAATCTGATGATGACATGGTCTTGATGATGTTATATATATACCCTTTTGGTTGGTTCTATGTTTGCTTAGAGTAAGTTGCTAACTTAGACCGGATAATGAACTTAGAATCTGAGCTAAAACTTTGAAAATAAGGATCTACATAGTGCTTTTGGCAAACAAAACCCCAGCCAAAGAGCCTTGCATGTCTAGAAGTGGTGGAGTAGCTTATTCCCTGTCGGTTAAGTCTTGTTGAGCTTAGTAGCTCAGCGTTGTTGTGGCTTTTCTTTTTCAGGTGAAGTCGCTGCTCCCGAGTCCTCTCCTATTGGCACTTGGCCGCCCCAACTCCCTCCGGGTTGGACGGTCGAGTGGGATCCCTCCTCGGACGGCGAGGACAGGAATCACTGACGTCTTGGCTGGCCTCACCAAGGACGTCCGACCCCGGCGCTAGCTCCGCTATTTTATCTTTCCGCTGCTTTTGAACTTGTAAAACTCTAATGTTTGTTTTATTGTTGAACTAAATGGTCAAATTGTTTAAATCAGTGGACTTGTTGTATTCTCTGAAACCGCTCACCTTCGTGTGAGTTTTGCTAACTCGGTCCTATTAAAGTGGTTAAATCGGATGAAATCCGACGGCACTTCGTGTTAATTTGACTAAGGCATGAGTGTCGCATGTTAGGCAACTTAACCATGTTTTAATCAAACTAATCCGAGGTGGTTCTGCCACATGTAGTTTGTATACATGGCCTAGTTCTGGTCTTTTGACTATGATCGCTGTGTTGACGACATTAGTAGTTGCGAGCATGTATAGCAACAAGTCTTCATTAGGGTTTCGCGCCATAAGGATTGGTGGCTTTAGGAGGAAGTCTTTCAACTGTTGAAGGGCTTGATCCGCCTCCTCGGTCCACTGGAATTTGTCTTGCCGCTTGAATAGTTTGAAGAAGGGTAGTCCCCATTTTCCAAGTCTCGAGATGAATCTGTTGGGAGCCACCATGCATCCAGTCAGCTTTTGGACGTCCTTGATGCATGATGGGGCGTGCAAATTTGTGATGGCGGCGATCTTCTCAGGATTAGCCTCGATTCCTTGATGACTGATAATGAACCCGAGTAGTTTTTCGGAGGGTACACCGAACACGCAGTTTGTTGGGTTCAGTTTTCACCAAAACTCTCGCAAGCTTGCAAAAGTTTCTTCCAGATCCACAATCAAGTCATCGGGATTTCTTGTCTTTATGACCACATCATCGATGTACGCCTCTACATTGTGGTGTAGTTGTTTCTTGAAACACTCCTAGATGGCTTGTCAATATGTGGTGTCTAAGTTCTTTAACCCGAAGGATATTGTAGTATAATAGAAAGCTCCGTACGGGGTGATGAATACGGTCTTGATCTGATCTTCTTCCTTGAGAGCTATCTAGTGATACCTCGAGTAGTAGTCAAGAAAGCAAAGTAGGGTGCATCAAGCTATCGAGTTGATGACTTGATCAATCCTAGGCAGCTCGAAGGGATCATTTGGACAGTGCTTGTTGAGGACCGTGTAGTCGACACACATCCTCCATTCATTGTTGTTTTTCTTCCGCACCAAGACAGGATTGGCTAGCTACTCTAGATGATACGCTTCTTTTATGAAGCTAGCCACGAGTAGTTTGACCAACTCTTTTTTGATTGCTTCTCTTCTATCTTGGGTGAATCGGCGTAGTTGCTGTCACTTTGGCGTAGCTTTGGGATCCACATTTAGTGAATGCTCAATCAACTTCCTAGGCACCCATGGCATATCTGATGGTTTCCATGCAAAGATGTCTCGGTTGGCCTAGAGGAAGCTGACGAGCGCGTCATCCTATTTTAGGTCTAGCCCTGAGCCAATCAAGGCTGTCTTGGAGTTATCACCAGTCTCAAGGTCAATGGCTTTGATATCGACTTCACTTATCGGTTTGACCTTGGCTGCCCCAAACTTCATCTCTGGAATCTCGATTTCTGTCGGGGATAATTTCTTGGAGGCGGCAAAGACTTGCATTATCGAATTTGGCACTTGAGTAGTCGCTGCTAGCTCCACGGCTTCTGTGTCACAGTCGTATGATCTTTTTAAGTCTCCACGTAGGGAGAGTACTCCCTTGGGTCCAGGCTTTTTAGTACTAAGTACATATAATGCGGGATGACCATGAATTTGGCCAATGTAGGTCTTCCAAGGATAGCATGATACAAAGTCTTGAAAATCAGCTACCTCAAACCGGATGTACTCTGTCTAATAGTGTTTCTTGGTCCCAAAGATAACTGGCAAAACCACCTAACCAAGGGGTACAGCCGCGTTGCTTGGGACAATCTCCTAGAATGGAGAGTTCATTGGGGTGAGAATATCCAAATGTCAAGGCTCATCTTCCTTAAGGTCTTAGCAAAGAGTATGTTGAGACCACTACCGCCATCGATGAGGACCTTGGTGAGGCAAGAGTCTATGACTACTGGGTCCAGGACGACAGGATAGCGACCTGGATCGAAGAAACTAGTCCACTGTCCTTCCTACAAAATATGATTGGCACCTCAGACCACTTGACGAAAGTAGGCATTGCTGGTTCGATGGATATAATCTCTCGGAGGGCTAGTTTCTGGGACTGCTTAGTGGCAGTACCCGATGTGCGATCGAAGATGACGTTGACGGTGTTGGACGGGTTCTTGAATTTGCCGTTGTTGCTATTGTCTTCATCTTCTTTGGCCTTGCCCTTATCCTTTGCTCCAGAAGGTTCTGGCAGATCTTTCATGACTGCGTAGGCTATAGCAATCCATCGCAGAGTGTTTAGAGTGTGGGTGCCATGGGCATTGCTTTTTTAGGAGCTGCTTGAATGGAGTCCTTTCTTGATTTCCGCCACCTTTCTTGGAAGTCTGGGACATCACCATGATAGTATTGTCTGGCTTTCTCTTGTGATTTTGACCACCTGAGTAGTTGCCCCAGTTGTCATTATTGGGTTGATCGTTACGGTTCTTGCCATTGCATTGGTCATTACTTTGGTTATTGTTGTTCTGACCTTTGTTATGACTAGACTCAAACCTCTCGATTTCTTTGTCTTCTTCATCTGCCCAGGCTTGTATCATGATCTTGAGAGACTTGATATATTCTGGACATCTTCTGCCAAAATCTTGGAACATCTGGTGGTCATAGAGACCATTCTGAAAACAATCTATGGCCTCCCGCTCTGTGATGTCCATGATAGTGGCTTTCTTGTCAAAGAAACAACATAGATAGCTACGTAGGGTCTTGCTTTGTTGCTGTTTGATTTGGGACAAGTCGACCCTGTTGCCAGGACGCTGGATTGCCCCTGAGAAGTTGTTTGTGAACACTGCCTTGAGATGACTCCATGTGTCGATGGAGTTCCTTTCTAGAGACTCGAGCCATGTGAGTAGCCCTGCCTCCATGCAAATGGGGAAGTAGATGACTTTGGTGTTGTCGTTTACTTCCGCCGTTTGAACCGACACCGAGTAGCACCACAGCCATTGGACTAGGTCCTGCTTGCCGTCATAATTGGGGATACCTGGAGGTTTAAACTTGTTGGGTAGAAGCGTCTTCCGTACTCATTTTGAGAAAGTGGGGACCCCATCAGAATCCTCTCCGAGGTACTCGACTTCCTGTTCGCGCTCACGGTAGCACCTGTCAATGATTGTATGGCATCGCGGATGTTGTTGATCTTCGGAAGGAAGTCTTGAACTGGGGGTTCAGGATCTGGGTGGGGCCCACGGTCACCATGGCCTCTCGAGGGTTCCAACCGACTACCCTTTGCTCTGGCTTGACTCGATCTGGGACCCTCAATTTTGGGAGCCTTGTTTCTGGCACCCTCATTGAGACTAGGTCTGGCACCCTCATTCCAACTAGGTCCGGCGCCTTCATTATGACTTGGTTGCCTGCCGCTACTGCCATGATAGGATGAGGTGCGTCGAACCAAGTGTATCATGCTCTGCTGGTCGAGTTGCTCGTACGCATGCTATTCCAGCTGAACCAGTTGCCTGGTGTACTTGTCTTGTGGCATTGCCCGAGTAATCTAGTCAATAGATGCGATAGTTGTGAGAGGGGTATAGTGTTGACATGATTGAACTACTTCTAACTTGTGATCCAAATTCATGATGGGTAGGTCGGATGCAAGGCAGCAGCGATGTTCTGCCCTTGCAGCGTTTCTTGCTCACCATCAATTCCTTTGAGCTTCAGTTTCTTCTCCTCCTACGTTGGCAGTGAGCTCATCCTGCGAGATGTCATCTAGGTGATGTTCGCGTCAAGGATTCCTTTCTGGTCGCTATTCACCATTGCGTTCTTGTGCAGCAATGGTGGCGAGGAGTTCCCGCTCAGGAGAGAAAGTACCCGAACTTGATGTGATGACCTCTGTGGAGCCGTCTTCTTCATAGATGGGCGACAGAGGGGTTCCCTCCTGGTATGGTAGAGTGTCAAGGTAGGCAACAAGGCGTGACTCATTGTACCTAGCGAGAGCAGGTGGTTTCATGTTGGGACAGTAGATGAATCTTTCTTGCGGATCTATTAAGGAAGTCTCCTCGTCCAAATCCGAGTTGGATTGTGATCTGGACAGGTTAGCTTGGTAGGCAGTACCCGAGTTTCGGAGTCTAAACGGGAATCGACTTGTATTGTAGAATGATTCGCACGATGGCCTAAGCGCAGCTCGTGGGAACCAATCCGACTAGTGAGAGGAGTCAAGTTGCACTTGGACTCATCCCTCAAGCCTCGGAAGAGGTTGACAATTTCGTTGAATTTTTCCACAGAATCCTCCAAAGCTTGGTGATGAAGGTTGATGTCGAACTGCTTCTCCTCCAGGGCCAGCGCGATGTGGCAGTAGAAGTTTCCAACGCTATCTGTGACACAAACCCAGGAGCCGAAGATGAATGTCACACCTGCTTTGAACACGACGGTGGGCTTGATGATGACTTGAGCCATCGAGTTCACCAACGGATCTTTAGTGAGATCCCTACTTAGCATGCCAGATGTCAGTTTTAGACCCGGCAACCTACCGAGACGGTACCTAAGGTACTGTCTTTTGCGTGGGGCTTACCGAGATCAGGAACTTGAAAGTGAACTCGAACACACAATTTTGATAGGTTCAGGCCACTTATGTCGCGTAATACCCTACGTCCTGTGTGTTGGTTGGATTGTATTGATTGAACTTGTTTGGAGGGGGTCCCTGCCTCGCCTTATATTGCTGGGGGCAGGATCACAGGTCAGTTGTTTACAAGAATACTAGTCGGATTCCACTAGAGAGTCCTACTCTAATTGCTACAAGTAGTTTCCTAATCCTCAACTAGTTGCTGTCCTCAACACAGACCATGCCGTCCTGTACCATAGTCTCCATGTCTGACATGTCTCGGTGTATAGCCCTGTATCTAGGACTGTCCAAACATTCTGATGGGCCTATATATGTATGGATGATAGGTCACGCCTTCTTGTTGCTTGCCTTGGGACATGTCGATCTAGTTGCCAGGATGCTGCCTTGCCCCTGCGTAGTTGTTGGTGAACGTCACCTTGAGGTCTTTCCACGAGTCAATGGAGTTCTTGTCCAACGAGTCGAGCCACATGAGTGGTGCCGCCTCCATGCAGATGGGGAAGTAGATGACTATGGTGTCGTCATTTCCCCCAGCTGCTTGTACTGACAGTGAGTAGCACCATAGCCACAGGACCAGTTTCTACTTGCCATCATATTTAGTGATACCCGGAGGTTTGAACTTTTTTTGTAGAGTTGTCCTCCTCACACGGTGACATTCAGGGACTGTGGGGCCTTGTATCCAAGGGAAGTGGGCCCTAGCCACATGCCTGGGGATTGATGGGGATGGCTGACAAGTGAAGTGGACCCATTGTGGTACGCGGATGTCGTGGGGTTTGGTTCACCTTGCAAGGTTAAGAAACTCGATTCGAATCGTCTGCCTCTCATAGTTTGAGACTGCTTGACTACTGTGCTGCATTGAGTAACAAGTGGAATAGAGAATGATTATCTAAATGATGATGCTTGGAATAAAATTGTTGCTCAACTTGCTTGCCTAGAACAGGTTGCTTATCTAGAATAAATAATCTACTAGAACCTGCTGCTAAAACTTGAAAGTAAGGATCTACTTAGATGCTTTTGGCAAAAACAAACCCCTCCGCCAAAAAGCCATGCATGTCTAGAAGTCGGCGGAGTAGTTGCCAACCGACGGGTAAGTCTTGTTGAGTATTAGTATACTCAGCCTTACTTGTGGCTTTACTTTTAGGTAACTTGGATGTTAGTGCTTTTGCTGAAAGTGTGACTTGGCCGACCCAGCTCCCTCCAGGTTGGACGGTCGAGTGGGACCCATCCTCGTTTGGCCAGGATTGCGGTAACTGATGTCATGGTTGGCTTCACCATGATGTTTCTGCTTCGACGTTTAGTTGCCATCCTTTTCCCACTGCTTAAACTTTGAACAATTTACTTTATGCACTTTCGAATTACTGTGATGTAATTAATAAAGTGGGACCTATGTATTAAACTAGTAGAATGTTGTAATCTTTGGACACGCCTTCTTGTGAGATGTTTTTTGTTTCGATCCGAGACAAGTGGTTTATCGGGTATAACCCGACAGACTACCAAATTGGCTTGATTAAAGTGTCGGTTCGCATGTGAGGCGAAGATGAGAACACTTTAGCCAGGTTAATTTGGGTGGTTATGCCACAGCTGGTATTAGAGCTAGAAAAGCATACCAAAGAAAGCAACAGGCCCTAAACACTTCTTTCGAATAAAACTTGCAAGAAAGTGTTTGAAAAATGCATAAGCTCATTAAGGATAAAGTTAGTACGAGAAGCCCTAGGGGATTTTGGGTTGTTTTTAGGTGGCTAATTAACTATTGCTTATTTATACTGACTCCCAGCACATAATGGTTGGACGCAGGGGTATGGCAATTCCGTAACATAGCCCCGGCATCATATGCAAATATGATGGCATCACATAATGGTTGGACGCAGGGGTATGGCGATTCAGTAACATACTCCCGGCATCATATGCAAATATGATGGCGACACATAATGTTTGGACGCAGGGGTATGGCAATTACGTAACATGCCCCCGGCATCATATGCAAATATGATGACGGCACATAAAAAGTGAATACGCTTCCAAGCATATGACCGTTGCCCGTACAGCGGAAATCGTGCGGGTGTTGTTTCTATAGTGATCGGTAATGTTTGTGGACACTTTCATGAGTGCTGGCATGAAAGGTTTAGGTTGGAAAATTTTTTGCAGGTATGCTAACCGCGATTTCGTAAGTTAACGATGAGTAGAAAAATTTCTACTAGTTATTATAGTGAGAGCCGTAAATGTTGCCTTGCCACCGGCACTAACCACGTAAGTCCAAAAATTTTTGGCAATTATTTGTTTTGTGAGGACGAATAGGTCGTGCATGCATCATGAATAAAAATTGCAACACAAAATATGTAAAACAACCTTGCTTTTGTGTTTTGTCCTCCCTAAATCTTGCACCGTTACTAAGGATTATCTTGTTGCCTATGTTTTAGCAGTGTTAGCCTTGCTTGTTTCTTTTGGGCTGTTTACTTTTGTTTACTACGGAAACCTTCTATAAGAAAGTTGTGTAAAGTTTTCTAAACAAAATACTAATAAAATTTCATAAAATCTGACCAAGGGAGTCTTGAGTTATGCCGAGTTTAATAACACCCCCCCCCGTTTGCTGAGAGCACAGTTGCACCCCTGCTAGGATTTTAATTTTTCGACCCCCTTTAGGATGTTTTCTGTTAGGCACCCTTAAACCCCAGTTTTTAATCACTGAGCAGAGAACCTTGTGGTAAAATTTCAACCAAGTTGGATGAGTGGTATGGAAGTTATGATCTGTTCATTCCTGCACTGTCTCTGAAATTCCAGAACCAACCACCCTTTGAGCATCCTAGTTTATCACCTTCTTAGGCTTTGATTCAGCTGAAATATTGAATACCAAACTCGTGAAAATCATCTAAAGAACCCTATGGTAAAATTTGAGAAACTTTTGGATGGATACCCTGTGAGATATATATATTTCTCTGATTTGCCAGAATCTGTTTGGGTTTTGATGATTTGGCTCTCACACTTGTCGCTCTCTTTTGTCTCCAGATGGCCGACCCGGTTTATGTTGTGGTCAACATGGACGGGAGCTTGCACTCAGAGTGTCTCCACTGGGAGGGCTTCCCTTCCATCTTGTGGGATACCCTACAGTCGTTCGGGTACACGATGCCTCCTTGTTACCACGGTCGTGAGTATGAGGAGTACGGCATTCCCTGCTGCAGCGTGCACGTGACGGTGCCTCCTCACCCTGGACACCCAGAGTGGCCACCTCTCGAGGCAGTTTCAGTTGGGTATCACTTGACTGATACTTGGGAGACTGCAATGTTGGAGACTTTGACCTTGTTTTGCCAGCAGCACCCGATTGACATTGCCTTGGATCCCATTGGGTTGTTCCCAGCATGAGACAGTGGCGGCCCTATGTGGATAGACAGGATGGAGAACATGGAGTTGTTGGGTTTCTTTTGTCTGCAGCAGACCATTTTTACTTCAGCTAGATGCACAAGTGCATTGTAACAACTAAATGAGCTTCGAGGCAGGGCCATGACTAGGTTAACAGACCTAGCTCAAGCCAATCAGATATCGCTTGCCGAGATCAAGAAGGAGGAAGTTGACTTGTCCCTAGAGCTGGTGGATAAGGATATTCAGATTGTGGAGATGCAGATACAGATTAGTGATTTACAGTAGGAGTTAGAGGATCAGGAGGCCAACATGGAGATGTTGGCAGACTAGTACTATGACATTAACATGGAGCTAGCTGATGCTAACGATCATTTGGAGATGCATCACGAGGAGTTGGCCGCACTGTAGGCACAGCACGAGGCCGAGCCCATGGAGGAGGAGGAGGACCCCAAGGAGATCGAGGGGTATTCGAGCATGGACTTTGAGGACACGGCACCACATCCACCGAGTGGAGCTGCTCACTCTCCCACGCTCAGCTTTGCCTCCATGGGCAACCTCGACAATTTTTAGGCATGTTTTCTAGACTTGAGTAGGCTTATTTTGTTTTACTCCTCGGCAACCTATATTTTGGATGGTGATGTAATAACTTAAGTGAGTACCTTTTGTGTCACAAACTTGCTATGCAAGCATGGACGCGCTTTTGACATGTCTTAAGTGATGTAATCCCTGAAAACTTGGCAAATACAGCCGCTGTTTTATCTCAGTTTTTACCTTTGTTTCCGATCACTTTCGATCTATGAATTGAATACCAAAGTTGTGGGAAAACTTTTGTTCTAACTACTTGTGAAATTTCAGCCCCTTTTGGATCTGTCAAACTCGAGTTAGGAACAAAACTTTGCAGCTCAGCTTGCTGAAAAACAGCCTGAACAGAAATGCACCAAACTAATTTTTGACCATCTGCTTTCAGTTTCGATCATTGAGTATAATACGAAAGATGTCACGTAGGAAATTTCCTAGCTACTGAACAAAGATGAGAAACAACGAGTAGCGGAAAGAAGAGATATGCACCTACTCAATAAAAGATACAATTGTTGTTTATCACAACACTGCCAAGATGAACTCCTATATTTCCGCACATAATTTTTCTTGTGGTTAAAAAAGCTTCCAAATTATGTGACTAATGGAAAGGTACACTCTTGCAGATGGTGCATAGTACTCACCAAAATCCTGCTGGCTTCCCTTCCACTAGCGGCCAGCCGACACCGCCACCACTACCTCCTCCACCTTCAATTGACGCCATCCTCGCTGCCCAGACGGAGCTGCTTCGCCATATTGTTCAGGGCTAGCAGCAGCAACCACCACATGGTGGGAGAGCTCACCAGCCCCAAGTGACAAGCTTCGAGGATTTCCTCGGCACTCAGCCCCCTCTTGGATTCGCACAATCGAGTCCAAGCTCACGCTCCTTACCTCACCTTGCCCCGATGAGAACAAGGCAAAGTTCGCAGCCCAGCAGCTACAAGGATCAGCACGGCTATGGTGGGATCACTACCACGCTATGCTTCCCACCGACCACGTGGTTACATGGGTGGAATTCAAGACTATCTTCAAGAGGCATCAGATTCCTGAAGGTCTTCTTGAAAGGAGCTGAACGAATTCCTCGCGCTTACCCAGGGCAACCGCAATGTGCTCCAGTACGCACAAGCCTTCAATAACTTGTGCCAATATGTGGGTTATCATGCAGATACTTACAAGAAGAAGCGGGACAGATTCCGCAGGAGCCTCAGTCTCAAGCTCAAAGAGAGGCTGAATCTGGTGAAGGTGGACACTTTCCATGAGGTAATTAATCTAGCCATCTCCTAGGAAGACTGCATCATGGCCCTCAAGGCCGATAAGAAGAGAAAAGCGTTGATGCCTACTCCCAGTGCCCCAGCTCCAAAATTCCAGCTGATTCCCCCAAAAGCTCCACCGAGGACTCCGCAGCCAGGCCAATGGGTGATCCGGCCACTACAGCAGTAGGGAGCTCCTCGCTTCCCCGGTTTCAGCAGCAAGGCCTAAGACCAAATGCTCCGCCACCAGTCCATCTTTGCACTGGAAATCGCTGTTTCACTTGTGGGAGCCCAAACCACTTTGCCAAAGATTGTCCATAGAACAAGGCCCAGAGTTAGGGACTAAGCTCAAACCAGAATAAAGGCAAGAGGCCAAAGGTTCAGGTAAGGCAGGGAAGACTCAACTTCACCACTCTCGCGGACCTTCCAGAGGGCGCACCAGTCATTACGGGTACTTTTTTTTATCCATAATCAGTCTGCCCTTATATTATTTGATTCTGGTGCATCACATAGATTTATTGGGACAAGATTTAGTGCTAAATGTGATTTGGGTTTCTGTCACACCAAAGGGGCTTACATGATCTCAACACCTGGTGGTAAAATTGCTTCCCACCAAATAACACGTGGAGTACCCATCAAGTTAGGTACAAAAGTTTTCAAAACCACCCTTATTATCTTAGGTTTGGAGGGCATAGATATAATTTTGGGAATGAATTGGATGACTCAACACAAAGTCAAGTTAGATATTGTAGCACGGGTCATCCAAATAAACTCACCTACCCTCGGACCTTCAACACTACACTTGCCAGCCCTAGAGTGCGTAAATTCTTGTGCTTTCCCAGCCATTGAGTTCTGGATAGAGGATATTCCTATGGTGTGTGAGTATCCCGATGTGTTTTCGGATGACTTGCTAGGCATGCCCCTAAACAGAGATATTGAGTTTGCCATAGAGCTGTAACTAGGCACAGCATCGATATCCAAGAGGCCATACCAGATGCCACCTGCAAAGCTGGCAGAATTAAAGACTTAGTTGCATGAACTGTTAGAGAAAGGTTTCATTCGCCCAAGCACGTCACCTTAGGGCTGCCCAGCTCTATTTGTGAAGAAGAAGGATGATAGTCTATGAATGTACGTGGACTACCGACTCCTCAATGCGGTAACTATCAAAAACAACTACCCTTTACCCCGCATTGATGTTCTCTTTGATTAGCTAGCCGGAGCCAGAGTGTTTTCCAAGATTGATCTCCGCTCTGGTTATCATCAAATTAAGATCCGGTCATGCGACATTCCTAAGACCGCTTTCTCTACACGGTATGGATTGTATGAGTACTTGGTCATGTTCCTCGAGCTTACAAATGCTCTAGCCTATTTCATGTATCTCATAAATTCGGTTTTCATGCCCGATTTTAACAAGTTTGTCATGGTTTTCATTGATGACATTCTCATGTACTCAAAGTCCCATTAGGAACCCCTATATATTAAGGGGTGGGGGCCAACCTAGGGTTGAACCCCTTTTTGGCCAAACCACAGCCGCGCCCCCTCCCACACCCTCACCTTTGTTGCAACTCACGGACCTAATAGTTTGGCTTGCGATGCTTCCTCCCCACACATGTGGATGCCTTGGAGGTGTTGCATCAGCAGCACTTGGACGAGCCGCCACACGAGAGCTTCGATGAGGAACCTAACGAGCCGACGAGGAATCTGATGAGCCGGCGCACGAGGAGGATGCCGCTACACATGGACGAGCTACTGAGGAGCTGCTCGACATCGACTTGTGATTGACTACACTGCCTCGACGTGCTTCATCAACTTTCGCATCTGCGCGTCTAGTGGTAATCTGATGATCCATATACGGAAGTTTTCCTGGTTTATGCGGTAGAAAATTTTGTTTTGCGCTAGCGTAGCCTACCTCGTATCCCAAGACAAATATTCTCCAAGGACAAGTGGAACTACATTAGTTGAAACTAAATATGCGTGTAAGAAATGCCAATCCTCCTTTATTCTTGAGTATATTGATGGTCATATTTGGTACTTAACAATCATCAACACCGCCATTCCCCATTCATTGCAAGGTCGCTTATGGTGCTGCCCACCCACCCCACCCTTGCTAGGGTTTAATCGCCGTTGTGGCCCACTGTCGGTGCCCACCACGGCCGCCGCACTCTGCTGCTACTACAATCTGCTGACTGCCATGATTTCACATGTAGTCATCATTGAAAGGGGGATTCATAAATTTGTAGAGGTTCCATTGTGGTAGCTGATTCGAGAATCATCTTGCAGATGGGCCGAGATGGGTGCAAGAGAAATGGGAAGGCGCTTGAGCCGCCTCCAGCAAAGCAACAAATGACGTCGCAGGCAAGTGCTACAGACACATCTGGTGCTCACACATGGCAAAGGGGCAGGTCCATTATACGTGCATTTTCCCTATGTTGTTTCCACCGTACATGGGGTGGGTTAACCTCGACATCTCCGTACTGACAGCAATCTACACGGCATAGGATGCCCTGCCCTGTTGATTTTGCTGCACCCGACTCCAGGGATGAGGACAAGGTAACTATTTACCCTCCACCAGAAGAGTCCCTAAGGATGATTGTTAGAGCCTTCATAGCTACCAAATGATCAAAAGTCTTTGATTTGTGCTTGAGGTGAAGTGGTTTGAAAAATCTCGTGACAGATGGGTTGAACAAAAATTTTGGAATGTGCTTTAGCAAACTTTCTACTATAACTACAAAAGGCTATCCACCAAACTATTTGAGCACAAGATTATAAACTAGAATCATATGACCATGGCCATGGGAGGAGAGGAGATTGAGGGATACTTCAATCAACTACCCGAGTTAGCTGATTTGGTTCCACGGCATCATCAATATATTGGGGATTGGGTCCGAATTTTCTATGCTATGGTTTGGATTCCTAATAGCCGAGAGTACATTCAGTTCATGTTTCAGGGAGCTCAATATAGACTTCATCGACACCATATAGATGATAGGCTTGGAGTCCCCATGTGTGATGTGTCCCTACACGGGATTGTCTATCCGGATGGTGAACCACCTCGGGTAATTTGCTTGGTGGATCATTCCCTTCGGTTGAGGATATGGCCACACTTTTTGTGGAGCATACTGCAAGCTTGATATACTTACCCCTAAGGCCAATGTGGTTCACCGGGCCCTAAGGAAGACATTGTTACCATGGATCAGCAATGCCGAGTCCATCGCTAGTCTTCAGCAGTGGCTTATTCTTCACGTCATGACTGGCTGAGAGTTCGACATTGGGAACTTTATTCTTTGTGAGATTCAAGATGTTATCCTTGATGGGTTGACCACAGCCTAACAAATGTCGTATGCTCACTGGATCTCCTATATGATGTGTGAGACTATTAAAATATATGAGAACGGGACAGATGTGCAAACCGGACCCAAAAATTAGCAACATGAGTATAGCAACGCCAAAACATAATTGAAGATATACAAGCAAGCGAAACTAGGAGAGATAAATCGTGGCCTAAGGGCTAGGACTGAGGCATCTCCTGATGAGCACAACAATGAGAACTATTGCTCAGACAGCGAAGGCAGTAATGAGGAAAATACATATGTACCTTGTCTCCAAATCACTAATCACTAGGAGGCAAGTGCATCGTAATCTGCAACAAAACAGTAGCAGTCCCTCCACAACCGCCAATCAGCCGATGGAGCTTTCCTTAATTCTTCAGAGACTAGTTGATGGTCAGGTAAAACAAGAAAAAAATAATCTTCATATGGCCGAGCTACAGAAATGGTTGGACAAGAGACTAACTCATCAATGGGGAGAGACAATTCATGTGCCTAGAGCAGGAGGCACAGAGGTTAGAACAGAACATCAGCAATATGTACACCACCTTCTTTGGCTGCCTCACTTAGTTGCACCAACATATGAGATTACCAGCACCGCAAATTCAACTTCCAAATGCTAGTCAGGCCCCCTACTAATCATGCCTCCGGCTAAACCGGGTAAAACCTCTAAGGTCTCTGTGCCTCAACATAGTTCAGCTAGAATTCCACAATTGTTGACATCAACGATGACCCTGACAGAACATAATTCCACACTTGTTCCCGCAAAGAAGGGTGGCGACAGTGAGCAAGCAAATGCATCAATACTCATGGTTGTATCTAATATTGCTACCTTGCAACAACAAAAGGAAGATCCTATGGTGGAAATAGCTACAGAATCGGATAATTGTAAAGTCGCTACAGCTGCTACTCCAGATGATCCTGTAGTGGCTCTTGCTTGTGGTCTCTCTATGTCGGAAGGCTCTCCTGCACATGCTCCTGGTCGAACTACGTTGGACGGCTCTCCTGTACCGGAACCTAGTGGAACTACGTCAGAAGGCTCTGCTGCACCTACTCTGGGTCGAACTACATCGGAAGGCTCTGTTGTTGCTGCTCATTCTCCAAATAATCATGTATCTCTAGTTCCTAATGACCCTCTTCTATCAACCAATCCTACTATGTTGTCACCTTCTTCGAACCCCGATGACAAAGAGGTAGAATGTTAAACAATTATTTCGTTGGCATTGTTGTATTTTATTTGAACAATAAATATTTCATTGTCATGTACGAACCAAATATTTCGTTGAGGTAGCCTTGCAATAATATTTGCCTAGGCTTTGTGCTCAGGTTTTAACTATAGCTGATCTGGCGGAGTTTGTGCCGGTGTCGGACGAGTCTTATAACTAGTTTGGTACCAATGGGGTGCAGAATGAGCAAGCGGATAGGCTGGCACATCATCTTCAAGTTGCGAATGAAGCTAGATAATCATACTTCTCTAGGGGCCTTCAAGACTCGGATTTCCAAGAGTTTGAGTCAGCGCAGTGGATTAATATTATGGATATAAGAGGGAATATAGGCATGGCAAGGTCTAGTCTTCGACCAACCAAAAAGCAGACTTCTCCAGCTCTCCATCATTTAATGCATGGGTCATGCTATTGATACAATGAACCTAAAATTATCTTCGAAGTTTTGTTTGTAATCTTCAATGTAATCCACAAGTGATGATATCATGTGGCATTGATAGCCGAGTTAGTGTATGAATGCTTGGAGCTATTTAATCGAAGGGAGTCATTTAATCGGAGGGAGGGATGTTTGATCTCTAATGTACACATCTAATCGTATGGAGGGATGTTTGATTGTCAATGTGAAAAAAATAAGTAGTAAGCATACCTAATCGAAGGGAGGTTTCTCTCAAGCCGTGGCATCAGCTGCATAGGCTAGGGGGTCATGTTCGTTGGCCGCACGTTGGCGGGCAGCTGCAGCCTCACTATTGCAAGCAGCGGCAGCCTTGGCAGCTTGGCGCAGCGCGTCGGTAGAAGGCTTGCTGCCGGCCATGGGGGCAATAGGACGATGACGACGGCAGAGATGTAAATGGCGGCGGTGGCTAGAGATTGTGGCGTGGAAACGATAGGACACAGGATGCGAAAACTCATGATACCATGATAGTGGAAGATAACTCTCGCAAATGGATTGACTGAAACGTTATAATCATATATTCATATATAGGCCTACCCTTACTAAACAAACCTCCTTGATAAATGGAAATGATCAAGAGCTGATAGGATCGGTTGGCTCTGCAATACGTGAGAGACCGCATGCAAGACATGTGCTGTCGTGCGTCAAGGCCTGAAAGGCAACATGCTCATGCGACTATCTTGGAAAATATATATAACTTCTGGAAGTTTTTTTTATACAACGTCCACTTTGAGATGTTTGCGAACGTAGAATCCAACATCGTCTACAAAACGCGCGGGGGCTGGCCGAGCATACGAGCACGCATTGCTGCAAGATGAGAAAAGAAAGATGTTGCCCAGTGGATTTCTTTTTCGGTTTTGAATCTTAGATTCTAATTTTCTTTCAAACCATAAATGCGTTTTGGATTCATTCGAACCACGGTATTAATTAGAATAGCAGCCTGTAGTGCAGCTGGCTAGTCTTCCTGGGAAGAGATAGCCGACCAGGGGGTCAAACCCTGGTTTCTCACCTTTGTTCAGGTGGGCCCTTGCCCATCCTCATTAGAAATTATGCAACAATATAAAATCCAATATAAATATATTTGGAATATTTTTCAATCAACATTTTGAATATACGCTTCAACATTTGAATATATATATTCAATGATTTAGATATACTATTTCAACATTTCGATATAAAAGTAGACAAGCAAGTTTCATGACTAAACCATCTAGGAAGTTATATAGGACTCTCCTAAAATCTATATAACTTCCGCAAGTTTTTTCTTATATGGGTTCCGGTATTTAGGATGCGTGCTATAGTAGATGGATGGCTAATAAGATATGGTGGGGAATCTATCTAACATAAATAATGTCTCATTTCCCAAGCCAAATGTTGAGTGAGGGTTCGTGAATTTGTTGAATTAGTTATAAGAAAATGTGTAAACATTTATCACACAGGGAAAAAGCTAGGTGAGGTGCGGGGAGCAAGTTAAAGGTAAATACCTGATCTCCATGCAATATTGAGTTAGCTTAGTTGAAATGTTGACTTTTTCTTGACCGCAGGAAAGCCCCTATCTATTTTTTTATAATTTTTTTTATTCCAGACCCATTTAATTCGCTCCCACGGGGAGTTGAACCCGGACCTGCTTGTACTACTAAGGTGCTCTAGCTACTAGGCTAGAGATCCTTTAGCTATTTCAAATGTTGACATCGGATTAACAGATTGTTAAATGAAGTGTAACAAAATATTGAATAATATTGGTGAAGGGAGATTGATGGGCTGCAATGCTTGTGCTAGATGGACCTAATTGTTAGTTATAGAAGTTAATTAGTAGCCCTGTTAACATGAGGTGCCATTAGCTCCTGTTTTGATCCACACCAGCTAAATTTAGCTGCAAATGGATTCAAACATGATCACCAACAAAAGTTAAGGTGGCTAAAGGTTTTTATAACTTGTTGAACCTAGCTAACCTTAGCTAAACTAGTAAAAGATCAAATTGCCCCTCCACCTTTCCTTGTGAAAAATTTCTAAAGTGGGAGGGAGGGGTACGATAGACTATCATTTAGCTAGAGGATTCAAACACCCCTAACTCTAGCTAGCTAAAATAAAATTTCTAAAGTAACCGTCGTGCCAGCATTTAAAGACCGGATAAGTAACACATCAATACGATAAATTTGAAACCCATTCAACAAACTAAATTCGAAGTTCCAAACCAATCCATTGCAATACTTTACACAATGAATATGCTCACATCCAAACCAACAATGGTAGTAATCACATCCTCTCAAACAAAATAAACGCCAAACAACCAAAAGAAATAAATCTTCGTCACATCACATATATAGATACATGTACGTAGATATATATGTATAGTCCGATCGGATCATATGGAGACGCTGTTGGGTATTCCTTTCCCGGTGATCCCTTTCTCCTTGCCGCCGACGTTGCCGACGTCCGGGAACAGCAGCGTGTACGGCACCTTGGCCGGGCCCCTCCGGTTCTTGAGCCGCGGGTCCCTGTTCCTCTCCGCCACCTGCTTCTCCACCCGCCGGAGCTCCTCCCGGAACCTGTCCAGCAGCTGCAGCACCTCGCCGTCGTCCGTCCACGACGACGTCGCGCGCTGGCCCAGGTACAGCTCGTCGGAGGTGTGGTTGGACAGTACCTCGATAAGCGCCAGCCCCAGTGTGGTGGTGAACCGGTCGGGCACCATCTCCAGGAAAAACTTTTCCGGGTCGGCCTCCAGCTGCAGCATCTCCGGTGATCCGGGCAGTGGCACGAACCGCCGGCACCGGGTGGGGCGGTTCGGCATGAACCCCGCGTAGCCGTACTGGCCAAAGTTAACGGCGGCGTGCAGCGCCGACGCGATCCAGATGAGCGTCGACAGCGTCTCGACGAGGTGTGCCACGGTGTCCAGTTTTAGCCAGCAGGCCGGATCGTGCTGCCGGTCGCCGTGGCCCACCAGGCGGACGTCGTCCCACCACGCCTGCAGCTCCTTGTCGCCAACCACCGCCGCATCCGAGTGGTAGAAGTGCGCGCAGTAGCTCTGCACCCACCCTTCGATGGCGCGCCACACGTCCAGTCCGTCCACCGCGTACGGATAGTCCTCAATGTGCAGGGTGACGCCGCCGCTGGGATCCTTGGACGCCATCCCCCTGCAGGTAGATACCAACGGACAATTTTGCATTGCATATTTGCTTAAAAAGGGAATTGAACAAAATAAATTGATCTATTTCTAGTGATTTTACTACCTCTTGATGAGCTCGTTTGGCAGGGACTGCTCAGTGAACCTCCACTCCGAGTAGATGGCCGAGGACATCTCCATGGCGTACTTCCCTGGGTACATTGTCCTCTCAAGGATTCCTCCAGCACTCAGGAGGATGCTCCTGGCCAAGGTGTTGATCTGCATATTGTCCTTGAAATGTGGTTCCAGGAGCTTGTTGATAGGGTGCATAGCGCTCAGCTGCCTCTTTGTGGCTATGATGAACGGCTCCACTGTCGCATGAGTGAACAACCTGCCAAATTGCCGATGGATAGATGCATCAAGAAGATGGCAGTGTGAAGTCAGTTTACTGGATAGAAATTAGTATTCAAGAATGAACTGTGCCTTAGCTTTTAAAAGAACCCTGTAAGATGCAGATGATTGATTGTAAATTTGTAGTATGCCATTCTTAAAAGATACCTAAACTACCAACGCTTACTCACCAGTGGCTAATGAGTTGATGGTAGCCTGAATCATTGACAGAAACATGGGCTTTAGCAAGCTGCCACAGATGTCCATCCATCCCCTGGCTTGCAGGGAGGAAGATCCTACTTATGTCATCATCACCCGCACCGTCACTAGGCAGGCTCAGCTCTATCACAACAGGCTTCAAGGTGCCGTCGTCCTTCAAGAAGAGCAGAGTGCGCGACGCATAGATGCACACCCCCAGCGTGTTGATGCGCCTCAGGTATGGCATCAGATAGTCATGGTGGTCCAGAATATATAGCCTATTCTGTTCTATTGCCTGCATCATCATAATCACGAACAACTCAAGGAAGTTCCGATTCAATTGACAGAATTCACTGAAGTAGAGTTTGAATATGTGCAGTTTTAGGTCTTTTTGTACGCATAATGGTGAAAGAAGAGTTCATTTCAATTTGTTCCGTAAAGAATGGCATGAAGAAGATGATTTTCAGCATTGTATTGAGGAAATGAATTACACTGACTTTTTCCACAGTTCGTCCTTCAAGCTGACCCTCGATACGAGCAGGTGTAATCGAGCTCTTCTTCCCTCCACTGCTAACTGGCGGGAATACCTAGTGTATAACGAAGATGTGAAAGAGAGGTTACCATCCTTCACTTTCAGTCATTGGCATGTGAACAATCTTCAAGATAAGGTGATAGCTGCTGTTTTTATTTACATTTAATCTCTTGATCACAACCGGGTTGAGCCCTGCAAGCATCTCCCTGGCGAATTCCTCGTCGGTCCTCCACGCCTCTTGATCATCTGCACCATCAAAGATGTATCAAAACATCAGATCCATTCAAAGAAAAATCTAACGTTTTCATGATTTTAGAATTAATGCCATTTCAGCCACAGCCAAAAGTGTGTAGCGTCACTTACGCTCGATGACTTGAGGGATTGGGAACCTCACGGGCGTCTCCTTCACCATCCTGGACACCTGCTTGTAGGTCTTCTGCGACGGTACCGTGGTCTTGAGCTTGTCCATCACCACGCCCTCCACGACCGGCTGCTGGGGCTTGCTGTACAAGTCCCTCCTCAGCTGATCAAAGGACTTGAAGTTGTTGATGTTGCCCTGGAACAGCGCCTTGGACTCCGGGATCACGAAGTGCGTCACGGCCTGCACCGCCAGCGTCAGCACCTCCGCCAGCTTTGTTGGGTTGAACCGCTCGTCCGGCGGGATGTAGAAGTCCAGGTTGATCATGTGCTTGCGCGTCTCAGTCATGCCGTCTTCAGTTAACACATACATCGTTGCAACAAGTTGTGAGGGAAAGCTTGCTCTTGTGCTGCCGTCGAAAAATAACATCAACCAATGGTGAGCTGTGGTCTTCAGTACCTTTCTTGAAGAGGGCGCGGCCGGTGCGGCAGCGGCGCGGGTAGGGGTATGTGGCGGTGCCGCCGAGCACCGGCCGGATGTGGTCCTCCTTGTCGGGGTTGCCGAGATCGTTGTAGTAATTGTAGTCGTAGATGCGCTCCCAGTCCTTGCGCTCCCCACGGCCGTTCCCTCGCAGGCTCCGGAGCTCCTCCTCCCGCAGCAGCCGCAGTGCATCCGGCGTCTTTTCCGGCAGGTAGCTCTGCCATCATATCATCAGGGAAGCTCGAGGATCTCAGTTTCTTGCTGCAAATTAAATATACACCCGAAAGCTAATTGAGGTCGATTCAGACCGTGTTGATGAAGAAGACGCGGTCGGAGTTGGTCTTCTTGTAGGGGTAGACCCAGGAGTTGCACTCGAAGTGGATGCTCCGGTCCTCGGCCAGCTCCAGCTGCACGTAGCGGAGGAAGAATTGGTCGTTCTTGAGGCCGTTCTTGACGACGATGGCCCCCGGCGTGCCAAACTCGGTGTCGACGAAGAGTGTCACTTGGTACGTCATCGTGCTCGTCTTCCCTGGGCCGTGCTTGGTCTTCTTGCCGCCCCGCAGGGGCGCCTCCGCGCTCAGCCTTCCCTTCCCCGTGTCTGCAGTTGGACACCAACAAAGTTCCAGAGACGAGTGGTGAGATCAGAGGCCCTGGAACTGAATACTCATTGCTGGCGGAAGGAAGCAAGAAGAAAACGTACTGTGGTCGATCTGCGTGCTGCTGAACAGGCGAAGCGTGGTGGTCTTCCCTGGCACCAACAGGCCGAAGTGGCAGGAGACGACCACCGTGCCATTGATGGCGATGTGGTTCTCCGGCGCCTGCGCCGGGCTCCGGTGCCAACAGAAAGGCATTTGCATCGGCCGATCCAGCACCTGGAGCAGGGACGGGGTGCTACTTGGCTGCTAATTTAGTATTATCCTTCTAAAATCTTTCGTGATCCCTGTTGCAAACAATGGTTGATCCCATGCGGTCATATATATATATATATACGCATCACAGTGTGGGTTATATTCTTGGAGTGTGTGGACGTGCAAGGATGGCATCGTTGATCTAGATCGGGCTGCAGCAGCAAGAAAAGCGGAAAGGGGTGGGAGAATGTGTGCCAGCCTTTGGGCTTACCCCTTGCATCTGATGCTGCTTTGGTTTATTGAGAGGGAAGCACAAAGTGTAGTTGCAAACTCAGCAGCTTATGCTTTTGGCACTGATGAGATGCCCTTTCAGGTACCTTTCTGTGGGGACGAACAACTTCTAGGGTGCTACTAGCATAGTTACTTGGCCTGAAAGAGAGTTGTAACTGGGTACAGTGGTGTTTGCAGTCCTAGCTTCGATGTGGAAAGGAACCTGCTGGGGAGTGGCGGGGTGGTCGCACTACTACAGAAAGCCTCATCACCACCGGCTCCAAACCGTGCATCACCGCCAGTTTGTTCCCATCATCACAGCCGATTTATGCCACAAGCCGGTGGTGATGAGTCCATTTCACTGACGGTTCAAACTGTGATGAGCTTTTCCAGAGAAAAAATTCATAAATTTAATTAAAATCACCCATTTGACAGCAATATATATATATATATATATCAAAAAATCAAGAAAATGCAGGAATCCATACACGAGTCCACAATGAACCATATCGTTACAAGTCCACATAAAACATATTATTACAAGTCCATACATCAGTTCATAAACCACAAGTCCATAGATCCAATAACTTCACAAACAACTTGATACTTAATCACTCCTAATCAAGCAGTACTCCCTACTTGGATTGATAACCTGATCGAGAATGAACCCGGCTAGTTATTCTTGAAGTGATATTATCTGGCCTATCATTAGCGCGGAAGTGGACACCCCTTCTTCCTACAAAACAAATCAAAGATATATCAGTTAGGTTCAAATACTAAGTGCAAGTCATGAATGGTAATTATGAAGGGTTTCAAACATACAAGCTCGGATGCCGCACTAGAGTCATCATCACTATAACAATGCATCCAATACATAACATAAAACCCGCAATGATCGATACCGTCAGGCTGCCTTAGGATTCATTTCTTTTCATTAACGATGAAGTATGTCCAATAAGATCTATGAACCCTGCTTTTCTTACGATATTTAGCGAAGACCCTATTTGACATTACAAACAGTGAATACGATTAGGTTGAGGCAAATCTAACAAATGAAATCCAACACTTAAAAAAAAGAATGATTTGCTTTATTTACTTGTTCAAAAGGTCAATGAGTGGTTGGACATTTGAGCGAGGCTTTCTTTTTGAGTCATATATGCTGAGCGTACTCTCCGAAATGCATATATCAATAAAGACATGATGGTTACTGCATATATTTCACGCAACGAATGAATTAAGTGCTTGACAACAAGTGTCATAAGTAAGGATCATATTCACTTAAAAGCAGTTGTAGGAGAGAAGTACGTCCTTAATCCCGTTTTCGTGGCACGTATAAGACCCCATCCTACAAAAGAATGAAATTATATGTACAAGCCACTTAGTAAAGAACTCGTATTACATGTTAGCGACGATACTTACAAAGTCCACAAGGCCATGATTGGGACGTCAAGGGCTCGCTTTTGTTAGAACTAAAATAGTTCTTCGAAAGGAATCCATAATTCATTGTCACCCTTCTTGTGGATATTAGGTTTTGTGTAACTCACACCAAACATGCAGGCACTCTGTTGTTGGTACCACTCATGTGAGTGTCTCATTCTCGTGGGTAACTCGGGGATCATGCTCGGCTCGACTAGGTCCTTTCCTAGCTCAAACTTCGGCCCAGGCTCTGCCACTTGAGGAACTCAATTGCCAGAAGTTGTTCTTGAGTGATGTTGTTCGACTCACAAAGGGACTTCCTCTGCTCTATCCGCTTCAAATTTTCATTGTGCACAACCTTTGAATATTTAATCAAATGGCCTTTGCTAGTGGTTCGCGCAAAGTCTGAGGGCATTTTTTCTATTTCTGGCATCTGTGGCTTTATGAAATGCTTATGGAAATACGCAATAGCTTTTAGACTAATTGGCACCTCATCTACTACCTTGAAGAGCAATGTTATGCTGGCATTAACTGGTTTCTTCTTCGTAGTGCCCTCCCCTGAGAAATCGAGCTTGCTTGTTTTGAGTTTCCAGAAGGTATCCTCTGGGATGATCTCCTCTTTGATGGCGGGCTCCTTGGAGTTGGCGGCGGTGTTGGTTCCTTTTGAGGCGATAGGGTTGGATCCCTTCGAGGTGGCGAGCTTGGATCCCTTTCACGTGGCGGGCTCTCATCCCTTTGTGGCAGCACCGGGTCATCTCCACGATTGCTATCATCATCATCCGCATCATTAGAGTCGGATGAGTCAAAGAATATGTAGCATTTCTTCCAAGCCACAAATGATCCAAGGTTATGCTTTAGTTTCCTCGATTCACCCCCTGTGACCAAGTTCAACTCCACTATACCATAACTCTTATTAATGAGAACATCTAGTATAACTTTGTTGTAGCCATCTAGTAATGGACGACAATGCAACAGAACACCTGGCCAGTAGGACGAGCCTGACCTATGGCCACCTTGGTCTTGATGAATCCTTCCTAGACATATAGCTTGCAATTTCTTGGAGCTTTGATCTCATCTACAGGCCATCTGACCAATGCATCTTCTTCAGGCATAGCGGTGCTCCCACAGCTACTACGATTTAGCACTGGGTTTGCATGATCTTGGGTACCATCTTCTATTGGATGTTGGCTCATTCTTTGCACAAGCTCTTCACAGAACTGAGCATTAGATGCATACAAACTTGCTCGTGCGTACATTCTATCATTTCATTCCACATTGCCTCTTGTTGAGCTATCCTCCTCCCACGACTTTTGTACATGCCCAAGTCGTCCTCGAAGGCGAGCCCCATGGAGAGAGTCCAAACCCCCGTGTGCGACCACCGTGCTCTTTGTTTCCAAGTGCTCAAGTGAGCGTGTCGTTCCCCCTGTCTGGCTTGAAAGAACCTTGAGCGACCTCCTCATTGGCCTCCTCAACCTGACGTGATACTGCTTTCGACACCAGGGTTGTGGTAGTTGAGGGATCCATCAGGGTTGTAGCGACCACCGTGGCCTAGAACATACCTCATAGTGCGATCTTCCCACCCTTCTATCTGGAGCATAACACCACTATTTGTCAGCTCATCAGCCTGCCTCTGCCACTCTGATATTTTCCTGATCTAACCCCTAGAACCAATGCCATGGGGATTGACATTTTTCTTAGCATTCTCTGTATTTTTTGTGCTCCATGAAGTTGCCGCCTCCGACCTCTAGTATTCAACAAATTATGGCCAATAATCTTTTTTCTTAGAGTGAACCGTAAAATCAGGCTCGGTCCCCTCCTTCACATTGTTTAAGTTATACCTCAGCCCCTTGAATGAGTTGGCCATTAGTGTCATTGCCCTGGTCTTTGCTAATTTCTTAGCATCGTCATCAGGGAAAATGAAACGTTCTTTCACCTTTCCCCAACAATATTCCTTCAGAGAATTTGGGACTGCCCACTTTGGTTGTTCCTTTGATTTCCAAAACCTATATGAAGTATGATACACCATGAAATCTTTTATGAAGCTGAGATTAGGTGGATCAGTGAAGTATGAGATTAGGTGGACCAATACCTATATCTGATGGGAATGTTTTACCTCACTATAACCCCGAGGGCCTGTTGGAGGTATGCCCTAGAGGCAATCATAGAGATGATGATATTCCATTTGTATCCATGATTTGTATATTGTGTTCATTGAATATCCATTAAAGACTACTTGAATTGATTTGCAATTATGTGAATTGTGTGTGAAACTCTTTACTTGTATGGTTATTCTAAAGTTGTCCCTAGTCGGAGTTCATGTGAGGACACACATGAATATTAGACTAGCACATGTATTAATTGATGACTATGTTTCACAAGTCATGGACATGGAGATGTTGAACTAATAATGTGGACACATGTGGAGACATGTGCTAGGACTGACCCAACGAGAGAAGTAGTTCTCTCTTTAAACAACATATACGCTTTGTCCTTAGACCTGAGATTGTCGCATGTATTCTAGATGTGGATCGACCTACTTAGGGGCTATCAAACGCTACGCCGTAACAGGGTAGTTATAAAGGTAGCTTTCGGGTTTGTCAAGAAGCATGCTATGAGACATGGTCAATCAAGATGGGATTTGCCCCTCTCTGATTGAGAGTGATATCTCTAGGCCCCTCGAGTGATCGGATCCGAAAATGCATGGCCATGCTACGTACGGTTAAGAGTTAACCTACAAAGGGATTTCGAATCACAGGATCGAGAAAGAGCGGTCGGCTTGAAGCTAGACCAAATATCGTGAGGCAAAGGGAATAGCATGTATATTATGTTGTGATGGTCCATCTGATATGATCTTCTCGTGCGTATAGGAGTTGGCACGTCTTGCTAGAGGCCGCTACCGACTATTGGGCCGAGTAGGAGTACTCGGGCCATGTCTATACGTATTCGAACCCATAGGGTCACACACTTGAGGGGCTGGAAGCCCAATTCGGATCTGATCCGAGTTGGATTAGGTTTCGAAGTACTAATGGGCCTCGGACCCAGAGGCCTGTTGGGAACCTCTATAAATAGAGGGGTGGGGGCGCCCTAGCGCAAATCAAAATTTCTACCGCGTAAGACCAGGAAGAACTGCCGTATAAGGATCACGGGATTACCACTCGACGCACTACTGGTGCGGAAGATGTAGATTTGCGTCGATGCAGCGACGACGATCAACGTAGTCGTACATAGTCAATCAACGTAGTCATACGTAGTCGATCACGTCAACGTCCAGCAGCTCCTCAGCAGCTCGTCCACATGCAGCAAGATCGCCCTCGTGCCGCGGCTAGTCGTCGGCTCGTCGTGGCTCATCGGCGGCTCGTCCAAGTGCTGCAGGCGCAACACCTCTAAGGTATCCACACGTGCAGGGAGGAAGCGTCGCAAGCCGGACTGCTAGATTCGCGAGTTGCAATAGACGAGGGCGTGGGAGGAGCGACATATGTGTTTCGCCAAAAGGTGCAAACCCTAGGGCGCCCCCACCCCTCTATTTATAGAGGTTCCTAATGGGCCTCTGAGTCCGAGGCCCATTAGTACTTCTAAACCTAATCCAACTCGAATCAGATCCGAATTGGGCTTCCAGCCCCTTAAGTGTGTGACCCTATGGGTTCGGATACGTATAGACATGGCCCGAGTACTCCTACTCGGCCCAATAGTCGGTAGCGGCCTCTAGCAAGACGTGCCAACTCCTATACGCACACGAAGATCATATCAGACGAACCATCACAACATAATATACATGCTATTCCCTTTGCCTTACGATATTTGGTCTAGCTTCAAGCCGACCGCTCTTTCTCGATCCTGTGATTCGGAATCCCTTTGTAGGTTAACTCTTAATCGTACGTAGCATGGCCATGCATTTTCGAATCCGATCACTCGAGGGGCCCAGAGATATCACTCTCAATCAGAGAGGGGCAAATCCCATCTTGATTGACCATGTCTCATAGCATGCTTCTTGACAAACCCGAAAGCTACCTTTATAACTACCCTGTTACGGCGTAGCGTTTGATCGCCCCTAAGTAGGTCGATCCACGTCTTGAATACATGCGACAATCTCAGGTCTAAGGACAAAGCGTATATGTTGTTTAAAGAGAGAACTACTTCTCGTGTTGGGTCAGTCCTAGCACATGTCTCCACATGTGTCCACATTATTAGTTCAACATCTCCATGTCCATGACTTGTGAAACATAGTCATCAACTAATACATGTGCTAGTCTAATATTCATGTGTGTCCTCACATGAACTCTGACTAGGGACAACTTTAGAATAACCATACAAGTAAAAGAGTTTCACACACAGTTCACATAATTGCAAATCAATTCAAGTAGCCTTTAATGGATATTCAAGGAACACAATATAAATTATGGATACAAATGGAATATCATCATCTCTATGATTTCCTCTAGGGGATACCTCCAACAGTCTCCCACTTGCACTAGAGTCAATCTAGAAGGTACCTAATACCCATAGCTCTTACATGCGCATCATGCTTAGCCTGCGGGAGTGGTTTTTTCAACGGATCAGAAATGTTCAGATCCGTGTGTATTTTGCATATCTTGATCTCACCCCGGTTAACGAAGTGTCGAATGAGATGAAATCGCCGCATTACATGTTTGTTCTTCTGGTGGTTCCTTGGCTCCTTTGCTTGCGCAATTGCCCCATTGTTATCACAGTAGAGATTCAATGGGCTGGACGCATTCGGGAACACACCAAGCTCAATGAGGAAATTCCTTATCCAAACACCCTCCTTCGCGGCTTCCGAAGCAGCGATGTACTCGGCTTCTGTCGTAGAATCGGCCACCATCTCCTGCTTGGAACTCTTCCAACTAACAGCACCACCATTTAGTGTGAACACAAATCCTGATTATAACTTTGAATCATCTCTGTCGGTTTGGAAACTAGCATCGGTGTAACCTGTTACAACGAGCTCCTCCTCACCTCCATAGATGAGGAACATATCTTTAGTCCTTCTCAAGTACTTAAGAATGTTTTTCACCGCTATCCAGTGACTCTCACCTGGATCAGACAGGTGTCTGCTTGTCATACTTAGCGCATATGAAACATTTGGGCGAGTACTTATCATTGCATACATGATAGATCTAATTGCCGAGGCATATGGCAGTCTACTCATGCGATCCCGCTCATCAGCAGTCAAATGACACTGAGTCTTGCTGAGATGTATGCCATGTGACATAGGCAAGAACCCTTTCTTTGCCTCTTCCATGCTGAACCGCTTCAACACTTTGTCAATGTAAGTATCTTGACTTAAATCTATAAGCCTTCTCGATCTATCTCTATAGATCTTAATGCCCGGAATATATGCCGCTTCCCCTAAGTCCTTCATCGAAAAACTATTTTTCAGTGAAGTCTTTACAGACTCAAGCATAGGAATGTTATTTCCAATCAGTAATATGTCAACCACATATAAGATTAGAAATACTACAGAGCTCCCACTAACCTTCTTGTAAACACAAGACTCTTCTTCGTTCTTGGTGAAGTCAAACCCTTTGACCACTTCATCAAAACGAATGTTCCAACTCCTAGATGCTTGCTTCAATCCATAAATGGATCTCTGAAGCTTGCATACCTTTCCAGCATTTTTCGGATCGACAAAACCCTCGAGCTGTATCATATACACGTCCTCAGCTAGGTTTCCATTCAGGAAAGCTGTCTTGACATCCATCTACCATATCTCATAATCGAAATATGCAGCTATAGCTAGAATAATCCGAATGGTCTTAAGCATCACTATGGGCGAGAAGGTCTCGTCGTAGTCAACTCCTTGAACTTGTCGAAAACCTTTTGCGACAAGTCGTGCTTTATAGATGTGAACATTTCCATCCATGTCCTTTTTCTTCTTATAGATCCACTTGCACTCTATGGCTTTAACACCATCAGGCGGGTCAACCAAGTTCCAAACTTGATTGTCTCCCATGGACTCTATTTCGGATTGCATGGCACTCTGCCATTTTTCGGAGTCTGGGTCCATCATTGCTTCTGCATATGTCACAGGCTCATCATTGTCCAACAATAATATTTCCCGCATTCCGCGGAGCCTTGCCGACCTTCATGGTTGTGGTGGTGCTTCTCTTGCCATGGGTATCTCAAATTGTTCTGCTACGTTAGCATCACTCATTGATTCTTGCCCGATCGGCTTATCTTGAACTTCTTCAAGATGCACTGTCTTTCCACTCTTTTCTCCTTTGAGAAACTCTTTCTCTAGGAAAACCCCGTTCCGAGCGACAAACACTTTGCCTTCTGATCGGTTGTAGAAATAATATCCCAAAGTTTCCTTTGGATATCCCACGAAAATGCACTTATCCAACTTGGGTGTGATCTTGTCCGACTGAAGTCGCTTGACAAACACTTCCATTCCCAAATCTTTAGAAAAGATAAACTAGGAACCTTTCCAGTCCATACCTCATATGGTGTCTTAACTACGGATTTAGATGGTACCCTATTAAGTGTGGAAGCTGTTGTTTCTAGAGCGTATCCCCAAAATGACAACGGTAGGTCCGACTGGCTCATCATTGATCGAACCATGTCTAACAAAGTTTGATTACGTCGCTCAGACACACCGTTTCTCTGAGGTGTTCCAGGCGGCGTAAGTTGTGGAACAATTCCGCAACTCTTTAGATGATTGCTAAACTCGTGGCTCAGATACTCGCCTCCACGATCAGATCGGAAGGCCTTAATTTTCTTGCCACGCTCATTTTCAACTTTATTCTGAAATTCCTTGAACTTTTCAAAGGTTTCAGACTTGTGCCTCATCAAGTAGACATAGCCATATCTACTAAAATCATCAGTGAAAGTTATGAAGTATTGGAATCCTCCTCTAGCCATCGTGCTCATTGGTCCGCATACATCACTATGTACGAGTTCCAACAAGTCTACTGCTCTCTCAGGAAATCCTGTGAAAGGCATCTTGGTCATCTTGCCTAGCAAGCAAGCCTCACATGTCTTGTATGATTCAAAATCAAACGAAGTTAGAAGTCCATCAGAATGGAGCTTCTTCATGCGCTTTTCACTTATATGACCCAAACGACAATGCCACAAGTAGGTAGGACTCAAATCATTAGGCCAAGGCCTTTTAGCACTTACGTTACAGACAGGTGAACCATCAAGATTTAAAACAAATAATCCATTCACAATGGGTGCAAAAGCCATAAACATATCATTCTTAGAGATCACACAACCATTGTTTTCACTCGCACATGAATAACCATCCTTCATCAAGCATGAAGGAGACATAATGTTTTGACTTAAACTAGGAACGAAATAACAATTATTTAACTCCATAATAAATCCTGACGGGAGGTGGAGTTGCATCGTCCTGACGGTCAGCGTAGCAACTCTTGCATTATTGCCCACGCGGAAATCAACTTCTCCTCTTTCCACGCTTCTACTTCTTATCATTCCCTGCATCGAATTGCAAATATGAGCAACCGATCCGGTATCAAATACCTAAGAATTAATAATTGTATCAGCGAGAAATATGTTGTCTATAACATTAACAACAAGCGTACCTGAGGTAGAAGTACTCTTACTTCCGCCATTCTTCAACAAAGCTAGGTACTGCTTGCAGTTTCTCTTCCAGTGACCAAGTTCATGACAGTAAAAGCACTCTTTGTCTAGAGCAGGTCCAGGTCCAGCTTTAACCTTGGGCGCTGGGTTTGGCTTGGACGTTCCAGCCTTGCCCTTCTTCTTCCAAGAATTACCCTTCTTTTTAAAGCTAGGCTTGTTCTATATAGCCATCACATGGCTGGTACTAGCGCTTTTTTTTATGTCAGCCTCTGCTGTTTTAAGCATGCCACACAGCTCATTCAAACCCTTCTCCGTCCCATGCATATGGTAGTTCGAGATAAAGTTCCCATAGCTAGGCAGAAGAGACGAAAGAATGAAATCAGTGGCCAACTCTTGGCCCAGTGGGAAGCCCAGCTTCTCCAACTGTTGAGTGTAACCAACCATCTTGATTACGTGTGGTCCTACTGCTGCGCCTTCTGCTAGCTTGCTCTCAACAAAGGTCTTAGACACATTGAATTTTCAGTCCTGGCCTGTGTTTGGAACATGTCTCTAAGCGCCACGATCATATCATGCGCCTCATGGTTTGTTTCGAACTGCATCTGTAGCTCGGGTTCCATGCAAGCAAGCATAAGACAGCTTACTTCGAGGTTAGCATCACATGCTTTCTTGTAAACATTCTTAGCAGCAGCGGGTGCATCATTAGCAGGTTCTTCTGGTAGTGGGTTGTCTAGAACATCTTCCTTTTTCTCAGCCCTGAGAACAATTCTCAGGTTATGGATCCAGTCCGAGTAATTTGTTCCATTCAACTTGTCCTTCTCAAGGACCGAACGCAAAGCAAACGGTGTAGTGCTGCTAGGTGCCATTTAATCTACAATAAAGTAATGCAAAATACACTAAAACAAACGTATCCATGATAGAGCAAATCACATTAAACTATTTTAACAGAATCTACTCCCACTAAAATCAATATCCCTCTATTGAAACTTAGTGATTCAGGATCCACAACTAACAAGTCTACTAGTGAGCTTTAGCATCATCGCTAGCAAACAAGATAGATCGGTAAGCAACTTTTGCTAATCATATCACATATGACTTCTGTTGTTGGGTGACATCTCTATGTCTCGGCGCCCAACCTTTATGCCCCAAGGTCCTTAACCATTAAGATAACCTTATTAAGCAAACCAACCCTTATGCGTGTAGGTGTCCGACACAAACCCGTCTAGTCAAGGAAAACTAGTGGTACCCTAATTTCATAGACCCACCACTAATTGTACAAGACATGGGACGGTGCAAGTTTTAGTTGGGAGGGCATACTAACTTAAACTTTGTGAGGGATCGTTCTACTTCTAACATCACAACATGCAGAAAGTAAAACATAAACAGAATAGCATTCACACAGTTGTGACACAGTATGGCCCGTTTTCATATGGTGATCTCCATCTCTATTGAACCTGTTCACCATGGTGAGCTCCATCTCCATGTTCCATGTGCGCCATCCTCCTAGTGATGAGTCCTCCAAGAACTAGAATATGTCATTACACCTAATAGCTAGTAAAGAAGCTAGTAATGAAGATTACATAGTTGCTTGGATCATCACAGATTGGTACGCAGACCATTAAATACAATAAAGTGACAACACATATGGCTCCTACCGTGTTGCCGTACGCGCGAAACGCAGGTCACAAATGAGTTACACACATGCATCACATACACAAAGAGCCATACTGATCACAAGATACATACATCCTGCAAAACAGAGTTAAGCGTCCTAACGTTCCAAACTTCGGATGCCCGAAACTCCATCTTCCAAGCTGAATTTGAGAAATCTAATTTCGTCGAAAATGGCAAAGCGGTTGAATTTCATGTGTAACTTTTTCTGTGGATCAATCTTCATATAAAATTCGCCCCGATCCGAGATCGTACCGAAAAGTTACGGCTGATTTACCGAAGCATACGCATACGGTAAAAATCCCGACCCCGGTAGTAGATCCCATCTACTTTTGCACATCTAATGCGCCTGGCATATGACCCTGAATTTCCATTCGACCAATCATATTGATCTTCGCTCACTGCAACTGGATTTAGGTGTATCACTTAACTCCGATGGCGGAAACCGACCGATAGGAGTATGTCGTTACACTACCATTGCAGCAAGAGCACGAAACCAGGATATAGATCAAAATGAAAACTCGCATATCTCCATATGCACACATCCCGAATCAAAAACTAAACAGCTACGGCTCTGATACCACTGTTGGGATACGAGGTAGGCTACACTAGCGCAAATCAAAATTTCTACCGCGTAAGACCAGGAAGAACTGCCGTATAAGGATCACGAGATTACCACTCGACGCACAACTGGTGCGGAAGATGTAGATTTGCGTCGATACAGTGACGACGATCAACGTAGTCATACGTAGTCGATCAACGTAGTCGTACGTAGTCGATCACGTCAACGTCCAGCAGCTCCTCAGCAGCTCGTCCACGTGCAGCAAGATCGCCCTCATGCCACGGCTCATCGTTGGCTCGTCGTGACTCGTCATGGCTCGTCGGCGGCTCATCGGCGGCTCGTCCAAGTGCTACAGGCACAACACCTCCAAGGTATCCACACGTGCAGGGAGGAAGCGTCGCAAGCCGGACTGCTAGATCCGCGAGTTGCAATAGGAGAGGGCGTGGGAGGCGCGACAGATGTGTTTCGCCAAAAGGTGCAAACCCTAGGGCGCCCCCACCCCTCTATTTATAGAGGTTCTTAACAGTCCTCTGAGTCCGAGGCCCATTAGTACTTCTAAACCTAATCCAACTCGGATCACATCCAAATTGGGCTTTCAGCCCCTTAAGTGTGTGACCCTATGGGTTCGGATACGTATAGACATGGCCCGAGTACTCCTACTCGGCCCAATAGTCGGTAGCGGCCTCTAGCAAGACGTGCCAACTCCTATACGCACACGAAGATCATATCAGACGAACCATCACAACATAATATACATGCTATTCCCTTTGCCTCACGATATTTGGTCTAGCTTCAAGCCAACCGCTCTTTCTCGATCCTGTGATTCGGAATCCCTTTGTAGGTTAACTCTTAACCGTACGTAGCATGGCCATGCATTTTCGGATCCGATCACTCGAGGGGCCTAGAGATATCACTCTCAATCAGAGAGGGGCAAATCCCATCTTCATTGACCATGTCTCATAGCATGCTTCTTGACAAACCCGAAAGTTACCTTTATAACTACCCTATTACGGCATAGCGTTTGATAGCCCCTAAGTAGGTCGATCCACATCTAGAATACATGCGACAATCTCAGGTCTAAGGACAAAGCGTATATGTTGTTCAAAGAGAGAACTACTTCTCGTGTTGGGTCAGTCCTAGCACATGTCTCCACATGTGTCCACATTATTAGTTCAACATCTCCATGTCCATGACTTGTGAAATATAGTCATCAATTAATACATGTGCTAGTCTAATATTCATGTGTGTCCTCACATGAACTCCGACTAGGGACAACTTTAGAATAACCATACAAGTAAAGAGTTTCACATACAATTCACATAATTGCAAATCAATTCAAGTAGTCTTTAATGGATATTTAATGAACACAATATACAAATCATGGATACAAATGGAATATCATCATCTCTATGATTGCCTCTAGGGCATACCTCCAACATCTCTATGATATGAAATTTGCCCTTTGACAACTTGATGGGGCCTCTCTTGCTCCATGGAGGAGCTGGAGCATCTACTGGAGCATCTTCTGGATCAACCTCCTACAAATAGGTCGAACTCTTCAAACCTTACTACAAACGAGACCATGAATGATGACATCGATATGTAAACATGAATTACCTCGTCCTTTTGGTTAAGGTTGAGGTACACAGAAGGGCTTCCATCCAGGTTCCCTTGGTCTTCCTGGTTACCACCATCACCCGTGGTAGGTGCCCCACCTTCATTCTCATCATCATTCACGACTGCTTTCCCACGACAGGACTTAAATCATACAAGCGTACCATTCTACATATATACAATGAAGTGAAAGTCATATTGAGCCCTTTTGAGAAAATAAAAGTAACATGTGGCAAAAGTTCATTTACAGAGAGCATTTGTGAGAATTAAAAGGAACATGTGGCAAAATATGCTATTAGTTCTTTACTAAGTGATAAGTACATTGTGACGACCGACCCCAAATCTTTCGAGTTAATCTAATCCGAGTCCCTGATCCCCCTATCTCAGCTTCCCCGAGTTTAAGTGTTCAACCTCCAGTTCCGGTCCCGACCCCTAAGAACCCGACCCCTCTCCGCCGGTTCCCAGCTCCGACCCCTGCCGACCCCCACCCCACCCCGCCGGATCCTTCGAAGTCTCCCCACAGTGTCTCCCTTCAATCTTGAGCAGAGGACAAACCGAGGCTGACTGGTGGACCTGCAGATCTTTCCCCCAGATCTTCCGGTGCAGACGCACTCGAGTGGCATGCCCGCTTTAGAGCTTCTCCGCCACGTGGCTCAACTCCTCCGACCCCCGCCGCTCCGCCCCGTCGCTGGCCGCGACCGAATGGATTCCCGCGCCCTCTTCCCCAATCGCAGCGGAAGCCCCTCTGCGACCCTTTCTGCAACGCCTCGCAGCTCGCACCCATCATCACCTCGCCGGACCCCCGGCTGCAAGGCCTGATGCCTCCTGGCTTTTCCGCCGTCTCTCCACAGTCGCGCCACCCTAGATGCGCTACGCGACGATTCCTCCTTCGCCAACCCCGACCCCGACCGCGACAGCTCCTTTTTCCGCCTTGCCAGAACTGCGCCCTGACAGACCGCTGCTTCGCGCTTGCCCGCGCAGCCGCAGCCTGCCTGTCTTCTCACCTGTGCAACCTCTCCTAGCACTGTTCCCCCTGTCACACCCATCAAACCCGCCGCACGACGACGCCCGCCTCCGCCAAGTCGAAACCACCGGCAAAATCGCGCCTGTGCCGCCCTGTCTCTGGTGTCCAATGGCTGAAGGTGTCATCCCCGTAGTCCTGCTCCGCCACCCCTCGTTGCTCAATCACCGTCATGGCAGCGCACTCCCTCTTTTCTTCCCGGTCTTCATGCTGCTCCAACCCTCTCTCTTCCACGCAGCTATAAAAGGGAATGCCAAAGTCCCACCTGAGTCTCATTCGCCATCGCTGCCTTACCGCCGTTCCTCTATTTCGTGCTCAAGCGCTGCCACCTAAGTTCCTGAGGAACTCTCCTCTCCGCTCAACACCCACCTTTCCCAATCCACCCAGCCGCTTGCTCCTCCGCGCTGTGCTAGAGCTTGCTTGTTGTCCACAAGAAGCACCGCCGCCGCCGGAGCACCGCCGGACATTGCCGCTGCCCAAGTCTTAGTGCTTCAGTCCTTCCACCCTAGTCTGCTCCTTCCCGACCCCAAGCTTCACCTATAAACCAAAGGTAATTTACTGACCCCTTTTTCCGTCTCGCCCGACCCTGTCTGTTCGTCCGACCCCTTTTTCCGCCTCGCCCGACCCTGTCTGCCCGTCTGATCCCTTTTCCACCTCACCCGACCCTGTCTGTTCGTCCAACCCCTTTTTCCGCCTCGCCCGACCCTGTCTGCCCGTCCGACCCCTTTTCCGCCTCGCCCGACCCTGTCAGTTCGTGCGACCCCTTTTCCGCCTCGCCCGACCCAGTCTGTTCGTCCGACCCCTTTCTCCGTCTCGCCCGACCCTGTTTGTTTCGCCAACCCTTTTCCACCTCGCCTGAGGACTCGATTGTATCCTTTTCCTTGACCTGAGGGTATATGTGTAAAAATTGGGTACTTCTCTGTGCTAAGTCTGAGGACCCCCTAGCACAGCTATCCCTCTAGTCTAAGGGTCAGATCATAAGTTTCTTCCCATCCAACGCTTTTACCTTGCTCTCCACCAACTCAAGTGAACTTCCCCACTTTACCCGTAGCTTTGCTACAAGTTTCTGGGCTAAAACATGCAAGTGTTGCTGTTGAAATAACCATCTAAGTGCTAACTCCTGCATTTTGCATTCGTGTAGAGTTGAATCTCACTGACGGCGTCTACGAGCTGTACCCGACGCCAGAAGACGGAGCTGTAGCCGAGCGACCGCTTCCAGAAGCCGAAGCCGCCCCAGCAGAAGACCCGTTCCCTTCCCTCTCGCTTGAAGGCAAGCCCCGGAGCATGAACCCAGTTTCCCAAACTTGCGCATGCCTTCTTCATCATGTTTGTGCATTTACGTATAGGAGTTATTTGCAACCGTAGATGCATGGTGTAGTTCCTTGATCTGAACACTAGTTTGATGGACCGAGTAGTTGCTATGCTTAAATAGGGATCGGTAAAAGTCGAGTGATTTCATGTCACTCGCGAGTTATAGGAGTTGGTTGTTTCTCCTTCTGTTACAACTATAAGGACGATGGACGGGGCAGGGTTCTGGTTAACTCTTTGGTGGTCGGCTGATCGCCCCGTCTGTCTATGGAATATGTTAAGGCCCGACAGCGGTGGTGTTCGTGATCAAGTGTTTGAAAGTACTAACCTCATACTCAGTATGGGATGGGGAAGCCTAGTACCGGATTGAACCTAGACGTGAGCTGTCACCCCATTATCCTTGGAACGGAGTTCCCCTGCGGCTGCACGTGGTGGCAAGTGTGGTCACAGAACGGCAGAGGCCGGGTCTGTGGAACCTTGCACCAAAGGGAATGGGCCCGACACGGGTTAAGGAATTGATGGGGAAGGCCGACACAGGAAGCGACCCTCGGTGGTGCACGGATGTCGTGAGATTAGGTTCACCATGCATGGTTAAAGAACTCGAATCGATTCGTCTGTCTCTCACAGTTTGAGATTGCTTGATCGCTATGCTACGCTGAGTAATAAAAGAATCTGATGATGACATGGTCTTGGTTATTTTATATTCCCTTTGGTTGGATCTATGTTGCTTAGAGTAAGTTGCCAACTTAGACCGGTTAATGAACCTAGAATCTGAGCTAAAACTTTGAAAATAAGGACCTACTTAGTGCTTTTGGCAAACAAACCCCTTAGCCAAAGAGCCTCGCATGTCTAGAAGTGGTGGAGTAGTTTTACTCCCGGTCGGTTAAGTCTTGTTGAGCTCAGTAGCTCAGCCTTGCTTGTGGCTTTCTTTTCAGGTGAAGTCGCCGCTCCTGAGCTTGACCCTGTTGGCACTTGGCCGCCCCAGCTCCCTCCGGGTTGGACGGTTGAGTGGGATCCCTCCTCGGACGGCGAGGAAAGGGATCACTGATGTCTTGGCTGGCCTCACCAAGGGCATCCGACTGCTACGTTTAGCTTCCGCTCATTTTACCTTCTGTTGTTTTTCTTCAGAACTTGTTAAACTCTGATTTCAACCAAGTGTGTAACAACTTGTAAGCTTCTGTTGGACCTGTTGTATTCTCTGGAACCACTCACCTTTGTGTGGGTTTTGCTAAACTCGGTCCTGTCAAAGTGGTTAAATCGGATGAAATCCGACGGTATCTCGAGTTAGCACGATTAAGGCATGAGTATCGCATCCAAAGCAACTTAATTGTGCTTTAGTTGAGTTAATCCGAGGTGGTTCCACCACAGCTGGTACCAGAGCTGGTTTAGCAAGACAGAGAACACAATAGGCCCTAAACACTTTTTATAAATAAAAGTTGCAAAGAAAAGTGTTGAAAATCTCGTACGATCGTTAAGGATCACTTTAGCACGAGAGGCCCTAGGGGATTTTGGGGTTGTTTTTAGGTGGCTAATATTTATTGGTTATCTTGCTAACCTCCAGCACTTCACCACGTGTATCATACGTGTGCCGAGTCCGCATCGCGAGTATGCGAGGGTTGATAGGGAGTTCTATTCAAAGGACCCTATCATCAGGGTTGTTTCGCCCATGTTTATCATACGTGCGCAGGTTCCGTATGCTAATTCATACGAAGGGTGGTATGGTTCGATTCCAACGAGCCTATCATCACGGTTGTTCGCCCACGTCTATTATACGTGCGCTGATTCCACATCACGAGTATGCGAAGGGTTATACGGTTCCATTCAAAGGGGACCTATTTCCACGGTTGTTGTGCTGTCCATGCAGCCTTGAACGCATGGGTGCTGTTCCTATAGTGAACGGTAATGTTTGAGGACGCTTTCGTGGGTGCTGGCACGAAAGGTTCATGTGGTTGTGTTTTCTGCAGGTACATTAACTGCGTTCGCTTAGGAGACGCTACTAGAACCGACTAGCTACTATAGGGAGAGACGTACTGGTTGTCTTGCCACCGGCACTAACTGCGTAAGACCAAGTTTTGGTAGTTGTTTTGGTTGAGAGACGAGGTAGGCCGTGCATGCGTCATCAACTAAAATCTGCGAAACCGCCTCCCTAAAGCAACCTTGTCTTGGAAAAGCTCTTCTTCGGTTTTAAGGATTTCTAGCTTCCTTCAAGCTTGTGCTCGGTCACCTCCGAGTACTTTTCTGTCCGACCCCTTTCTTTTTAGAGTTCTATCTCATGATGTTTTGGTTCTTGGTTCCAGATGGTCGCCCCCGGACACGTTCTGTACAGCGCCGATGGCTTCTCCCACTCGACGTGCTTACACTTTGAAGGTTTTCCTGCTATTCTGTGGGACACCTTGAGGCAGTTCGGGTATCAGTCCCCGCCCTTGTACGTGGGATGGATGTACCTGGAGCACGGTGTACAGAGGTGCAACGTGCAGGCGGTGGTACCTCCACCCCCTGTGCGGCCCGAGTAGCCCCAGCTCGGAGTCTCAACTTACGAACACGCCCTGGAAGATATGTGGGAGTCAGCTGCTCTACAAATCCTCACCCAGTTCTGTCAGCTGCACCCGCTTGAGGTCACCCTGGACCCAATCGGCTTGTTTCTCGCCAGGGATCGGCTAGACCCGGCGTGGCTTGATCGCGTCAACAACATAGAGGTGTTGGCCACATCCCACTCGCTGGTCACCATCTCCACCACCATCAGATGCATGTAAGCCTTATATCGACTGATCGAGCTTCAAGGCCAAGCCATGGCTGTCTTGGCTCGGATAGCCGTGGACACCCAGGGGCACTTCAACGCCGCCAAGAGAGACCTGGTGGGACAAACCTATCAACTCATCCAGAGAGGAATACAAATCCACGACATGCAAGACCAAATCTCTGAACTCGAGGGAGAAGTGACAGATCTGGTGGATGGCATGACTGAGCTTTCCAAAGAAAAGATGGAGGTCGAGATGGAGCTAGCAGTTGCTAATGCTCATCTGGACGAGCACCACGCCGAGCTCAACGACATGCATGCCCTTCAGATGCAATTGGACGAGCAAGAAGACCCTGAGGAGGTCATGGGAGGGTCCAGCATGGACATTGAGGATGGCGACGCCCCTTCTCCAACTCACAGTGTTCCCTCGTAGATGGAGAGTTGTAGGGAGCCAATCTTTTGTTTTACTGCTCGGCAAACCTAAATTTTGGATAGTGATGTAATAGGTTAGCCTTGAGTTGAGTATTCCCTGTGTTTTAGGGGAACAACCATGTAATGATCTTAGTGAAATCAGATCTTAGCTTGACCTTTGACTCTTTTGCGACACGCTTGGGGTGCCAGACTGTGTGAGTTTGTGCTGTGACCACACACCCGTTTTCTATGGGTCTGTCCAAGTTTGGCCAACCCCGGGTCACGAGGTCGAATGCGCCCGACCCCTCGAGGCGATTCTCCGCCTCACCCGACCCCTTCTGGTGCGGATCGCTTCGCCCGACCCCTTCTGGTACGAATCGCTTCGCCCAACCCCTTCTTGTGCAGTTCGCTTCACCCGACCCCTTCTTGTGCAGTTCGCTTCGCCCGACCCCATCTTGTGTTGTTTCGCTTAGCCCGACCCCTTGGCCTAAGGTCAGATATAATGGAACTCCTAGGATATGGTTATGGTTCGCTCGAAGTCGTGTGCAGAACTAAGATAGTTGCTAACTAAGATGGCAAAAGGAAATGTGTATATTCTTAATAAAGCTGTGTTGTGTTGCATTGTCGGCAAGATTCGCATTTGAGGATTTAACATGTGCGTTCCCATCAGTTTGGAATACTTCTGAGGTTATGGAATTAATGGAACATTGGCTCTTGCAGATGGCACATCGCACCAGATCTGGCTCTGTGCCCAGCAGCAGCGAGCAGCGGTAGGATCTTCCCCCGCCCCTGCCCCCGCCTTCGCTAGAGGCGATCTTAGCGGCTCAAACCGAGCTGCTGAGGCATATTGCACAAGGACAACGCAGCAGCCCCATGGGGGAAGGGCTCAGCAGCAGCCTCATGTTGCTCACTATGAGGATTTCTTGGGGATGCAGCCCCTTTGTTCCAGAAGACACAAGACCCGCTCGACGCCGACACCTGGGTTCGTACGATCGAATCCAAGTTCGAGCTCCTCACCGCCTCGAGCCCCGGCCATAACAAAGCCCGGTTTGCGGCTCAACAGCTGCATGGTTCTGCCCAGCTTTGGTGGGATCACTACCATGCTATGTTGCCGGCCGACCATGCTGTGAGCTGGAACGAGTTCAAGACCGCGTTCAGAGGGCATCACATTCCAGAAGGTCTTCTAGAACGCAAGCTCAACGAGTTCCTGGCTCTTACCCAGGGAAATTGAGATATCCTGCACTATGCGTAGGTTTTCAATGATCTGTGCCGGTACGCTGGGTACCATGCGGACACAGATGAGAAGAAGCGGGACAGATTCCGCAGAGGGCTAAGCTTGGAGCTCAGAGAGAGGTTGAACCCCATTAAGGTGGATACCTACAACGAGTTGGTAAATCTGGCTATCTCCCAAGAGGACTGCATGCAGGCTCTCAAAGCTGACCAGAAGAGAAAGGCCTCCGTGGCATTTTCGAGCCCGCCCGCTCGAAGGTTTAGGATGGTTCCTCCACAGGTGCCCAGCTGACCCCAGCAGTCGGGAAGATGGGTTGCCCGACCCCCACCAGCGGCATCTCGTTTTCCTGGTTTCCAACCACAGGCGCCTCGGCCGACCCTACCGCCACAACCGCGTCCTGCAACTGGTAACCGCTGCTTCACCTATGACAATGAAGGGCATTTTGCTAAGGACTGCCCCAGGAACAGGTATCAGCAGCCTGGCCAGAACCCTAAGGCGAACAGAGAAAGAAGGCCTAAGGTGCAAGTTCGCCAAGGACGGCTCAACTACACCAGCTTGACCGAACTCCCCGAAGGTACGCCAGTGATGACTGATACCTTCCTTGTCTTAAATCAAACTATTGTTGTTTTGTTTAATTCGGGAGCCTCCCATAGCTTCATCGGGAGTAAGACTAGAGAAAGATATGAGCTGAGTATCGGTCACACTAAAGGATTGTATGTGATCTCCACTCTGGGAAGGAAGATAGTCTCAGACCAGATCGTTACCCTTGTACCTCTCCAGCTAGGCCAAACTCTTTTTAAGGAAAATCTCATCATCCTTGACCTGGAAGGAATAGACATCATCCTTGGGATGGATTGGATGACCAGACACCAAGTGGTCCTAGATGCAGCTGCCCGAACTCTCCACATCAACTCACCCTTTCATGGCAGTTCTACCCTACCCTTGAAACCCCCTAAGTACGCACTTCCTTGTGCATACCCTATGTCGGAAGCCCGGATAGAAAGCCTTCCTGTTGTCTGTGAGTACCCGGATGTGTTTCCAGATGACTTGCCCGGCATGCCGCCCGATAGAGATGTGGAGTTTTCCATAGAGTTGATCCCCGACACCGCTCCGATATCCAAGAGACCCTATCGGATGCCACCTGCTGAGTTGGCCGAGTTAAAAACCCAGTTGCATGATCTGTTGGAGAAAGGCTTCATCCAACCCAGCACTTCACCTTGGGGTTGCCCAGCCCTATTTGTGAAGAAGAAGGACGGGAGTCTACGCATGTGTGTGGACTACCGACCCCTCAATGCAGTGACTGTCAAGAACAAGTACCCACTTCCCCGCATTGATGTCTTGTTTGATCAATTAGCTGGAGCAAGAGTGTTCTCCAAGATTGATCTTTGTTCAGGTTATCACCAAATCAAGATCCGACCATGCGACATCCCCAAAACCGCCTTCTCCACAAGATATGGACTCTACGAGTACCTGGTCATGTCTTTTGGACTCACCAATGCACCCGCCTATTTCATGTATCTCATGAATTCGGTGTTCATGCCCGAGTTGGACAAGTTTGTGGTGGTGTTCATTGATGATATCCTAGTGTACTCGAAGAATGAAGAAGAACATGCTGATCATCTTCATGTAGTTCTCCAACGGTTGAGAGATCATCAGCTCTATGCCAAATTCTCCAAGTGTGAATTTTGGTTAGATAGTGTCAAGTTCTTGGGACACACTATCTCTCGGAATGGCATAGCCGTCGACCCCAGCAAGGTACAGGAAGTCATGGACTGGAAGCCTCCCGCCTCAGTGCACCAAATCCGAAGTTTCCTTGGACTAGCAGGCTACTATCGGCGTTTCATACCAGATTTCTCCAAGATAGCTAAGCTGGTGATTGAGCTACTGAAGAAGGAGGTCAGATTTGTGTGGAACGACAAGTGTGAAGAAGCCTTCAAGACCCTGAAGCACTTGCTGACCTCAGCCCCGGTTTTGGCTCAACCCGACCCTTCTAGGCCGTTTGACGTGTACTGTGGCGCCTCTGGCACTGGACTTGGGTGTGTTCTTATGCAAGACAACCGAGTCATTGCCTATGCCTCATGGGCGTTACGACCTCATGAGCTGAACTACTCGACCCATGATCTTGAGTTGGCAGCAGTGATTCATGCCTTAAAGATATGGAGACACTATCTGATGGGCACCCAGTGCAACATTTACACCGACCACAAGAGCCTCAAGTACATCTTCACTCAAGCCAACCTCAACATGCGCCAAAGGAGATGGTTGGAGTTGATAAAAGATTATGATTTGGAAGTGCACTATCACCCCAGCAAGGCCAACGTGGTGGTTGATGCTCTTAGCCGCAAGACCTTTTGCAACTGCTTGTCGGCAACAAACTTCACCGAGACTCTGTGTCATGAGATGGGAAAACTCAGTTTGGAAATTGTTTCCCATGGAACCCTCGGCCACATATCTCTTGAGTCTATTTTGGAAGACCAAATCGGGTCAGCACAGTTAGAGGATGAGGAAGTAAGGCGGATCAAAAGGAAGATTTCATTGAAGGATGAAGGGACAGTTCCGACAAGATGAGACTGGGAAAGTGTATTGTGGAACCCGACTGGTTGTACCATCCGACCCCAATCTGAGAAAGCAAATCCTAGATGAAGCCCATCTCTCCAAGTTCTCAATCCATCCTGGCGGCAATAAGATGTATCATGATCTCCGTCAATTCTTCTAGTGGAGTGGAATGAAGCCAGAGATTGCCCGGTATGTTTCGGAATATGACACCTGCCAACGCGTCAAGGCCAGCCATCTAAAGGTAGCAAGTACCCTGCAGCCCCTACCTATTCCCTCTTGGAAATGGGAAGACATCAGCATGGATTTCAATGTTGGACTGCCCCTTACATCGCAGCGACATGATTCCATTTGGGTAATTGTGGATCGCCTGACCAAGTCTGCCCACTTCCTTCCTGTCCACACCACCTACACGGCTAGGAAGTATGCGGAGTTGTATCTTGACCGCATTGTTTCCCTGCACGGTGTGCCTAGGACGATCAGCTCTGATCGAGGAGTTCAGTTTGTAGCACGCTTTTGGGAACAGCTACAAGCATCAATGGGCACCAAGCTCATCCGTAGCTCAACCTATCATCCCCAAACCGATGGTCAGATTGAAAGGGTAAATCAAATCCTTGAAGACATGTTGAGAGCTTGTGTCATCCATTATGACAAAAATTGGGATAAGTGCTTACCATCAGCAAAGTTCTCCTATAACAATAGCTACCAGACTAGCTTGAAGATGGCACCGTTTGAAGCCTTATATGGCCGGAGATGTCGGACACCGTTGAATTGGTCACAAGCTGGAGAGAGACAAACCTATGGCCCTAACTTAGTAATAGAAGCAGAAGAACAAGTGAAGATAATTCAAGCAAATCTCAAGGCCGCCCAATCTCGACAAAAGAGTTACTCCGACAAGAGAAGAAGGCCCCTGCAGTTTGATATTGGTGATCATGTGTATCTTCGAGTCTCCCCGAGCAAAGGAGTGCAACGGTTTGGAGTAAAAGGGAAATTGGCTCCCCGTTACATTGGCCCTTATGAGATTGTGGAAATTTGTGGACCCGTTGCTTACTGGATCCGACTCCCAGAATAGCTCTCGGCCATACATGATGTTTTCCATGTATCTCAACTGAAGAAATGTGTCCAAGTCCCAACCGAGATCTTAGAGCAAGGGCAACTTCAAATCGAGCCCGACTTGACCTATGCTGAGTACCCGGCCAAAGTTCTTGACCATAAGGAGAGGCGCACCCGACGCCAAGTGGTGAAAATGTACAAAATCTTATGGAATAACCACACAGAGGATGAAGCAACATGGGAGACAGAAGAGTATTTGAACAAGCATTTCCAAGGTTTTCTTCCCGGCCAAGGAGGTAAGGACTTCCCACCCCCACTGGTTACTCTTACACCAGAATCTCGGGACGAGATTCTTTTTAAGGGGGGTAGGCTGTGATGACCGACCCCAAATCTTTCGAGTTAATCTAATCCGAGTCCCTGATCCCCCTATCTTAGCTTTCCCGAATTTAAGTGTTCAACCTCCAGTTCTGGTCCCGACCCCTGAGAACCCGACCCCTGCCAACCCCCACCCCACCCCGCCGGATCCTTCAAAGTCTCCCCACAGTGTCTCTCTTCAATCTTGAGCCGAGGACAAACCGAGGCTGACCGGTGGACCCGCAGATCTTTCCCCCAGATCTCCCGGTGCAGACGCACTCGAGTGGCATGCCCGCTTCAGAGCTTCTCCTCCGCGTGGCTCAACTCCTCCGACCCCCGCCGCTCCGCCCCGTCGACGGCCGCGACCGGATGGATTCCCACGCCCTCTTCCCCAATCGCAGCGGAAGCCCCTCTACGACCCTTTCTGCAGCGCCTCGCAGCTCGCGCCCATCATCACCTCGCCGGACCCCCGGGTGCAAGGCCCGATGCCTCCCGGCTTTTCCGCCGTCTCTCCATAGTCGCGCCGCCCCAGATGCGCTACGTGGCGATTCCTCCTTCGCCAACCCCGACCCCGGCCACGACAGCTCCTTTTTCCGCCTTGCCAGAACTGCACCCCGACAGACCGCTGCTTCGCGCTCGCCCACGCAGCCGCAGCCCGCCTGTCTTCTCACCTGGGCAACCTCACTTCTAGCGTCATTCCCTCTGTTACACCCACCAGACCCGCCGCACAACGACGCCCGCCTCCGCCAAGTCGCAACCACCGGCAAAACCGCGCCTGCGCCGCCTTGTCTCTGGTGTCCAATGGCCGAAGGTGTCATCCCTGAAGTCCTGCTCCGCCGCCCCTCATTGCTGAATCGCCGCCATGGCAGCGCACTCCCTCTTTTCTTCCCGGTCTTCGTGCTGCTCCAACCCTCTCTCTTCCGCGCAGCTATAAAAGGGAATGCCAGAGTTCCACCGGAGTCTCCTTCACCATCGCTGCCTTACCGCCGTTCCTCTGTTTCGTGCTCAAGCGCTGCCACCTAAGTTCCTGAGGAACTCTCCTCTCCGCTCAACACCCGCCTTTCCCAATCCACCCAGCCGCTTGCTCCTCCACGCTGTACTAGAGCTTGGTTGTTGTCCACAAGAAGCACCGCCACCGCCGGAGCACCGCCGGACATCGCCGCTGCCCAAGTCTTAGTGCTTTAGTCCTTCCGCCCCAGCATGCTCCTTCCCGACCCCAAGCTTCACCTATAAACCAAAGGTAAGTTACCGACCCCTTTTTCCGTCTCACCTGACCCTGTCTGTTCGTTCGACCCCTTTTTCCACCTCGCCCGACCCTGTCTGCCCGTCGGACCCCTTTTCTGCCTCGCTCGACCCTATCTGTTCGTTCGACCCCCTTTTTCCACCTCGCCCGACCATGTCTGCCCGTCCGACCCCTTTTCCGCCTCGCTCGACCCTGTCTGTTCGTCCGACCCCTTTTCCACCTTGCCCGACCCTGTCTGTTCGTCTGACCCCTTTCTCCGTCTCGCCCGACCCTGTTTGTTTCGCCGACCCTTTTCCGCCTCTCCCGAGGACTCGGCTGTATCCTTTTCCTTGACCCGAGGGTATATGTGTAAAAATCGAGGACTTCTCTGCGCTAAGTCTGAGGACCTCCAGCACAGCTATCCCTCTAGTCTAAGGGTCAGATCATAAGTTTGTTCCCATCCAACCCTTTTACCTTGCTCTCCACCAACTCAAGTGAACTTCCCCACTTTTTTCGTAGCTTTGCTACAAGTTTCTGGGCTAAAACTTGCAAGTGTTGCTGTTGAAATAACCGTCTAAGTGCTAACTCCTGCATTTTGCATTCGTGTAGAGTTGAATCTCGCTGACGGTGTCTACGAGCTATACCCGGCAGAAGACCCGTTCCCTTCCCTCTCGCTTGAAGGCAAGCCCCGGAGCATGAACCCCAGTTTCCCAAACTTGCGCATGCCTTCTTCATCATGTTTGTGCATTTACGTATAGGAGTTGTTTGCAACCGTAGATGCATGGCGTAGTTTCTTGATCTTAACACTAGTTTGATGGACCGAGTAGTTGCTATGCTTAAATAGGGATCGGTAAAAGTCGAGTGATTTCATGTCACTCGCGAGTTATAGGAGTTGGTTGTTTCTCCTTCTGTTACAACTATAAGGACGATGGACAGGGCAGGGTTCTGGTTAACTCTTTGGTGGTCGGCTGATCGCCCCGTCTGTCTATGGAATCTGTTAAGGCCCGACAGCGGTGGTGTTCGTGATCAAGTGTTTGAAAGTACTAACCTCATACTCAGTATGGGATGGGGAAGCCTAGTACCGGATTGAACCTAGATGTGAGCGGTCGCCCCATTGTCCTTGGAACGGAGTTCCCCTACGGCCGCACGTGGTGGCAAGTGTGGTCACAGAATGGCAGAGGCCGGGTCTGTGGAACCTTGCACCAAAGGAAATGGGCCCGACACGGGTTAGGGAATTGATGGGGAATGCCGACACAGGAAGCGACCCTCGGTGGTGTGCGGATGTCGTGAGGTTAGGTTCACCATGCATGGTTAAAGAACTCGAATCGATTCGTCTGCCTCTCACAGTTTGAGACTGCTTGATCGCTATGCTACACTGAGTAATAAAGGAATCTGATGATGACATGGTCTTGGTGATGTTATATTCCCTTTGGTTGGATCTATGTTGCTTAGAGTAAGTTGCCAACTTAGACCGGTTAATGAACCTAGAATCTGAGCTAAAACTTTGAAACTAAGGACCTACTTAGTGCTTTTGGCAAACAAACCCCTCATCCAAAGAGCCTCGCATGTCTAGAAGTGGTGGAGTAGTTTTACTCCTGGTCGGTTAAGTCTTGTTGAGCTTAGTAGCTCAGCCTTGCTTGTGGCTTTCTTTTCAGGTCAAGTCGCCGCTCCTGAGCTTGTCCCTATTGGCACTTGGCCGCCCCAGCTCCCTCCGGGTTGGACGGTTGAGTGGGATCCCTCCTCGGATGGTAAGGAAAGGGATCACTGATGTCTTGGCTGGCCTCACCGAGGGCATCCGACCCCTACGTTTAGCTTCCGCTCATTTTACCTTCTGTTGTTTTTCTTCAGAACTTGTTAAACTCTGATTTCAACCAAGTGTGTAACAACTTGTAAGCTTCTGTTGGACCTGTTGTATTCTCTGGAACCACTCACCTTTGTATGGGTTTTGCTAAACTCGGTCCTGTCAAAGTGGTTAAATCGGATGAAATCCGACGGCATCTCGAGTTAGCACGATTAAGGCATGAGTATCGCATCCAAAGTGACTTAATTGTGCTTTAGTTGAGTTAATCTGAGGTGGTTCCGCCACATACATATATACCAACATTTACATATATAAAGAATAAACTGTTAATGAAGCCAATCGACATATATAAAGGCTAGAAGAGGATAAAGGGAGCCGGCGGTGAAATAATGGCTACTATGTTCAAAGCCAAATTAACATTCAAAACAGTGTTGGCAATCATGCTATCTCCCACTCAGTAATTTCATTAGGTGATGAGTTAGATCTTACTCTTAGCAGCCATATTAAAAAAAAAGAAATATTGACTTAGCCAGCCATACTCTCAACAAATATGCCTAAAAATAAAGAGACAGATATCTATATCTTATTTGGTTGCCACTGAATGCTTGCCCATTCTTCTATTGGCAGAGACAGATCCATCTTAACTACTGTCCACAAAATTTTGCTAGTTGCTGATCCAGTAAGATCAAGTCAAGAGCAGGTAGCATACCATCTTAATTACCCTTCACTGTATATATGTCATGTAGGAATGATTTTATTTAAGATAACAGGGATATCACCAAGAAATGCTCTCATAATATCTATATGTGCACTCATCCTATTAATTGCAAGACCAGCAAAAGAAAATAATAAAGGCTGCAGATCAAACATCGAATGAAACTAGCAAGCTATGAATATGTGTAACCTTGTTTATTACTACAACTCAATAAGCAGATAAGAAAGAAAGAAGAGAATGGCTAAGGGCCACATATTTGGCAATGGAAGCAGTCACTAAATGGCAAAATTATTTGACAATATAGAAGTAAACAGCATTACACTTGTCAGAATATTCAGGGTCACAGGTTCTATGGCAAACAGATGCTATTGACAAACTAACAACTTCATCGACATTTCATCAAACACCTTCCTTGCATGGTCCAGGGCGCCAACCTGCTTGGGCACCGGGGGCAGCAGCGGTGTTGTGGGTGGCCGCACGGGCCGGCCTCGGGGGAGCCGGCGACAGGGGCGGGCGTGCGGGCTGGTCATCGGAGGAGCTGGCGACGGGGTGGGTGCGCGGGCCAGCGACGGGGGTGAGTCACGGGACGGCGTTGGGGTGCAGCTAGCACCGGAGTAGGTGTCGGCGTCGGACCCGCGGGGCGGCGTCGGGGGCGCAGGTAGCACCGGATGGGGTGCCGGCGTTGGGCACACGGGGCGGCGTCGGTGGAGCTCCGCGGGCGGTGTCGGGGGAGGGAGCCGGCGTCGGGGCAGGGAATGGAACTGGCGCCGGGGGGAGCGGCAGGCATCTAGGGAGCGGCACGCAGGCGGGCGTCGGGAGGGGGGAGGAGCCTGCATACTGCATTGGGTTTAGGGGGCGTTTGGTTCCCTTTGCTTATTTTTAGCACGTATCACAACGAATGTTTAGGTACTAATTAGGAGTATTAAACGTAGACTATTTACAAAATCTATTACATAAGTGGAGGCTAAACGGTGAGATGAATCTATTAAGCCTAATTAATCCATCATTAGCAAATGTTTACTGTAGCAACACATTGTCAAATCATGGACTAATTAGGCTTAATAGATTCGTCTCGCCATTTAGGCTCCACTTATGTAATGGGTTTTGTAAATAGTCTACGTTTAATACTCCTAATTAGTATCTAAACATTCGATGTGACGGGTGCTAAAAATAAGCAGGAGAAACCAAACCAGGCCTTAATGGTTTTCATGGATTGAATTTTCTTTGTTAGATTGGTTATTTATAGGCTGATTCATCAAGTGGTTTAGTTTCATTTGTATTCCTCCTAAAAGGAAAAAGTTTGGGGGCTATTTAGAGTGGATTGCATTGATTTGATTCACAAAATAATTTAAGGATCCGATTTTTTTAGGTTCACATATAAGTCCAACTATACTTTTTTGCATGAAGTATAGACACTTAAACTGAGTCATTTTCAACAAATTTTGATCAATTTTGCTAATATTTTAAAGTGTGAATGTGAGGTTTAATTTTAGGATTCGGCTCTTTATGCAGGACTCACATGTATATTTAGCCATACTATTTTACACAAAGTAGTGGGCAGTCAAATTAAGTCATCTCCGACAAATTTTGATGAATTTCACTAAAATTTTAAGGTGTGAATGCAAGGTTTTAATTCTATGGTCCGGCTCTTCATGTGGGCCCCAAATGTATATTTAGCCATACTATTTAGCACAAAGTAGCGGCCAATCAAACTCTATCATCTCCAACAACTTTCGATCAATTTCGCTAAAATTTTAAGGTGTAAACACAATATTTTAGTTTTAAAGTCCGTCTCTTGACATAGGACCCACATGTTAGACTCACATTTATTTCAAATATATACGAGTTGTTTATATAAGCCCATAGGTTTATATAGCAAACTATGGTTTTTTATAGCAAACCAATGGGTTCTATCAACTAGTAGGGTGGATTGGCTTGGGTTTAGATAATATAAATATGGGGTGAGTTAGGTTGAAAAAATAAATTAACTTGATGTTGATGTGGATTGGTGTGGGATTGGCGTGGGTTAGACTTGGATTACAATCCAATTAGCAGGCCTAGGAGGAGGAGGAGGCCGGCGAGAGTGAAAATTTGGGGCAAGAGACGGCAGGAAGGCGGGGGTTATATGCCAGGGGCTTCACCGCCAGCTCTATCGCCGTCGGTTTGTAAGTGGCTCCGGCGTTGATGTTGCCCTATCACCGCTAGTTTGTCTTTGGCGCTCGTGGTGATAGACCCATCACCGCCGATTCTGCGTGGAGCCGGCGGTGATGCCCTTTTTCACTTTTGTTTAAATATTAGTTTTGTTGTTTTGAAATGTTAATTTTAGTGTTTTAAAGTGTAAATATTATTGTTTTAATTCTAATAAAATGTTTTGATCATTATGACAAGGTTCTCACATGTATATGAAATAGTGGGGATAAAAATTTGTCACAAATATTAATATTAACTAGAGTGCATTACATATATAAAGTCTTACATTACACGTAAATAGAGTACAATACGTAACTAAAAGCAACACAAATGAGATATTTAGAACCTAGGATTGTGCACATCATGACCGTTAATCATCGCAACATACAAAATTTGATTAATATCGATAACGTCAATTCCTAGGAACCTATCAACATAATCTAGTGCATATATGTATGCACTATCCCTAGACTTGTAGGGCATGTGGAATGTCTCTCCAAATATTGTCACTGAAGCCATGGATGATGATAAGGTAATGTCAGCTTGCCACCACCGTGTACTCAACCCGGGTGCGGTATTGTAAATCTCCAGCCAATGTTGCCCAGTACCTAATGTAGGACTTCTTTAGACCTACGTCGGCATGCATGAAGCTATTATATAGTGCGTCCTTGAGTCAAGTGGCAACCAACAAAATTGTAAGTATACATATTGGCAGATCCTTGCAAAACAAATTTCGTAAATAATTATTAACAGTAAGTTACATATAATGGACCATTGATATGCTGGTGATATCCATTTGGACATTTCTGTGACGTCTGGCTCATTGTATTCGAAAGCTTTAATCTTTCAGTAGCTGTAGTTTTGAAATACGTGATTTGTCTGACGTTCTATTTGAATTAGTGCCTGCCTCACAACACTACATGCGGCAACATGTGGTTGTTGTGTGACAATAGAATTGACATGGATAATCATTGTTTGACCATGTCATTGTTCTCACATGCCTGCAAAATTAATGGATAGAGAAACCACATATCTTCCTTCTGTCGGACTCGTTTGTTCATGTAGCACCATAGGAGCTTGCTGAGTTACATTAGTTATTATATGTCGTAACCACTTGATTGGTGAAATAAGCTTCAATACAAATTACAAAATATCTTTAGTACAATATAATGAATAATAAAATTAGTATTAGAACACAAAGGGTGTAAGTACCATGCTTCGGCGTAAGTGCGGTTGTGTAATGGGCACGAGTTCATGACCAACGGGGAAGGAAGTGCTAGCAGGGTGTGCTGGTGGATCCGGGGAAAACGTAAGTGCGCTCGAGTCTGGGCGACGTGTCGGCATTTTATCCTACAAAATTATATCAAATGCTAAATACTATAGACCCTCCTCGAGTACCAGAGAATTATTTCAAAATTATATCAAATAATAAATACTCTGTTGGATCCCACCAAGTCTATGGAGAGCCACCTCCGCTCCTCAAGTAAAAGAGAATAGTATAAGCACATTCATGCCATGTTGTTGATGCCAGATTTTGACACAAGTAAAATCAGCGTAATGAGAAGAAGAGATTGAAAGATGCGGTGAGATACAAGGGCGATGATTGAAAATCGGCCGATTGGTGCTACAGTCAAGGATCGGCCATTTGATGCTTCAGTCGAGGATCGGTCGATTGATCCTTGGAGTTCCACCTCGCCCGACCCCTAAGGCTTGGGGTCGGACGCGCCCGACCCCTCCAAAGGAGGATCTCCGCCTCGCCCGACCCCTGAGGCTTGGGGTCGGACGCGCCCGACCCCTCCAGAGGAGGATCTCCGCCTCGTCCGACCCTAGTGCCCAGGGTCGGGATGGGTTTGAGCCCTTGACGTGTGGGTCCTGATCGGTTACCTCCTTGCTAAAGAGGTGATTGGGCCGATGTGGGCTTAAAAAGGATTATGAAGATGAAAGAGGAGGTCAGCCCATGAAGCGCGTAAAGATAGTACAAATCGTACTTGTAAATATTCGTTTTCTGTTTAGGTTTGGGGATAGAGTTCTAGTCGGATAAGAAGTTTTTCTGTTTAAAGTTAGAGATAGAGTTCTAGTTGGATTAGAAGTCGTTTGTACTGGGCTATAAATAGCCACCCTTATGGGTCTGTAAAAAAACAATCAACTCAATACAACAAACTACTTTTTCCTCGTACTTACTTTTAAGCAGGCGACTTCGCCAACACTTTTTCTCCTTTTTCACGAGTTCGTACGGGTTGGCGGGGCTGCATCAACTTGACCTCCGGCTGATCTTGTAAGTTCCGTTTATCGAGTAATTTCTAAGTTTTAACTTCGGGCGCATCGCTGTCATTTCGTTTAGATTTATTCACTAGTTATCGATATTCACTAGAATTCTAGGTTTTACCTGTTGTTCTAGTTTTATCACCAGTTATCCAGCTTGGAATTAGAACCTTCGGCTTTATTATATCTTGCTACTTAATTTACCGTTTTTCCACATAGCCGATCGGATCTGTTCCTAGTGTTGCTATCTTAACGTTGTTTAGATTGCTCTAGTAGTTTTCTCTACAAACGTTACTTGGTCATCGGTTGCTTCATAGCCGATTTCCTTCAGTACCGCAAATCGGCCGATTCGCTGATAAGCTTCCCTAAGATCGGAACTTTAGCCGATCGCAACCCCTGGGAACTGACATGTTTTATTTCCTTGCCAATCAACAGGTCAGATTGGCTGGCACGCCGCGCGAACCGCACCAGGGTGATCACCCGAACAGGAGCGAAGCAGATTCTCCCGGGTCGTGTGTCCGACGCTGGGAATACGATCAGTGATTTCTAGCGCCAACACACTTTTGGCACGCCCGGTGGGACAAATACAACCGCCACCATGTCGAAAGCTGCTGAAGTCTCCGAAGATAAAGTCATCGAAGTGACGGAGGCAGATCTCAGGGACGACCAGAAGGAAGAACTAGAGAAGCAGACGGCATACTACCGGAAGGCATGCCTGCAGTCCTTCAGTCACACCATAAGTGGGGAGACTATCAAAAAGACTCCATTTCCAACTCCCCGCCAGATCACAATCACCGAGGACTCGGACAAGATGTCCAAGATGGTCCAGCAGTCCGTTTATCAAGCTTTCATCGATCAATCCCTGGTGCTTGCGAATACGGTGTACAATGCCGTCATCAGCTCCTTGGCTAGCGGAGTATCTCAAGGGTACAAGGGACCGGCATATGCTTCGCTGATTCCACCAACCAAGGGTTATCCGAATTCGGCTTCTCAGCCGATCCAATTTCCAGTTGGGAGTTCAGGCGCTTCCTCATCATCGATCCCCATGGGGTTTACTGGCACACAACACCTCCAGCCACATCCCGTTCATTTGTCCTCAGCGCAGTTTCCTCCGGTTAATCCAGCACCTTGGGGGGCACCATCAGCGATGGTCGTTCAGGATCAATCGGCCAATCAAGGAAGTCCCCAGTTCCAGGTGTCTTTCCAGGCAGCCACTCAACCAACTATGCCGCCGTACCAGCCTGTCGCACCAGAGATGGGTAAAACAGCGGAGCTCGTACTATATGATGAAACGAGTGGCTCTTTCAGATAGCCGACCCTGAATACACAGCCGACTATAACACATCAAATGCCACATACTTTCACTCAGCATCAAGTCATCCCACCGCCGATATACCAGCACGTACCAGTCCCTCAGCTGACGGTTTACCAGCAACAGCCTGACTGGTCGGCACGTATAGCAGAGGTGATTCAGGAACAATTCGGCTTGAAGCCGAAGGTGCAGACTTACACCTACAGGACACCGTACCCGTCTACGTACGACTTACTGCCGTTTCCCCATCGGTATAAAGTTCCTGACTTCACCAAGTTTTTGGGGATGGATGACACCTCAACCGTAGAGCACGTGAACAGATTCATCATCCAATGCGGAGAGGCAGCAGCGCAAGATGCTCTACAGGTGCGGCTTTTCTCGTCGTCCTTGTCTGGGTCGGCCGTCCAGTGGTTCACAACCTTACCACCCAACTCGATAATTACATGGGCCGATCTGGAGAGGCAGTTTCATAAATACTTCTACGCCGGGGTGCATGAGATGAAGCTGTCCGACTTGACCAGCCTCAGGCAGAGAAGCGACGAGCCGATATCCTCATATGTGCAGAGGTTTCAGGAAATCAGGAACAAATGCTATTCTCTGGCTCTAACTGATGCACAGCTGGCTGATATAGCCTTTCAAGGTCTCCTGCCTTACATCAAAGAAAAGTACGCCTCACAGGAGTTTGAGAGCTTGAGCCAAATCGTCCACCGATTGTCTGGTCAAGAGGTACGTTCTTTCGATCCACGAAGAAACTTCCAGAAGAAGGTGGCATACTTAGAAGAGGTTGAGGCCGAAGAAGATGCAGAAGTCGGTCTTGCAGAATGGGTTAAAGGGAAGAAGCCGATATCATGTCCCTTCGGCAAGAAGGAGCCAGAAATGTTTGGCTTTGACACATCAAAGGCCGATAAAATCTTCGACCTCCTCCTACAGGAAGGACAGATCAAGCTCTCGCCATACCATACTATTCCTTCTGCTGAACAGCTCAAGAAGATGAAATATTGCAAGTGGCACAACGCTACCTCCCATGACACTAATGAGTGCAAAATCTTCCAGCAGCAGATACAGTCGGCCATTGAACAGGGCAGACTTAAATTTGAAGTGCCAACAAAACCAGCCAAGCCAATGAAGATCGATCAGCACCCCTTCCCCACCAACATGGTTGACACGGGGAAGAACTCGCTCCAAACCAAGGTACTGACATCCGAATCGGCTAAAAAGAGCGGCGTCGTAGACCCTAGAAATCAAGCGGCGCCTGAAGACGTCAAGGGGAAGCGACGGATGGAAGACGACGACGGCGGATCAGGAGAACCACGCATTACTTCCCAATTTCTGCTCAACAAATATCAGCGGCAACATGAACGCTCAAGATCTTGGGAAGAAGCAATGTGGCAACATGAAGATCACTGGAGATGCCCGTTCTTCATCCACTGTTGGGAAAGCAACCTCAGGTTACCTTCGGCCGATAATTGCCCGGAGTGCAACGGCCCGTATCGTAACAATCGGCCGTTCAACAGGTCTCGCTCCAGAGACGGGAGACTAGAGCCGATCAGCAGGAACTGGCGCGACCAAGACGACCGGCGCCCTCCCGTACGTGATCGGCTGGGGGGCAGAAGTGACCGATATGACCGGTCGGAAGGCAGGCGCCATGATGGACTGGGGGGTAGATTTGATCGACACGACCGGCTTGAAAACAGGGCCAGCGTCCACATTCGGCTTGAAGAGATGGCCGATGCTCGAGTGTCAGACGAGAACCCTTTAGGACGTGAACCAGAATGGGAACGCGCCAGGCCATGAACCAAACCAGTGAACCCCAGGTGGTGTCCCTATGGATTGACCAAGTCTCAAAAACGAAGAATCCAGCGTCTCCACCAGTGGGAACAACAGGAAGAAGAACAACAGTACACGACGGATAAGAGGGAAGGTAGGTCTCAGGTATGGCGCCCCAAAAGAAACGACAGAGGAGGTGACGAATCGGCAGGCGACGAATCGGCAGCCGACATCGGCATGGTTTTCATACTGCCGATGGAGTTCATGACTCCTGCCGACCGATAGGACATATCGGCGATGGAAGAACAGATGGCACAATTGGCTTTGGAGCCAATGACAGCCACATTCGAGAAGCCCGAAGACAACAAACGGCAGCACCTGAAAGCGTTGTTTCTTAAAGGGCATGTCAACGGCCGACCCCTCACCAAACTAATGGTAGACGGAGGAGCTGCAGTCAACATCATGCCGTACGCCGTGCTCCGGAAGGTGGGGAAGAGCGATGATGACCTGACCAAGACAGATATGATGCTCAAGGACTTCGAGGGCAACGTATCTCCCGCTCGCGGTGCTCTCTGCGTCGATCTCACCATCGGCAGTAAGACCCTCCCTACTACTTTCTTTATTATTAATGGCAAGGGGTCCTACAACATGCTCCTCGGCCGAGACTAGATACATGCAAATTGCTGTGTTCCATCTACGATGCATCAATGTCTCGTACAATGGGTCGGTGACAACATCGAGGTGGTCAGCACCGATTCCGCATACAGCATCGCGGCAGCCGACACACAGCAGTGGAGCTGCGAAACCGTCAAGTGCATATCCGGGAGAGTATGGGATACTGACTTCTTAAAAGTGTCCGATTTTGGCCTACAGCCGATCCGAGCAGTCGGCTCCGAAGACTCAGATTAAATGGATCAGTTCGCCCGAGAAGATGGGAAGCTGGGACACGGGTTCACGTCGGCCGACTCATTAGAGATGATAGACTTAGGCGATGGCACCAAACCAAGGCCGACATATATTAGTGCAAATTTAGATCCGGAATACAAATGTAAACTGACAAATTTGTTAAGAGAATTTAAGGATTGTTTTGCTTGGGAGTATCATGAGATGCCTGGATTAGACCGATCTATTGTTGAGCATCGTTTACCCATAAAGCCAGGATATCGGCCGTATCAACAGCCTGCACGGCAGTGCAATCCTAAAATCCTACCGGACATAAAAGCCGAAATAACTCGGCTAATCGAAGCAAAATTTATTCGGCAATGCCGTTATGCCGAGTGGATCTCCAACATTGTACTAGTATACAAGAAGAACAGAAAGTTACGCGTGTGTGTCGATTTCAGGAACCTTAATCAGGACACACCAATGGACGGATACCCCATGTCGATGGCCGACGTGCTGATAGATTCTGCCGCGGGACACAAGGTTATTAGTTTCATGGATGGAAACGTAGGGTACAATCAGATACTTATGGCCGAAGAGGACATACCCAAAACGGCCTTCAGATGCCCAGGTCACCTTGGTTTATTCGAGTGGTTGGTAATGACTTTCGGCTTAAAAAATGCCGGCGCTACGTATCAGAGAGCCATGAACTACATATTTCACAAACTCATCGGCATACTGGTAGAAATCTACATCGACGATGTCGTAGTCAAATCAAAAGGACACGAGGAGCATCTGGCCGATTTGCGAAAAGTGTTGGAATGCACTAAGAAACACGGGCTGAAAATGAACCCAAATAAGTGTGCCTTCGGCGTATCCGCCGGACAATTCTTTGGATTCATGGTACACGAGCGAGGAATAGAAATCAATCAGAAGACTATAGCGGCCATCAACAAAGTCGTGGCCCCACAGAATAAAACTGAGTTGCAATCTCTAATCGGCAAGGTGCATTTCATCAGAAGATTCATATCTAATCTGTCGGGGCGAATCCAAGCTTTCACACCACTATTAAAGTTGAAACCCGACTAGGAGTTCATATGGGGGGAAGAGCAACGCAAGGCACTGGAAGATATCAAGCAGTACTTGGTCTCACCGCCGGTATTGGTCCCTCCTCAAACTGGTAAGCCATTTAAACTATATTTATCAGCCGATGAAAAAGCTATTGGGTCGGCTCTGGTCCAGGAGTTCGAGGGAAAGGAACGAGTAATTTATTATGTCAGTAGAAGACTTCTGGATGCCGAAACAAGGTACCCTCTAGTGGAGCGTTTGTGCCTATGCCTTTACTTCTCATGTACCAAACTCAAGCACTATTTGCTATCGGCGGAATGTGTGGTCGTGTGCAAAGATGACGTGGTAAAATACATGCTGTCACTGCCGATTTTGAAAGGATGAATCGGCAAATGGATCTTAGCTTTGTCAGAATTTGACCTTCGGTATGAATCGGCGAAAGCCGTCAAGGGTCAGGTCATGGCCGATTTCATCGCCCAACACTGCGGAACAGAGGCTACCTTCGTTGAACCGGTACCTTGGACTTTATGCTTTGATGGATCGTCATGTGGGGTCGGATCAGGAATCGGCATCGTCCTCATATCGCCTCGGGGGGCAAGCTATGATTTTTCTCTGCCGATAGAAGCAACCGCCACTAACAATCAAGCAGAGTACCGAGCTGTACTGAAGGGATTACAATTACTAAGAGAAGTCAAGGCCGATTCTATCGAAATTTTTGGAGATTCCATGCTTATTGTGGATCAATTAACAGGGAAGTCCGAATTCAAGGATGATGTGTTGAGGATTTATTACGAAGATTGCTTGCAGCTTTTGAAAGAGTTCAAATCGGCAGTTATTGAACACATCCCAAGGAATCACAACGAGGATGCCAACAAGCTCGCCCAACACGCATCTAGGTATCGGCCGATTCAAGGCGCTATGGCTCTAGAGCTCGCGGCCGATGACTGGCGAAAAGAAATTGCCGATTACCTGAAAGATCCATCCAAGAAAGTGGATCGGCGGGTGCGTTTCCATGCTACCAAATACGTACTACTGGAAGACGACTTGTTCTACCAAACAATTGACGGCGTCCTACTCAAGTGTTTGGGAATGGAGGAGGCTAAGACTCTGATTGGAGAAATCCATGAAGGAGTGTGTGGAGCCTACCAATCGTCTCATAAGATGAAATGGATGATCAGGAATAATGGGTATTACTGGCCGATGATCCTCGAAGATTGCTTCAAATATTATAAGGGATGCCAGGATTGTCAGAAATTCGGGAATGTCCAACGTGCGCCCGTGTCGGCCATGAATCCCATTATCAAACCATGGCCGTTCAGAGGATGGGGAATAGACCTCATCGGCCAAATTTATCCTCCATCAAGCAAAGGGCACAAATTCATTCTGGTGGCCACCGATTATTTCACCAAATGGGTGGAGGCAATTCCGTTAAGAGCCTAACATCAGCTGCCATGGTCGACTTCGTAAGGGACCATATCGTCTACCGATTCGGCATTCCCCAGACTATCACAACCGATCAAGGGACAATGTTCACATCAGGAGAATTCGAGGAGTTCACGGCTGATATGGGAATCAAATTGATAAACTCCTCTCCATATTATGCCCAAGCTAATGGCCAGGCCGAATCCTTCAACAAAGGAATAATAAAGTTAATCAAGAGGAAGATAGAGGAGCAGCCGAAAAAGTGGCATCTATGTCTGACTGAAGCCCTATGGGCATACAGGATGGCTTGCCATGGGTCCACCAAGTTGTCCCCTTATCAGTTGGTGTACGGTCACGATGCAGTACTACCATGGGAAGTGAGGGCGGGGTCGAGACGCACTTCGCTCTAGGACCAGTTGACGGCCGACGACTACTCCTCACTCATGAAAAGGGAGCTTGATGACTTGGCTGGCCAACGATTGAGAGCTTTGATAAGCATCAAGGAAAACAAGAAGAAAGTGGCCAGGTGGTATGATAAGAAGGTCAAAGTCAAACAATTCTCTCCAGGAGACCTGGTTTGGAAGTTAGTGTTGCCGATTGGGTCGAAAGATCCCAAATTCGGAAAGTGGTCCCCTACATGGGAAGGGCCGTATAAAATCGGCAGATGTGCTCCAGGAAATGCTTATATTCTGGAAACAATCGAAGGAGAAGAGTTTACTAGGGCTCTGAACGGAAGGTACTTGAAAAGGTACTACCCTAGTATATGGGTCGAAGCATAAAGGATCGACCACGATAAACAGCACACAGCCGATACAAAAAGGTTCGTCTAGAGAAAACATGTAATCGTCCAAATCGGCCGATGTATTCATTCGGTACGGACGGTGGGTTACACGGCCGACAAGATACAAGTCACCCTTAGAACAAAAAATAATTAACCACGCTTTTTCTTACGCTCTCTCTCAGCCCGACCTAGTTCTATCAGAAGACGGATGTACTCTTCCTCTATCTCTTTCATCGCAGCCTCCGCTTCAACTTGACGAGGGAGAGGGTGGCTCCGGTCCATTGCCGGGTGTGATGTTCCTGTTGCTACATCTTCAAGGATGACTTGTGGAGGAAGTGAATGACTTCTGTCGGCTTGAGGTCGCCGATGGGCGTTGCCGTCCAAAAAATCCCAGATCCGTCGGATGTCAGCAGGGACATGCTCTTGGAGTTCGTCATGATGAGCCCTGATTAAGTCCTTGTCCTCTTGCGACAACGGTCCATCGGAGTGCATGAGTTCGATGGCTCGTTCGAGTTCAGGGCTAAGGCACCGTGGCTGTGGAAAGTAACGATCAAAAAGGTGATTCCCTTCAGAAGATCTAAACTAGGAAAAAGGATGAAGGCAAAAACTTTCACCTGGTCAACAGAGGAAGAGGATGAAGAAGACATGACTGAAAGGCGCACCGACGAAAGTAGATTAGGAAGATAAAGTCGAGCTAGACTGGTACTCTCGGAACGGGGGCCTAGGCCGGCATTCATAAGAAAGGGAGGCGTGGATGTTTGGTAAGACGCGTCCCATCGAAGTGAAAAGGGTAATAAATAAAAGGGGGCGCCGTGAAGGACGGTCAAAGGGGGTATTAAATGGTTGTACAAGAACCGCCAGTACTTTTACAGGCCATCCAGAAGGGCATCGATAGCCGCGATCGCTCGGCGCTGGATCCGATCGGCAGAGTCCAAGACGCGTTGGTCATCTTCTACCGATCTGGGGACTTCTGACGTATTGCGGTGGAGCTTGAGGGCTTCGTGAGCCTGCTGTCTCTCCCGCTTCAAATCGGCGATGACAGAGGGGAGTTCCTGGAGCCTCTTCTCTTCGGCGTCTATTGCCTTGGTCACCTGCTCCATCGCCTTGGCAAGTTCCGCCCTTCGGCGTTTGAGGCGATCTATCATGCCGACAATCCCTGGGCGAGAGTCCTCCAGAAAGTGAATCTGTTGATGCACCTCTTGAGCTTGATGCTTGTATGTGTCTTCTTCTTCACGAGTCTTGGTCAACTTGGCGCGATCGGCCATGTGGCGCAGGGCTCTAAAGACCGGAATCCTCATTGACTCGATATATGCGGCCGGCGCCAAGGCCTCTTCTGCTTCTTCTGGTACTCGCTCGCTGACGTCACCAAAAAGTTGCCGAATCGGCGAGGCGTCTTCTACCAATCGGCCGATGTCCTCTTGAAGAAGGGATCGGATGCTTGCGAGTTTGGCACGGACGTCATCAGGAACAGAGCTCAAGGTGACCTGGCGAGAGGCGACTTCCTCGTCATCAGAGAGTGCGACCGCGAAACGGAAGGATGTTTTTCTGGCGTCTGTTTCGGATGTGAAGTTAAAAAGAATTTCAAAGTAAAGACTATGTTTTACTCCAAAATTGGGGGGCATGTGTTGACGCCAGATTTTGACACGAGCAAAATCGGCGTAATGAGAAGAAGAGATTGAAAGATGCGGCGAGATACAAGGGCGATGATTGAAAGGATCGGCCATTTGATGCTTCAGTCGAGGATCGACCGATTGATCCTTGGAGTTCCACCTCGCCCGACCCCTAAGGCTTGGGGTCGGACGCGCCCGACCCCTCCAAAGGAGGATCTCCGCCTCGCCCGACCCCTGAGGCTTGGGGTCGGACGCGCCCGACCCCTCCAAAGGAGGATCTCCGCCTCGTCTGACCCTAGTGCCCAGGGTCGGGATGGGTTTGAGCCCTTAACGTGTGGGTCCTGATCGGTTACCTCCTTGCTAAAGAGGTGATTGGGCCGATGTGGGCTTAAAAAGGATTATGAAGATGAAAGAGGAGGTCAGCCCATGAAGCGCGTAAAGATAGTACGAATCATACTTGTAAATATTCGTTTTTTGTTTAGGTTTGGGGATAGAGTTCTAGTCGGATAAGAAGTTTTTCTGTTTAAAGTTAGAGATAGAGTTCTAGTTGGATTAGAAGTCGTTTGTACTGGGCTATAAATAGCCACCCTTATGGGTCTGTAAAAAAACAATCAACTCAATACAACAAACTACTTTGTTCTCGTACTTACTTTTAAGCAGGCGACTTCGCCAACACTTTTTCTCCTTTTTCACAAGTTCGTACGGGTTGGCGGGGCTGCATCAACTTGACCTCCGGCTGATCTTGTAAGTTCCGTTTATCGAGTAATTTCTAAGTTTTAACTTCGGGCGCATCGCTGTCATTTCGTTTAGATTTATTCACTAGTTATCGATATTCACTAGAATTCTAGGTTTTACCTGTTGTTCTAGTTTTATCACCAGTTATCCAGCTTGGAATTAGAACCTTCGGCTTTATTATATCTTGCTACTTAATTTACCGTTTTTCCACATAGCCGATCGGATCTGTTCCTAGTGTTGCTATCTTAACGTTGTTTAGATTGCTCTAGTAGTTTTCTCTACAAACGTTACTTGGTCATCGGTTGCTTCATAGCCGATTTCCTTCAGTACCGCAAATCGGCCGATTCGCTGATAAGCTTCCCTAAGATCGGAACTTTAGCCGATCGCAACCCCTGGGAACTGACACGTTTTATTTCCTTGCCAATCAACAGGTCAGATTGGCTGGCACGCCGCGGAACCGCACCAGGGCGATCACCCGAACAGGAGCAAAGCAGATTCTTCCGGGTCGTGTGTCCGATGCTGGGAATACGATCAGTGATTTCTAGCGCCAACACATGTGTAGACACTGCTCTCTGGAATTGGAGGAGCGGAGGTGGTACATCCATTGCCGGTCCATCTGCATCGTATTACGTGAAAAATCAACATAGGGCTTCATGTACCGGCAGTGTACGTGTGCAAGGTCGACGTTGTTAGCCACTGCAGGCCGTGGCTGGCCACCTCAGTCATGGCTAGCCATAGCAGGCCGGCCGTTGGCTGCCTGCTGGCCGCGGCTGGCTGGCTCGATGATGCCTATGGAAGATTGAGTGAGGCCACAGGCGGCAATAAGTGCCGCCTGCCACCTTTTATTGGGTGGCATGTATATCACCACCGGATTTCTTTTAGCACCGTCGGTGATAACGACCATCACTAACTGGCGGTGAAAGTGCCCTTCACCGCTAGTTTTAAATATAAACTAGCATTGAAGGTCACTATCACCGTCGGTTTATCACAAGAACCGGCGGTGATGGCTTTTTCCAATTTTTTTATTAAAATTAAATAGTACATGATATAGAGTGCAATAAAAAAGGTTCAACATATCTTCCAAACAGTGTATGCAATATTAAAAAGAGATACAACCAGAGTTCAAGATAATACATATAATGAAACAAGTACATAGAAAATATTAAGAGTTTTTGAATTATCACATCTTGTCACTCTTTGTCAACCATGAGGGTGTCGAATTTATTAGCCTGGCAGTCCACTAGGGGGTTACCCAAGTGGTTGATTTGTAGGTAGAGAGAATCGCGAGACTATGAACTTGAGGGTGATTACGAGAACACAAAGAACACGAGAGTTTTAGATAGGTTCGGGCCTCCGGAGAGTAATACCCTACGTCCTATATGCTGGTGCTTTGTATTGCTTTGCGCTGGTGCATGGCTTACAGATTGGATTGGATTGCCCTCGGGAGGCGCCCTTGACCACCTTATATATGCTGACGACCTATGGTTACAAGTCGGTTTGAATCTAATCTACTCAGTCGTTACATGGAAGGCAATCTAAGTTGAATTACAATATGTATCCCACAATATCTAGGCTGATTTGAATTGCCCGGCCTCCTAGAGTTGTTCTCCAAGCATCTTCATATCCTTAGCCCGCACGCCCTGGCCAGGTGGGCCCACTTGTTAGGACCGGCAAGTATCCTTGTCGGTGGGACGACATCGCCCAGAGTGGGGGTCATGGGTCTGTGTCCGAAAAGAAACGCGTTGAGCGCGTCGGACCAAAAATAGGAGGCTGCTATCACTAGGGGTTCATTCCTCTCCATCTGGGATAGAGATAGATTGATGCACTAGCCAATTTTTCACTCATCCCATTGAACTCTCTTAGAGTTGGCTATCCTTTGGTACCACTCTTTCCAGCCGGGAGTTTCATTCGGCCACGATCTGAAAGTGCCTGCCCAATGATCCAAATCCATGGTCGACTACTTAAACGAGATCCTATGGGTTTCCAAGTTAATTAAATCAGTTGGGTCTGGGTTTCCCATAGGGCCTAGACAGATGAGACCGGGAGCTTCGGTAAGGCGAATAGTGATTTGGTGTCTAACCGCCTAAAAAAGGTAAAAAGGGAAGAACTAAGAATGGTTCTAAAACAGATGCCTGGACGGTGAAGGTAAAAAGAAAAAAAAAGTTCCGGGTAAATACCTCCGGGATGAAAGACATCATCACTGACGGGGCTGCTGGTGGAGCTGCCGCCGCCGAAGCCGTCGGTGGAGCCTCTGTCGCCGATGGAGCTACTGCTGCCGCCGATGGAGCTGCTGCCGCTACCGCTGGAGCCACCGCCGGGATCTCTGTTGCTGGTGAAGTTCCTGACCGCGCCGCCATTGGGGAGATGGTGTGGAATGTGGATGAAAAGGGGGTCGCCGGAGGATGTGATTGGAAGCCAAGGAGGCATCGGAGGAAGAAGGAAACTAGTGCGCCAAGAAAGGAAGTTACTGGCTTGTGAAGAGGAAGTGCGGAACGTGCTAGTATTTAAGGACGGTCCGAGAAGGGGTAAAGGTGGGATTTTTACCGCGCCGTCTACACGAATTTCGGGGAAGTGTTCGTCTCAGGTGCCCGTTTCGAAAAGATTGCAATCATCAGGTAGAAGACCGCGAAACGGAAGGATATTTTTAATGCGTTTGTTTTGGAGGAGAAGTTGAAAAGGAATTTCGAAGTAAAGACTATGTTTTACTCCGAAACTGGGGGGCATGTGTTGATGCCAGATTTTGACACGTAGGGAATCAGCGTCAAGGAGGAAAGGATTGGCCGATGCGGCAAGTTAAAAGGTCACGATTGGGAATCGGCCGATTGGTGCTACAGTTGGAGATCGGCCGATTGGTGCTGCAGTGTTTTGGTGGACAGAGTTGGTAGAGATTGACCGATTGAGAGGCTGGAGCATTTTGGGCTAATATGGGCTTAAAGTGGATCAGAAAGAGAAGATGAAGGGGGATGGGCCCGTGGAGGTACAATAACCAACTCCGGTACAAGTTGTACTTGTGGATATTCATTTTCGTTTAAAATCAGAGATAGATCCTTGTCGGTTAGGAAATTGATTGTAACAGGCTATAAATAGCCATCTTTAGAGATTTGTAAACAACACAACAATCAATACAACAATCTACTATTTCCTCGTACTTTACTTTCAAGTCAGCAACTTCACCATTACTTTTCTTCTTTCACGAGTTCGTACGGGTTGGCAGGGCTGCATTGACATGATCTCCGGCCGATTCTGTAAGTTCCATTTATCGAGTAATATCTAAGCTTTAACTTTGAGCGCATCGCTGTCGTTTCGTTTAGATTTATTCACCAGTTATCGATAATTACTAGAATTATAGGTTTTACCTGTTGTTTTAGTTTTATCACCAGTTATCCAGCTTGAGATTCAAACTGTCGGCTTTATTATTGTTATTTTCATTCACTATCTTCATATAGCCGGTTAGATCTATTTCAAGTGTTGTTCCTGTAGCGTTATCTAGTTTACTCTAGTAGTTTTCTTTATAATCGCTGCGTGGTTGTCGACTGTATTATAGCCGATTATCCTTTAATAGCAAATCGGCCGATTCGCTGATACGCTTCCTCGAGATCGGAACTTTAGCCGATCACAACCCCTAGAATTTGACACGTTTCTTCCTTGCCAATCAACAAGTCAGATTGGCTAACACGCCACGTGAACTGCACTAGGGTGATCACCCAAATAGGAGCTAAGCAGATTCTCCCGGGTCATGTGTCCGACGCTGAGAGTCAATCGGCTGACTTTTAGCGCCAACACTATCTTTGAAAAATCAGGAATAAACCATCGATAGTAGCCTGCTAGACCAAGAAAGCTTCGGATTTGATGAACCGAAGTGGGTGGCTTCCAGTCCATCACCTCTTATACTTTGTTAGGGTCAATTGCTATGCCTTCACTGGATATAGTATGCCCCAAAAATTTCACACTATCTAGCCAAAATTTGCACTTAGAAAACTTGGCATAAAGCTGATGATCCCTTAGCCGTTGAAGAACAATACGGAGATGTTCGGCATGTTCCTCCTCATTCTTGGAGTACACCAGAATGTCGTCAATGAAGACCATGACAAACTTGTCAAGCTCGGGCATGAAAACCGAATTCATGAGGTACATGAAATAGGCTGGAGCATTTGTAAGCCCAAAGGACATGACCAAGTACTTATACAATCCATACCGCGTAGATAAAGCGGTCTTAGGAATGTCGCATGGCCGGATCTTGATTTGATGATAACCAGAGTGGAGATCAATTTTGGAGAACACTCTAGCTCCAGCTAGCTGATCGAATAGAATATTAATGCGGGGTAGGGGGTACTTGTTTTTGACAGTTACCGCATTGAGGGCTTAGTAGTCCACGCGCATCCGTAGACTATCATCCTTCTTCTTTACAAAGAGAGCTGGGAAGCCCCAAGGTGATGTGCTTGGGCGAATGAAACCCTTTTCTTGCAACTCATGCAACTGGGTTTTCAACTCTGCCAGCTCTGTAGGAGGCATTCGATACGATCTCTTGGATATCAGTGTCGTGCTAGGTTGTAGCTCTATGGCAAACTCAATATCCCGGTTTGGTGGCATGCGTGGCAAGTCATCCTAAAACACATCGGGATACTCACACACCACTGGAATATCCTCAATCTGGGACTCAAATGCTGGGAAGGTACAAGAATTTACGCACTCTCGAGTAGGTAGGTGTAGGGTTAAAGGTCCTTGTGTGGGGGAATTTATGTGGATGGCTCAGACTACGATGTCCAGGGTGACTTTGTGCTGAGTCATCCAGTCCATTCTTAAGATTATATCTATTCCTTCCAAACCCAAGATGATAAGGTTGGTTCTGAAAGTTTTCCTACCCATCTGGATCGCTACATTAGGTTTATCTGGTTGGACCCAATATTACCACCCGGGGTGGAGATCATATGCGATCCCTTAGTGTGACAGAAATTCAATCCACATTTAGCACTGAACCTTGTCCCAATAAAACTATGCGATGCACCAGAATCAAATAATAGGAGGGCAAGCTGGTTGTGGATAGCAAAAGTACCCGTCATAACTGGTGCACCCTCAGGAAGGTCTGCAAGGTTGGTGAAGTTGAGCCTTCCTTGTCAAACCTACACCCTTGGCCTCTTGCCCTTGTTATTCTAGTTCGAGCCCTACCCTTGACCCTGGTTCTTGTTCTGCGGGCAACCCTTTGCAAAGTGGCCCGAACTCCCACAAGTGAAACAACGATTCACATTGTTCGGGTGAGGCAACGGTGGAGCACTAGGCCTTGGGCCCTGCTGCAGGTGTCCAGGGAAGCAAGAAGCTCCCTGCTGCTGCGGTGGCCGGATCACCCATCAGCCCTGCTGTAGAGTCCTCTGGGGAACTCGTGGTGGAATCAGCCTGAATTTCTAGGCCGGGGCACTAGGGGATGGCATCAGGGCCTTCCTCTTCTTGTTGGCCTTGAGGGCCACGATGCAGTTTTTTGGGAGATGGCTAGGTTAACCCACTCGTGGAAAGTGTCCACCTTCACCAGGTTCAGCCTCTCTTTGAGCTTGAGATTGAGGCCCCTGCGGAATCTGTCCCGCTTCTTCTCGTCAGTATCTGCGTGATAGCCCATGTATTGGCACAAGTTATTGAAAGCTTGTGCATACTGGAGCACATTGCGGTTGCCCTGGGTGAGCACGAGGAATTCGTTCAGCTTCCTTTCAAGAAGACCTTCAGGAATATGATGCTCTTGAAGGTGGTCTTGAATTCCGCCCACATTACCACGTGGTCAGCGGGAAGCATGGTATGGTGGTGATCCCACCATAGCTGTGCAGAACCACGCAACTGCTGGGCCGCAAACTTGGCCTTGTTCTCGTCTAGGCAAGGCGATGTAAGGAGAGTGAATTTGGACTTGATGGTGTGAATCCAGGAGTCGGCGTCAAGTGGCTCCTCCATCTTGTGAAACAGAGGGGGCTGGGTGTCGAGGAAATCCTCGAAGCTTGCCACGCGGGGTTGGTGAGCTCCCCCACTGTGCGGTGGTTGTTGCTACGTCTGGCCATGAACAATATGGCGAAGCTGCTCCATCTGGGCAGCGAGGATGGCCTCCATTGAAAGTGGGGGAGGTGGTGGTAGCGGTGTCAGTTGGCCGCTAGTGGAAGGGAGGCTAGCAGGATTTTGGCGAGTACCGTGCACCATCTGCAAGAGTGAACTTTGTCCATTAGCCGCACAATCTTAAAGCTTGCTCATAATTAGGTGAAACAAGGTAAATCATGTGCGGAAAATAAAAGTTCATCGCGCAGTCAACATGTTGGCACAACGGCTGCTCTAAAAGGGAATCGATTCTCTGGGATTCCCACGCCCAATCCCTTCCATTTTTGGTCAACGAGAAGGGGGATTTTGTGTACTGTTAGCTGATATTCAACTCGGAGACCCAAACGAATGTTAGCAAGGCCAACATCCTGTTCAAGCTGAGTCGGTCATGGCTGTTTTCAGCAAGCTATGTTGTAGTTTTTCACTCATAACTCAAGTTTGGCAAGTCAAAAGGGGCTGAAATTTTATGAGCAGTTAGAGTAAGAAATGTCGCATGACTTTGGTATTCAAGTCTCAGGTCAAAAGTGAACAGAAACAGAGGTACAAATTCAAATACAACAGCTGCTGGAAATTGCCAAATTTAGCGGGATTACAACATCAACAATATTTGTAACTCTCCGTACCCAAGCCTAGCACGTAGCACATGCTTTACAAAAGAAAACTCAACTCAAGGCTAGCCTATTACAACATCAACCAAAATCTAGGCTATGACGAGGAGTCTAAAAGATCAACTCTATCTACCTAAAAGTTGTCAAGGTTGTTGACGGACGCAAAGCTAACCATGGGAGAGTGGGCTGTCCTAACGGGTAGTGGCTATGCTGCTGCACTCTTGAAGTCCATACTGGAGAAACCCTCTATCTCCTCAGGGTCCTCCTCCTCCATAGCCTCGGGAGGTGCCTGCATAGCGGCCTGCTTCTGGTGATGCATCTCAAGGTGCTCATTGGCATCAGCCAACTCCATGTTGAGGTCGTAGTACTAGTCTGCCAACATCTCCATGTCGGCCTCTGGATACTCTAACTCCTGCTGTAAATCACTAATCTATGTCTACATCTTCGCAATCTGAATGTCCTTATCCACTAGATCTAGGGACATGTCACCTAACTTCTTCTTGATCTCGACAAGCGATATCTGATTGGCCTGAGCTAGGTCTGTTAACCTAGTCATGGCCCTGCCTCGAAGCTCATTCAGCCGGTACAATGCGCTCATGCATCTAGCAGAAGTAAAGATGGTCTGTTGTGGACAAAAGAAACCCAACAGCTCCATGTTCTCTATCCTATCTATCCACATAGGGTCGCCACTGTCTCGGGCCGAGAACAACCCAATGGGATCCAAGGCTATCTCAATCGGGTGCTGTTGGCAAAACAGGATCAAAGTCTCCAATGCTGCGGTCTCCCAAGTATCAGTCAAGTGATACCCAACTGAAACTACCTCGAGAGGTGGCCACTCTAAGTGTTCAGGGTGAGGAGGCACCATCACGTGCACACTGCAGCGGGGAACACCATACTCATACTCACGACCATCGTGTACCTGAACGACTGCAGGGTATCCCACAATATGGAAGGGAAGACCTTGTCGGTGTTTTAGACCAGCAACCTACCTAGGGAGTACCCAAGGTGGTCTTTTGTGCGGCGGGTGTCGTCAAGAATAAGGAGTCCATGGTGATGCAAGGAACACGATTTAGACAGGTTTTGGCCGCTAGATCATGTAATACCCTACGTCCTGTGTGTTGGTTGTATTATCTTATTCTTCTTCATTTGAGGGGGTCCCTGCCCGCCCTTATATAGTCAAGGGTGCAGGGTTACAGGGCGGATTGTGTATAAGAGTCCTAGTCAAGTACATTACAGAGCCCTACTCTAACTCAGTAGAGTAGTTCCTTTTGACCCGACTAGTCTGTTGGATGTATGCCCTAGAGGCAATCATAGAGATGATGATATTTCATTGTATCCATATTTTATATTGTGTTCCTTGAATATCCATTAAAGGCTACTTGAATTGATTTGCAATTATGTGAATTGTGTGTGAAACTCTTTACTTGTATGGTTATTCTAAAAGTTGTCCCTAGTCGGAGTTCATGTGAGGACACACATGAATATTAGACTACCACATGTATTAGTTGATGACTATATTTCACAAGTCATGGACATTGAGTTGTCAAACTAGTAATGTGGGCACGTGTAGAGACATGTGCTAGGACTGACGCAATGCGAGTTACATAGTTCTCTGTTTACACAACGTGTGCGCTTTGTCCTTAGACTTGAGATTGTCGCATGTACTCAAGATGTGGATCAACTTACTTAGGGGCTATCAGACGCTACACCGAAACTAGGTAGTAATAAAGGTAGTTTTCGGGTTTGTCAAGAAGCATGCTGTGAGGCATGGTCAGTCAAGATGGAATTCGCCCCTCTCTATTTGAGAGAGATATCTCTAGGCCCCTCGAATGATCAGATCCGAAAATGCATGGCCATGCTACATGAGGTTAAGTGTTAACCTAGAAAAGGATTCCGAATCACAGCATCGAGAAACTGTGGTCGGCTTGGAGCTAAACCAAATATCGTGAGGTAAAGGGAATAGCATGTACGTGATGTTGTGACGGATCGTCTGATATGATCTTTGTGTGCGTATAGGAGTTGGCACGTCTTGCTAGAGGCCGCTACCGACTATTGGGCCGAGTAGGAGTACTCGGGCCATGTCTATACGTATTTGAACCCATAGGGTCACACACTTAAGGGGCTGGAAGCCCAATTCGAATATGATTCGAGTTGAACCAGGTTTAGAAGTACTAATGGGCCTCGAACCCAGAGGCCCATCAGGAACCTCTATAAATTGAGGGGTGGGACGCCCTAGGGTTTTACACCTTTTGGCGGAAGCATAGCCGCCACGCCTCCCACGCCTTCGCCCTATTGCAACTAGCGAACCTAGCTCCGGCTTGCGATGCTTCCTTCCTACACCTGTGGATACCTTGGAGGTGTTGCACCTGCAGTACTTGGACGAGCCGCGACAAGCCGCCGACGAGCCATGACGAGCTGACGACGAGCCACGGTACAAGGACGACCTTGCTGCACGTCGACGAGCTCCTGAGGAGCTGCTCGATGTCGACGTGATTGACGACGTGATCAACTATGCTGATCGACTTCGCTGTCCTAATGTGATTCTACATCTTCGGCACTAATGCGTCGAGTGGTAATCCCGTGATCCATATGCGGCAGTTTTCCTCGTTTACGCGGTAGAAAAATTTTGTTTTGCGCTAGCGTAGCCTACCTCGTATCCCAACAGTGGTATCAGAGCCGTAGCTGTTTTGTTATGGATTCGGGATGTGTGCATATAGAGATATGTGAGTTTTCAGATTGATCTATGATCTGGTTTCGTATTCTTGCTGCAATGGTCGTGTAACGACATACTCCTACCAGTCGGATCTTCGCTATCGGAGTTAAGTGATACACGTAATGCCAGTTGCAGCGAGCGAAGGTCAATGTGATTGATGAAATCAAAACCCAGGTTCATACGCCAGGCGCATGAGATGTGCAATAGTAGATTGGATCTACTACCGGATTGGAATTTTTGCCGTATGCGTGTGCTTCGGTAAAACAGCCATAACTTTTCGGTACGATCTCGGATCGAGGCGAATTTTATATGAAAATTGATCTAAAAAAATTTACACCTGATTACAACTAACTTTGTCCATTTTGGTGAAATTCGATTTACAAATTTGGCTTGGAAGATGGAGTTTCAGGCCTCTGAAGTTTGGAATGTTAGAACGCCTAACTCTGTTTTGCAGGATGTTATGATTTTGTGATTGATATGAGCCCCTTGTGTATGTGATGCATGTGTGTAACTCATTCGTGACCTGCGTGTCACGTGTATGGCAACACGGCTGGAGCCATATGTGTTGTCACCATAATGTATTTAATCTTCTGCGTACCAATCTGTGATGATCCAAGCAACTGTGTAATCTTCATTACTAGCTATTAGGTGTAATAGCATGTTCTAGTTTTGGAGGCCTCATCACAAGAAGAATGGCACACATGGAACATGGAGATGGAGATCACCATGGTGAACAGGTCTATGGAGATGTGATGTTAGAAGTAGAATGATCCCTCACAAAAGTTTAGGTTAGTATACCCTCCCAACTAAAACTTGCACTGTCCCATGTCTTGTACAATTGGTGGTGGGTCTATGAAATTAGGGTGCCACTAGTTTTCCTAGACTAGACGGGTTCATGTTGGACACTTACATGTATAAGGGTTGGTTTGCTTAACAAGGTCATCTTAACGGTGAAGGACCTTGGGGCATAAAGGTTGGGCGCCAAGATATGGAGATGTCACCCAACAACAGGAGTCATATGTGATATGATTAGCAAGGAGTTGCTTACCGATCTACCTTGTTTGCTAGCGGTGATGCTAAAGCTCCCTAGTAGACTTGTTAGTTGTGGATCCTGAACCACTAAGTATCAATAGAGGGATACTGATTTTAGTGGGAGTAAATTCTATTAAATAGTTTAATGTGATTTTCTATCTTATGGATATGTTTGTTTTAGTGTATTTTGCATTACTTTTGTGGTAGATTAAATTGCACCTAGCAACACCCAACTATTTGCTTTGCATTCGGTCCTTGAGAAGGACAAGTTGAATGGAACAAACTACTCGGATTGGATTCGTAATATGAGAATTGTTCTCAGGGCCGATAAAAAGGAAGATGTTCTAGACACCCCATTACCACAAGTACCTGCTGATGATGCATCTGCTACCATTAAGGCTGCTTACAAGAAAGCATTTGATGTCAATCTTGAGGTAAGCTGCGTTATGCTCGCTTGCATGGAACCTGAGCTGCAGTTGCAGTTCGAAACAAATCATGAGGCACACGATATGATCGTGGTGCTTAGAGATATGTTCCAAACACAGGCTAGGACTGAAAGGTTCAATGTGTCTATGGCCTTTGTGGTGAGCAAGCTAGCAGAAGGCGCAGGAGTAGGACCACACGTAATCAAGATGGTTGGTTATACTTACCGGTTGGAGAAGCTAGGCTTCCCACTGTGCCAAGAGTTGGCCACTGACTTCATTCTTTCATCTCTTCCGTCTAGCTATGGGAACTTCATCTCGAACTACCATATGCATGGGACGGAGAAGGGTTTGAACGAACTGTGTGGCATGCTTAAAACAGCAGAGGCTGACATTAAGAAAAGCGCTAGTAGCAGCCATGTGATGGCTATACAAAACAAGCCTAGCTTTAATAAGAAGGGCAATTCTTGGAAGAAGAAGGGCAAGGCTGCCAAGCCAAACCCAGCGCCCAAGGCTAAAGCTGGACCTGCTCCAGATAAAGAGTGCTTTTATTGTCACGAACCTGGTCACTGGAAGAGAAATTGCAAGCAGTACCTAGCTTCGTTGAAGAATGCTGGAAGTAAGAGTACTTCCACCTCAGGTACGCTTGTTGTTAATGTTATAGACAACATATTTCTCGCTGATACAATTATTAATTCTTCGGTATTTGATACCGGATCGGTTGCTCATATTTGCAATTCGATGCAGGGAATGATAAGAAGTAGAAGCATTGAAAAGGGAGAAGTTGATTTCCGTGTGGGCAATAATTCAAGAGTTTTTGCGTTGATCGTCGGGACGATGCAACTCCACCTCGCATCAGGATTTATTATGGAATTAAATAATTGTTATTTTGTTCCTAGTTTAAGTCAATACATTATGTCTCCTTCATATTTGATGAAGGATGGTTATTCATTTGCAAGTGAAAATAATGGTTGTGTGATCTCTAAGAAGGATATGTTTGTGGCTTTTGCACCCATTGTGAATGGATTGTTTGTTTTAAATTTTGATGGTTCACCTGTCTGTAACATAAATGCTAAAAGGCCTCGGCCTAATGATTTGAGTACTACCTACATGTGGCATTGTCATTTGGGTCATATAAGTGAGAAACGCATGAAGAAGCTCAATACTGATGGACTTTTAACTTTGTTTGATTTTGAATCATACGAGACATGTGAGGCTTGCTTACTAGGCAAGATGACCAAGGCACCTTTCACAGGTTTTCCTGAGAGAGAATTAGACTTGGTGGAACTTGTACGTACCAATGTATGCGAACCAGTGAGCACGACAGCCAGAGGAGGGTACCAATACTTCATAACTTTTACTGATGATTTTAGTAGATATGGATATGTCTACTTGATGAGGCACAAGTCTAAAACCTTTGAAAAGTTCAAGAAATTTCAGAATGAAGTTGAAAATCAGCGTGGCAAGAAAATTAAGGCCTTGCGATCTGATCGTGGAGGCGAGTATTTGAGCCACGAATTTAGCAATCATCTAAAGAATTGCGGAATTGTTCCACAACTTATGCCGCCTGGAACATCTTAGAGAAACAGTGTATCCGAGTGATGTAATCGAACTTTGTTAGACATGGTTCGATCAATGATGAGCCAGTCGGACCTACCGTTATCATTTTGGGGATACGCTCTAGAAACAGCAGCTTTCACACTTAATAGGGTACCGTCTAAATCCGTAGTTAAGACACCATATGAGATGTGGACTGGAAAGACTCCTAGTTTGTCTTTTCTAAAGATTTTGGGATGTGAAGTGTTTGTCAAGCGACTTCAGTCGGACAAGATCACACCCAACTCGGATAAGTGCATTTTCGTGGGATATCCAAAGGAAACTTTAGGATATTATTTCTACAACCGGTCAGAGGGCAAAGTGTTTGTCGCTCGGAATGGGGTTTTCCTAGAGAAAGAGTTTCTCAAAGGAGAAAAGAGTGGAAAGACAGTGCATCTTGAAGAAGTTCGAGATGAGCTGATCGGGCAAGAATCAACAGGTGATGCTAACGTAGCAGAAAAAGTTGAGATACCCATGGCAAGAGAAGCACTACCACAACCACGAAGGTCAGCAAGGCTTCGCAAAATGCGAAAATATTATTGTTGGACAATGATGAGCCTGCAACATATGCAGAAGCAATGATGGACTCAAACTCCAAAAAATGGCAGAGTGCCATGCAATCCGAAATAGAGTCCATGGGAGACAATCAAGTTTGAAACTTGGTTGACCCGCCTGATGGTGTTAAAGCCATAGAGTGCAAGTGGATCTATAAGAAGAAAAAGGACATGGATGAAAATGTTCACATCTATAAAGCACGACTTGTCGCAAAAGGTTTTTGACAAGTTCAAGGAGTTGACTACGACGAGATCTTCTCGCCCATAGTGATGCTTAAGTCCATTCGGATTATTCTAGCTATAGCTGCATATTTCGATTATGAGATATGGCAGATGGATGTCAAGACAGCTTTCCTGAATGGAAACCTAACTGAGGATGTGTATATGATATAGCCTGAGGGTTTTGTCAATCCGAAAAATGCTGGAAAAGTATGCAAGCTTCAGAGATCCATTTATGGATTGAAACAACCATCTAGGAGTTGGAACATTCATTTTGACGAAGTGGTCAAAGGGTTTGGCTTCACCAAGAACGAAGAAGAGTTTTGTGTTTTACAAGAAGGTTAGTGGGAGCTTTGTAGTATTTCGAATCTTATATGTGCATGACATATTGCTGATTGGAAACAAGATTCCTATGCTTGAGTCCATAAAGACTTCACTGAAAAATAGTTTTTTAATGAAGGACTTAGGGGAAGCGGCATATATTCTGGGCATTAAGATCTATAGAGATAGATCGAGAAGGCTTATAGGATTAAGCCAAGATACTTACATTGACAAAGTGTTGAAGCGGTTCAACATGGAAGAGGTAAAGAAAGGGTTCTTGCCTATGTCACACGGCATACATCTCAGCAAGACTCAGTGTCCTTCGACTACTGATGAGCGGGATTGCATGAGTAGAGTGCCATATGCTTCGGCTATCGGATCTATCATGTATGCAATGATAAGTACTCGCCCAGATGTTCCATATGCGCTAAGTATGACAAGCAGACACCAGTCTGATCCGGGTGAGAGTCAATGGACAGCGGTGAAAAACATTCTAAAGTACTTAAGAAGGACTAAAGATATGTTCCTCGTCTATGGAGGTGAGGAGGAGCTCGTTGTAACAGGTTACACCGATGCTAGTTTCCAAACCGACAGAGATGATTCAAAGTCACAATCAGGATTTGTGCTCACGCTAAATGGTGGTGCTGTTAGTTGGAAGAGTTCCAAGCAGGAGACGGTGGTTGATTCTACGACAAAACCCGAGTACATCGTGGCTTCGAAAGCTGCGAAGGAGGGTGTTTGGATAAGAAATTTCCTAATTGAGCTTGGTGTGTTCCCAAATGCATCTAGCCCATTGAATCACCAGAAGAACAAACACGTTATTCGGTGATTTCATCTCATTAGAGATTTTGTTAATCGAGGTGAGATCAAGATATGCAAAATACAGACGGATTTGAATATTTTTGATCCATTAACAAAACCACTCCTATTGGCTAAGCATGATATGCATGTAAGAGCTATGGGTATTAGATACCTTCTAGATTGACTCTAGTGCAAGTGGGAGATTGTTGGAGGTATGCCCTAGAGGTAATCATAGAGATGATGATATTCCATTTGTATCCATGATTTATATTGTGTTCCTTGAATATCCATTAAAGGCTAGTTGAATTGATTTGCAATTATGTGAATTGTTTGTGAAACTCTTTACTTGTATGGTTATTCTAAAGTTGTCCCTAGTCGGAGTTCATGTGAGGACACACATAAATATTAGACTAGTACATGTATTAGTTGATGACTATGTTTCACAAGTCACGGACATGGATATGTCAAACTGATAATGTAGGCATATGTAGAGACATGTGCTAGGACTGACCCAACATGAGAAGTAGTTCTTTCTTTGCACAACATGTATGCTTTGTCCTTAGACCTGAGATTGTCGCATGTACTCAAGATGTGAATCGACTTACTTAGGGGTTATCAAACACTACACCGTAACAGGGTAGTTAAAAAGGTAGCTTTCAGGTTTGTCAGGAAGCATGCTGTGAGGCATGGTCAATCAAGATGGGATCTGCCCCTCTCTGATTGAGGGTGATATCTCTGGGCCCCTCGAGTGATCAGATCCGGAAATGCATGGTCATGCTACATACGGTTAAGAGTTAACCTACAAAGGGATTCCGAATCACAGGATCGAGAAAGAGCGGTCGGCTTGAAGCTAGACCAAATATCGTGAGGCAAAGGGAATATCATGTACGTGATGTTGTGCTGGATCGTCTAATACAATCTTCGTGTGTGTATAGGAGTTGTTATGTCTTGCTAGAGGTCGCTACCGACTATTGGGCCGAGTAGGAGTACTCGGGCCATGTCTATACGTATTCGAACCTATAGGGTCACACACTTAAGGCGCTGGAAGCACAATTCAGATATGATCTGAGTTGGACCAGGTTTAGAAGTACTAATGGGCCTCAGAGCCAGAGGCCCATCAGGAACCTCTATAAGTCCCTGTTTGGCATGACTCCAACTCTGGGTGGAGCTGCTCCACTCCAGAACTCCAGGTGGAGCCAGCTCTGGGTGGAGTTGGAGCTGTCTGGTGAGGGTGTTTGGCTGGGAGGGTGTCCCTAGCTCCAGAGAAGAGGAGTTTGAGGGTAGATTGCCTTTCTTGCCCCTGGTTCGACTTGAACTACTTATCACAAATATAAAATGAAACTACATGCATTGAAGTCCAAAATAATAATAAAAATTACATGTTCCAAAAATTTAAAATTTCGAAATAAATTCATAGTTCCAAAATAAGGTCGTTACAATAATCATTGCACTAATTCCATGTTAGGGCAATTGATGTAGCCATACTATCACGAAAGGTGTCCATAGTCACAAAGCTTGATTCTGAAGTTGATCCATCGGAGGCATGTTGAGACACAAGATACTTGTTGTATCTTTCCGGAATAGTAGGCATGTAGGTAGGATCTCTATCAAAATTAGCAAAGTCCACATCAATGCTAGCATGTTCATGTATGAAATTGTGTAGAACCATAGTAGCAGCAACAATCTTCTTTTGTGTGACCATTGAAATAACCGGGTATCTTGTAAAGGATTTGCCATTTCATTTTTAACACTCCAAACGACCGCTCAATAACATTACGAACAGATGAGTGTATACGGTTGAACTTCTCTTTTGCAGTATTTGGTTCCATACCTCGATGCCACTCGGGTAAGTGGTACCTTTCACCCTTGTATGGAGCCAAATACCCCGGATGATTAGGATAGCCCGCATCTACAACATAGTACTTGCCTACACATATGTAAAATAAAATAAGTTTGTGCATACAAATATGAAAAGGAACATAAGGAAAAATATTTACCTTGAGGAGGATGTGGGAAGACATTTACATCTACTTCCAATGCATGGTACAATACACTAGTGTCATGCAAAGAATCCAGTTGACCCGCAGCCACATAGGTGAAGCGCATATCAAAATCACAAACGGCAAGCACATTTTGAGTTGCAATTCCAGTCTTACCAATATATCTCACTTGTTCTTCCGGTGATAAATACACACGAATATGGGTTCCATCAAGTGCACCAATGCAATCCTTAAAGTGTGGGTATGCTCTCTTGTCATTCCTAATCCTCTTGTGCACATTGCGAAAATTAGGATCTGTTGGTCTCAAGAAATCTTGTGCCATGGCAACCACACAATTTAGAACTTCATGAAATTTTCTACTAATGGTTTCACCTGAGTGTTTGAACTTATTCTGTCCTCTTCTATTTGACTCACACCCACCACATGTGAATAGGAAAATGGCCAACATTTCAAGAGTATTCATGTGCTTCGATGGTTTTAATCCGTACCTCTCAACCAACACATCATGAAGATCCTAAAAAATAACCTCATTCATCCGAAGCATTCGATGGCACTCCCCTGGAGTGTTTACCGTCTCCATCAGCCATCCCATTCCACTCTGTTGTGAAAACATAAATCTCGGCGGTGCCTTATCCATATATGAGTCATGATAACTTTGTGCTACCTTACCACAGCTCTCAACCATTTTACAAAAATATTCACCATCAGAATCACTAGATTCATCAGACTCACTTGAAGACATCTGTGAACATTGACATAAATGAAATGTAAGATACAACTGTCATACATAAATAAAATGCAATAAAATAAAATGTATCACACATGCGACAAAAATAAAATAGTAGCATACACAAATGACATCACTCTCACTAAGCCAATTTCTATTTTTCATATTTATCATTGTACTTCCTCCTAAGCCAATTGAACCTAATATCATTAGTAGGCAAGGTCATGAACATCTCCCTTTGCTCCTTCTTCACAAACAGTTCAGACGCCATCTAATGTTCATTGCTATCATAGCCGGCCCCACAAGCAATCACAACCTCCATCACTTCCTCAATAGAATATTTTCCATGTCTCTTCGAAACATATTCATTGGCTGAACTTGCCATACTTGTTACTGCTTCTTGAATTAGGAATGCATTTCCAGACTTCGCTTTTTTACCACTCCTGTCAACAGGCCTTGCCAGTCTCTTGCCACTCGCAGGTGAAGGAGAAATACCAATATCCTCCTCTTGTGTTTCAGGAATGAAATCATCACCTTCTGGCTCAAAATTGGTTGCCTCATCTTGTGTCACATCAACATTTTCGGTTGCTTCAACATTCACAACATGAGGAGACCAATGATCAATACCAATAGTAGTAATGTCAGCAAAACACTTGGCTAATTCATCTTGATTCTCAAGGCCCTTCTTTTTGAACTTGCCACAACCCGGAATGTCCTGAAATAAGCACATAATAATAATATTATTATAAGTATTATCAACAGGTTTGACATATGCAAAAAAATATAGCAAAATTTTTTAACCAACTTACAGCTCTAGCTTTTTTCCACCATTCATCATCCATAGCAATAGTCTTCTTTATAGGATCCCAACCAGTCCCTGTTTGCCTTAGCATTAGTTTCTTCCATGCTTTGAAATCTTCCTTCAACTTGTCCCATTTGTTCTTGATCTGACCCTTGGTAGCCACAATTCCAGTCCTTTCCTTGAACCCCTTCTCAACCTCAGCATAACCAAGTGCATTCAAGTGTCTGTTTGGCCGATTTCCTTTTTCAACTTGTTCGGCAAACAACACACACAACACTCGAGTGTTCTCCGAATTCCAATCAATTTCTGGCATCTATCGAACTCACAAATTTCATATTAGAAGGCCTCGAGTATATCAATTTTATACACACACAGCACTAGAGTATATCAATTTCATACACACACAACAACCTCAAAGGCACAATCAAAGGTGTACTCCTGATGCATTTCAGTTAATGAAAAAAAAGTTTTTGCCATACCTTGTGGCCGGCGGAACTCCTCGAGATGCCAGGGACGGCGGGGGATCTCCTCCTGATGTGTTTTTGATATGTGCTCTCTGTAATAATTGACAATGATTAGAAACATATCATAAATTTTGTTACAAATTTCCTCCAGGAAATAGGCGGGGCTTCTGACGGAGCGGAGGCCCGTCGTCGGAGGCTTGGGCCGGAGCGTAGTTTGCAAGAAGCTCTCATAGCATTCGTACATCTGTTGACATGTAAGTAAATTCCAAAAGGTACAGTCTACTTGAAGTGAAGTGAAATACTCTAGCTACACAACAGTGCAAGCCTCCTAGGCTCCTAGTCATGCAAGGGCTCCTCTGCCTTGTCTTTGCTCAGGCAGGCCAGGCCTCTGCAGGCTGCAGGCAACCCCTGCGCACACGTATGTACTGCTCCATCCATCTCTAATCTCTTTTGCGCACGCGCCCGGCCGAAGCAGGAAGGAAAGGAATATGTAGCCGCAGCAGCAAACCGGGCCGGCGGCCGGCCGAGAGGGATTTGGATTTCCGGCAGCAAACCAAAAGATCCATCAATTGCGCACTTCCCTCAATCTACCACAGCAATCCACGGGACCCTAATTCATAGAGGGGGACTCGAATTGGCGGATTGGCGTTGGGGATTTCATACCTTTGAACGGGCGGGGGATCTCCTCCCACGCCGGTGGCGGGCGGGCTTCGACGGCGGCTTTAGTAGCTTCGGCGGCGGGGCGACACGGGCGGTGGTGGGGCACAGCGGCTGGCGGCGGGCTTCGACGGCTGGTGGCGGGCCTTCGCGGTGGGCTTCGGCGGCCGGCGACAGGGCGCTCGGCCGGTGGCGGGCTTCGGGGGCGGGCTCGTCCAGATGCGGCGGGAGGCGAAGCTAGGTGGCCGGGCGGGGGTAGGAAAACGGCGGCGGGCCTACGGCGGCTAGCGGCGGGGCTCGGCCGGCCGCCGGCGGGGGTGGACGGCCGCCGGCAGGGGCTACGGCGGCAGCGCGGCTAGGGTTGCGCCAGCGCAGTACACGCGGCGCGGGCGGGACTACTCGCGAGGGAGAAAAACAGAGGCGCGAGGGAGAAGAATGAAACGTTATTTTTGTGTAATCAGTGGCAATGGTGGGTAATTACCCACCAACTCCACGAGGAGGTTCAAAAGAGGGGGTTTTGGAGCAGCAAAAGAGGTGCTCCAAAACTCCACCCCCATTTGTACTACAGCTCCATGGAGTTGGCAGCTCCATGGAGTTTTGGAGTTGGGGTGTTTGGCTACTTTTTTTGTTGGAGTCGCTGGAGTTGTGGAGTGGAGCTATGCCAAACAGGGCCTAAATAGAGGGGTGGGGCGCCCTAGGGTTTTACACCTTTTGGCCGAAGCATAGCCGTCGTGCCTTCCATGCCCTCGCCATGTTGCAACTCGCGGACCTAGCAATCCGGCTTGCGATGCTTCCTCCCTGCACTTGTGGATAACTTGGAGGTGTTGCACCTGCAGCACTTGGATGAGCCATGACGAGCCGACGATGAGCTGCGGCACGAGGACGACCTTGCTGCACATCGATGAGCTGCTGAGGAGCTGCTCGGCATCAACGTGATCATTGATAGGATCGACTTCGCTGCCCCGACGCGATTCTACATCTTCTGCACCAGTGCATCGAGTGGTAATCCCGTGATCCATATACGGCAGTTTTCCTGATTTACGTGGTAGAAAAATTTTGTTTTGCGCTAGCGTAGCCTACCTCGTATCCCAACAGCATAGTGATCAAGCAGTCTCAAACTATGAGAGGCAGGCGATTTGAATCGAGTTTCTTAACCTTGCAAGATGAATCTAAACCCACGATAGAGGCGTACCATGACGGGTCAACGCATGTCAGCCGTCCCCATCAATCCCTACACATGTGTCAGGTCCACTTCCTTTGGATACAATGCCCCATGGTCCCGGACAATGCCGTACCGTGACTGCCCTTGTACCCACATGATACATCAGGGGAACCAAGTTCCAGAGAGAGTGGGGCAGGCTGCTCAAACCCTGGTTCAATCAGGTACTAGGCTTCCCCATACCATACTAGGTATAAGTTTAGTACTTTCAAACACTTGACCACAATCACCGTCACAGTTTGACCTTAGTACAATTATCGCTAGATAGATGGGGCAACCCACCAATTCAGAACTAATAGCCCGGCCCCGCCCATCATCCTTATGGTTCCAGCATAAGTAAGCAAGCAACTCCTATAACTCACGAGTGATAGGAAATCACACGACTTTTACCAAATCCCTATTTAGCATTGTAGCTACCCGACCTATCATACTAGTGTTCAAACATAGGTACTTAAGATCATGCAACTAAGTTTTCAAGCAACTCCTATGAGCTTAAATGCGCAAATGTAAGTAGCATAGATATTGCATGAACTTTAAATTCACGGTTATGCTCCGGGGCTTGCCTTCTTGAACTAGGTTAGTTTGCAAGTCATTGGATGCATGACTGGGGTCCTACTCGGCCTCGCTCTGGTGCAACTCCACATAAGGTTCCTCCTCAGCTGCTGGAATTAGCTCGTACGTCCCATCAACAAGATTCGCTTCTACACGAGATGCATATGCCATAACTTAAGATTTAATACTTTCATATGCAGGATGCATTTCATGTATTATTGCAAAAGTGTAAATTACATTTCAACCACATTCACCTAGACAAGGATTTAAACTTGATTTCTTGGCAAAGTAAAGTGTGTTGACATTAAAACTCGGGCTCGACTTGATGGTGATTGTGTACACATATAAAGTTTTAACATTTTAGACTTCACAAGGAAAGGTGGGGTCATTTTGGGGTTGCTCAAACATTCATTTGGAAAGTTATCCTGTTTCTGAATTTTTTAAAAAACTCAATTTAACATTTGTTATTATTCCATTTAACTAGCTATTAACTTCTATAACTTTTTCTGGAACGACATGATAAGATATGGATCTGAACTCTTTATAGAAGCTTTGTTATTACTCAAGTGATCTACTGTAAAAATTTGAGATGCATTTGACTTTTACAAAATTTACTAAAACCCAAACAGCATTAAATTGCAGAACATGAAGAAAGATTTTTATCTAGAGCTTCATCTTCAGTCTAGTCCCACAAATTCTACAGAAGGGTTGTAGCAGAGGCTACTAGAAAATTTCTAGGATTTAAGGAGCATGAGAACTATTTATCGCATGAAAAGTAAATTAAACCACATGCACTTAATTAAGCATGGTAAAACATGCATTCAACAGAAACCAGTATTTTTCCTAGCGAAATAGCTGTATTAGGAATCTAACAAAATTTATTTCACATTTTTACCATTTGTCTACAAATTCCTACACATATTCAAACTTTCAGCCTCTTTAAATCTAAAACAAAACAAAAATGAAAATGCTTCGTGGAGAGGCCCCTGGAAAGAGTTGGGACCAAGCAATTGCGTCCTTGGCCCGGCCAGCAGCTTGCCGGCGTGATTCCAGCAAGCGGCGGTGATGAGGGGGTGCGGGAAGGGTACGGGGATGATCAGGAGCTCACCGCGGTTCGATGCGTTGAGGAGCTTGAGGGTGGAGGATGGCCGGAAGCGATTGGCGATGGCGAGGCGACTACGGCGGTGGGGGAGCTTCAGCTCTAGCACCGGCGGTTGCTGTGGCGGTCATGGGAGGGCTCAGGGAGCTTCAGTGGCGCATGCATGATGCACTGTATGGGCTAGGGGGTTGTGGTGGGGGCTGGAAGGCGGCACTCGATGGTGAGGTGGTCGAGCGGCGTGGTGAGGCTCTAGCGGAGGGAGAAATAGTGAGGGATGTGTCGGTTAGGGCCATGGGTGACCTTTTATAGGCGCTGAAGGGTGCGAGGAGGGGCTTGGGGGCATTAGCACGGCTGGGGTCCACTGAGGGCGTACGGAAGTGGCCGATGACTGGAGGAGGAAGGTTGGAGGTGCGGCGGTTGGCCACGGCGAGGCGTGCGGGTGGGCAAGCAACGAGGAGTGGTGGAGCGAGATTTGGGGGATGCACAATTCATTTTGTCATGCGTAGGGACTAGCTGGGAGGGCATCTCCCATGTCGTCGCCTCATCGGCGGCATTGGCCGGGCGGCGGAGCTGGTGGTGCGGAATGACGTGACGGTGAGTGCGGGCGCCGGCAGGGACATGCGTGGGCGCCAAGTAGGGGTTGGCTAGAGGGGATGCGGCGTTGCAGGGGATAAGATCACGCGCGCGGTGAGTGGGCAGCACTGGGGGAGGTCACGTCCTGTCGCCGGTGGTGATAGGGCAGGGGCGCTGTGTGAACGCCGAGGCGTGACATGGCAATGGCGCGCACGGGCGCGTGGTGACTGCTCACTAGCGCGCACCAGGGATTTGTGTGGCACGTGAGGGCAGCAAGTTTGAACTGATTTTTCTCCAAAATTTGAACTAAACTTGAAATTTTTCAAATATAGAAGTTGTTTTCCTCACTACCCTCTACAACTTCTACAAAGGTTCAAGGGTCGAAAACTCAACAGAACAAGAGATAAAAAGGGTGGAAGTTTGGTGGAACGCCGGACATGGCTGAAATTCAAATTTTGCCCAAATTTTTTGAGTTTTTATTTGAAATATGAGGGCCTTCCACTCAAAATCAGAAGATGTGCAAATAACAAAAGTTGTTTTATTTGAAATGTTCTATAACTTTCATATTGGCCAAAAGTTGAATTGTTATATAAAATTTCATTTTCCATTCTTACCCCTTTTGAGTGCTTTTTTGGAACTTTTTAAACATTTGAAGAATTCTAAAAGTCCCTAAGGTTTGAAATTTGAACTTTTTGAGGTGTTTTCTACCTTCCCAACCTAATTTGCTTGTTCTTCACATTTTTTTTCTTGTTTGGCCCCATTTCACTTCAATTTGCCTTTTTGGTGCTTTTCGAGTTTGGTTGAAATTTGGAAATTATAAAGGCCACTTTGAGGCTTAGTGGTGTTTTAAGTGCTTAAACACTTTAATTTCTCTTGACTTGGACTTGCTAAAACTAGAGATGTCACAACTTACCCCCCTTAAAAAGAATCTCGTCCCAAGATTTAGGTGATGAAAGACTAGTGTGGTTGTGCACGTACCTCCCTAATCAAAAAGGAAACCGCGTAAATGCTTGTTGAGATATTCTTCCATTTTCCAAGTAGCTTCATCCTTTGTGTGATGGCTCCACTAAATTTTGAACATTTTCACTACTTGTCTCCGAGTTTTCCTTTCCTTGCGATCGAGGGTCTTAATTGGAAACTCCACATAGGAAAGATCTGGATCTACCCATACTTCCTCGTGCTCAATGATCTTAGTTGGAACTCGAACACACTTCTTGAGTTGAGATACATGCAAGATGTCATGGATAGGGAAAGTCTAGGTGGGAGATTTACTTTGTAGGCAACCGGTCTACAAATTTATGTGATCTCATAGGGACCAATATATCAAGGAGCTAATTTTCCTTTTACTCCGAATCTCTGCACACCCTTGGTCGGTGATACCCGAAGGTATACATGGTCACCAACTTCAAATTGCAGTGGTTTCCTCCACTTGTTTAGCTCTTTTGCCTGGATTGGGTGGCTTTAAGGTTTGCTCTTATTATCCTCACCTTCTCTTCCGCCTCAATTACCAAATTGGGCCCATACACTTTTCGTTCTCCCGCCTTGGACCAACTTAACGGAGTTCGACATCTGTGACCGTACAAGGCCTCAAAGGGTGCCATCTTCAAACTAGCATGGTGGCTGTTGTTATAAGAAAACTCTACTAACGGTAAGCATGTGTCCCAATTCTTGTCATACTGAATGACACAAGCTCAAAGCATATCTTCCAGTGTTTGGTTCACCCTTTCTGTTTGCGCATTTGTCTGAGGGTGATAACTCGAGCTGTGGATTAACTTACTGCCGAGGGCAGCTTGCAACTATTCCTAGAAGCGTGCCACAAATTGAGCACCTCGATCAGAGATGATCATTTTGGGCACTCCATGTAGGGAAATAATGCGATCAAGGTATAGCTCGGCATATTTCTGTTGAGTAGTTTGTTCGGATGGGGATAAAGTGTGCTATCTTGGTGAGCCTGTCCACTATGACCCATATGGAATCATGTTTCTCAGAAGTGTTGGGCAAACCCACTATGAAATCCATGCTTATATCCTTCCATTTCCATGAGGGGATAGGTAGCGGTTGAAGAGTACTGGCTACCTTTAAGTGGCTAGCCTTTACCCTTTGACAAGTGTCGTATTCCAACACATATCAAGCAATCTTTGGTTTCATCCCAGTCCACCAAAAATTCTGCTGGAGGTCTTGGTACATTTGTGTGCTACCGGGGTGAATAGAGAATTTGGAGAGGTGCGCCTCATCCATTATTTGCTTTCGGAGATCGGGATTTGCTGGAACAACTAATCGGTCCTCGTACCATACAACTCCTTTCTAGTTTTGGTGGAAATGCTTATATCCCTCATCCTTTTGTGCATCCTTTTTCTTGATGAGATTTATGTCTTCATCTTCTAGCTGTGCCAGAATTATTTGGTCGTGCAGGGTGGGCTCAACAGAGATGTGGGTCAGTCTACCATGAGGAACAATTTCCATGTTAAGCTTCCTAATCTCATGACACAAGGTCTCTGTATAGTTTTCTATGGAAAGCCAATTGCAATGAGCCTTGCGGCTTAATGCATCCGCAACCACATTTGCTTTTCTAGGGTGATAGTGCACTTCTAGATCATAGTCTTTTATCAACTCCAGCAATCTTCTTTGATGCATGTTCAAATCAGCTTGAGTGAAGATGTACTTGAGACTTTATGATTGGTGTAGATGTTGCAATGAGCACCCATCAAATAATGTCTCAACATCTTCAGAGCATGAATTACCGCCGCTAATTCCAGATCGTGTGTCGGGTAATTCTGCTCGTGCAGCTGTAGTGCTCGTGAGGCGTAGTCAGCGACCCGATTGTCTTGCATAAGAACACATCCGAGTCCAGTGCCAGAAGCATCACAGTAGACGTCAAATGGCTTGGTGTTGTCTGGTTGGGCTAAGACTGGTGCTGAGGTCAGTAACTTGCATAAAGTGTGGAAAGCCTCTACACATTTCTTGCTCCACACAAACTTGACCCCTTCCTTAGCAACTCGATCATTGGCGAAATCCAGAATGAATCGTCGATAATAGCCTGCTAGACCAAGAAAGCTTCTGATTTGATAAACTGAAGTGGGCGGCTTCCAGTCCATCACTTCTTACACTTTGCTTGGGTCAACTGCTATGCCCTCGCTGGATATAGTGTGCCCTAAGAATTTCACACTATCCAGCTAGAATTTGCACTTGGAGAATTTGGCATACAGCTGGTGATCTCTAACACGTTGAAGGACAATGTGGAGGTGCTCGGCATGCTCCTCTTCATTCTTGGAGTACATGAGGATGTCATCGATGAAAACCATGATGAACTTGTCAAGCTTGGGCATAAATACCGAATTCATGAGGAACATGAAATAGGCTGGAGCATTTGTAAGCCCGAAGGACATGACCAAGAACTCGTATAGTCCATATCACGTGGAGAAAGCGGTCTTAGGGATGTCACATGGTCAGATCTTGATCTGATGATAACCATAGTGGAGATCGATTTTGGAAAACACTCTAGCTGCAGCAAGTTGATCAAAGAGAACATCAATGCGGGGCAAGGGATATTTGTTTTTGATAGTTATCGCATTGAGAGGTCGGTAGTCCACACACATCCACAGACTATCATCCTTCTTCACAAAGAGAGTTGGGCAGCCCCAAGGTGATGTGCTTGGGTGAATGAAACCCTTCTCTAGCAGCTCTACAGGCGGCATTCAATAAGGTCTCTTCGATATCGGTGCCATGCCTGGCTGCAACTCTATGGCAAACTCAATATCCCTGTCTGGTGGCATTCCTGGCAAGTCATCCGGGAACACATTAGCATACTCGCACACCATGGGGATATCTTCTAGTTAGGACTCAATTGTTGCGTAGGCACAGGAATTGATGCGCTCTCGAGCTGGCAAGTGTAGTGTCAAGGGTCCATGTGTAGGGGAATTTATGTGGACGGCCCGTGGTGCAATGTCTAGGGTGACCCTGTGCTGAGTCATCCAATTCAGTCCTAGGATTATGTCTATCCCTTCCAAACCCAAGATAATAAGGTTGGTTTTGAAAATCTGACTACCCACCCGGAGTGGTACAAAAGGTGTCACTTGGTTAGAGGCAATTTTACCACCCGGTGTTGAGATCATATACAACCCTCCAGTATGACGGAAATTCAGTCCACATTTGCTACTAAATTTGGTCCCAATAAAGCTATGCGATGCACCAGAATCAAACAATATAGGGGCAGACTAGTTGTGGATAGAAAAATTACCCGTCATCAATAGTGCGCCTTCCGGAAGGTCCATGAGGTTGGTGAAGTTAAGACTTTCCTGTCAAACCTGCACCCTTAGCCTCTTGCCCTTGTTATTCTAGTTCGAGCCGTACCCTTGACCCTGTTTCTTGTTCTGCGGGCATTCCTTTGCAAAGTGACTCGGGCTCCCACAAGTGAAACAATGATTTGCATTGCTAGGACGGAGCAGCTGTTGGGCATTTGGCCTTGGGCCCTGCAGCTGGTATCCGGGGAAGCGAGGGGCTCCCAGCTACTTCAGTGGTCGGATAACCCATTGACCCTGCTGCGGAGTCCTCTGGGGAACTCAAGGTGGAATCAGCCCGAACTTCTGAACAGGGGCACTCGGGAATGGCATTGGGGCTTTACTCTTCTTGTGGGCCTTGAGGGTCATGATGCAGTCCTCCTGGGAGATGGCTAGGTTCACTAGCTGATTGTAAGTGTCCATTTTGATGGGGTTCAGTCTCTCTCGGAGCTTGGGACTTAGGCCTCGACAAAAACGATCTCTCTTATTCTGATCCGTGTCAGCGTGATAGCTAGCGTAATGCACAGGTCATTGAAGGCCTCGGCATACTGCAGAACATTGCATGTGCCCTGAGAGAAAGCGAGGAAGTCGTTCAGCTTCCGCTCTAGTAAACCGTCAGGGATGTGGTGGCCCCTAAACGCGGTCTTGAATTCCTCCCACGTTACCATGTGGTCAGCCAGTAGAACCACGCAATTGTTGCGCCACGAACTTCGCCTTGTTCTCGTTAGGGCAAGGCGCTGTGAGGAGAGTGAACTTGGACTCAACGGTCCGAATCCAAGCGTCGGTGTCAAGTGGCTCCTTTATCTTGTGGAACAAAGGGGGCTGAGTACCCAGAAAGTCCTCATAGCTCACCACACGAGGCTGGTAGGCATGCCTCCCACCCTGTGGTGGCTGCTACTGCTGGCCCTGGACTAGGTGTCGCAGGAACTTGGTCTGGGCAGCGAGGATTGCCTCCATCGAAGGCGGGCGAGGTGGTGGTGGTGGTGTCTGCCGCTGCTCACTGCTGCTTGGGGCGAAACCAGTGGGGGTTTGGCGGGTTCCGTGAACCATATGCAAGAGTGAACTTTTTTTATTAGTCACACAATTTTGAAGCTTGCGCGTAAGCAGACAAAACAAATAAATCATATGCTGAATGTAAAAAGTTCATCGCGCAGTCAAATATTGTGGGCAGAAAAACTTCTTCTTAGGGGAAAATTCATATCTCCCAATCCAAATGTCCACAATTTCTCATCTTTGGTCAGTGAGTAGAAAATTTTGTGTGTGAAAACTTTGCTATTTTACTCAAAGACCAAAACAGGGGTTAACAAGGTCGTAACATTCCGTTTAGGCACATCCGTCCTGGCTGTATTTCAGCAGGCTGAGCTGTGGGATTTTACTCATAGCTCAAGTTTCGCAAGACCAAAGGGGCTGAAATTTTGTGATAAGTTAGATTATGAAATTCCTCACAACTTTGGTACTCATCTCACAGCTCAGAGATGAACAAAAATGGCGGTAAAAATTCAAATATTAACAGCTGCTGAAAATTGGTCAACATCATGGTGGTTACAACATCGATAATGTTTGCAAATACATCCACAACCAAGTCACATTTGTAGCACCCACTACACAAAATCATACTAAACTCTAGGCTAACCTATTACACCACTTTCCAAAAGTAGGCTACACCGAGGAGTATAACAAGACCAACTCTAAAGACATCTAAAAGTCGTCGAGGTCATTAAATAGGAGAGTGAGCTGCCCCAAGTGGTGGCTGCGGTGCTGCACTCTCATAATCCATGCTAGAGACTCCATCAATCTCCTCGGGGTCTTCATCCTCCTCCATTGCCTCGGGAGGTGCCTACATAGCGGCCTACTCTAGGTGGTGCATCTCCAGGTGATCGTTGGCAGCAGCCAACTCCATGTCAAGATCATCGACCTACTCTGCCAACATCTCTAGATCAGCCCCTTGATTCTCGAACTCCTGCTGCAACTCTCCAATCTATGTCTCTATCTCTGCAATATGAACACCCTTGTCCACTAGCTGCAGGGACAAGTCAACCATCTCACTCTTAATCTCATTGAGCGATATCTGGTGGGCCTGTGCCAGGTCTGTCAACCTAACCATGGCCCTGCCTCGTAGATCCTGCAGCCTGTAGAGTGCGTTCATGCACCTAGCTGATGTGAAGATGGTCTCCTGAGGACAAAAGAAACCCAACAAGTCCATATTCTCCATCCTATCCAACCACATAGGGTCGTCTCGGTCGTGTGCCGGAAATAATCCTATCAGGTTGAGGACATTCTCCATTGGGTGCTGTCGACAGAACAGCGTGAGACCCTTGAGAGCGGTTGACTCTCAAGTGTCATCCAAGCAATACCCAACGGTCACAACCTCAAGGTGTGGCCACTCCGAGTGCTCGGGGTGAGGGAGCAAGGTAAGGTGCACACTGCAGCGGGGGACTCCGTACTCTTCATACTCTCTGCCCGAGTAACGAGGTGGAGAAGTGTACCCAACTGAGCTTAGGATGTCCCACAGAATGGAAGGAAAATACTCCCAGTGTAGGCACTCTGAGTGCACCCATCCATCCATGTCTACAACGATATAGACTGGATCAGCCATCTGGAGAAATAAAAATCGAGAACGTCCGAGACTAGATAGTCACTTAGCAAGAGTAAAAACAGATTTCTGGAAAGTTGGAGAAAATAACCATAACTCAAAAGGTATCCATCCAAACATTCTCAAACTTTACCAGAAGGTCCCTCAGATATTTGGCTACAAGTTTGGTATTCAATATCTTTGCTAGAACAGCCTCTAAAAAGGTGATAAACTCAGATTTTCACAGTGTGGTGAAGTCTGGAAACTTCTGCAACAGTGCAACACAAATCTGACTATAACTCCCAAACCACTTGCCCCAAATTTTCCAAACGTTTCCAAGAGGTGCTCTGCTAAGCTCTTTACAACTTTGTTTTTAAGGTGATAGACAGAAACCGATCCTAAGGGAGATGAAAGATTTAATTCCTAACAGATGTGCATTCTGGAAATTTCAGCAAGCAGTAGGTTACCAATTTAAGCATGTCTCGAATTTCACTTGCCCAGATTTTATGAAATTTTTACAGCATTTTACTTAGGAAATTTTAGACAACTTTCTTATAGAATGTTTCTAGAGAAAACACAAGTTACTAGCTCGAAAGATTTTGACAAGGACAACAAACCACTGAAATTCAGGCAGCTAGATAATCCTTAGCAACAGTAATAGATTTTGTGAAAACTTTTATAGGTTAACATGATACTCATGTAAGGTTGTTTTACATGTTCGTTTACAAGTTTTAGTTATGATGCATGCATGACCTATTTGTCCTCACAAAACAAACAACTGCCAAAAGCTTGGACTTACGGGGTTAGTGCCAGTGGTAATGCAACAATTACGGCTCTCACAATAATAACTAGTCAAATTTTCTAACCGTCATTAACTTACGCAATCGTGGTTAGCGTACCTACAGAAGATCACATATACAACCCGAACCTTTCGTGCCAGTACTCACGAAAGCGTCCACATTCATTACCGTTTACTATAGAAACGGCACCCGCACAATTGTCGTTGTACAGGCAACGCTCATACGCTAGTAACGTATTCACTTTTTATGTGCCGCCATCATATTTGCATATGATGCTGGGGGTACGTTACAGAATCATCGTACCCCTGCGTTAATCGTTGTGCGAGAAAGTAAGTTTCAACAGAACGTAAATGTGCTGGAAGTCAATATAAGATAACCAATAGTTAATTAGCCACCTAAAACAACCCAAAATCCCATAGGGCTTCTCGTACTAACTTCATCCTTACGAACTTACACATTTTGCAAACCAAGTTTCTTGCAAGTTTTATTGAAAAGGTGTTTAGGGCTTGTTGCTTTCTCTAGGGTATGCTTTTCCAGCTCTAATACCAAATGTGGCAGAATCACCCAAATTAACCCGGCTAAAATGTACTCAACTTCACATCATATGCGAGCAGACACTTTAATCAAGTTAAAATGGTAGTCTGTCAAGTTTTACCTGTTAAACCACTTGTCTCGGATCGAAACAAAGCATACTCACACGAAGGTGAGTCCAGAGATTACAACAATCCAGATAGATTAATACAGTTCCCAACTTCATTTATTACATCACAGGAGTTCGAAATGCATAAAGTAGAGTTTCAGCGTTCAAGCAGCGGAAGTCTAGACGTCGTAACAGCAATGCCATGGTGAAGCCTGACATGCCATCAGGTACCACGATCCTCACCGACCGAGGATGGGTCCCACTCGACTGTCCAACCCGGAGGGAGCTAGGTCGGCCAAGTCAAGCTAGTAGCACAATCATCGACATCTACCATATTACCTAAAAAACAAGCCTCAAGCAAGGTTGAGTATACTAATACTAAGCAGGACTTACCCATCGGCTGGTAATTACTTCACCAACTTCTAGACATGCAAGGCTTTTTGGCTGAGGGGTTTGTTTTGCCAAAAGCATCTAAGGTGGGTTCTTACTTTCAAGCTTTAGTATCAGGTTCTAGTTGCTTATCAATTCTAAGTGAGCACCTATTCTAAACAAGCATGGTGATAAAGCAATTTAAATCAAGCATCAGTATTTATCCTCATACTTGTTCCACTTCTTACTCAGTGCAGCATAGTGATCAAGTAGTCTCAAAATGTGAGACAGATGATTTGAATCGAGTTTCTTAACCTTGCAAGGTGAACCTAAACCCATGACAGAGGCATACCGCGACAGGTCCACGCCTGTCAGCCATCCCCATCAATCCCTACGCACGTGTCAGGCCCACTTCCATTGGATATAATGCCCCATGGTCTCGGATGACACCGTACCATGACTGCCCTTGTACCAACATGATGCATCAGGGGAACAAAGTTCCACAGAGAGTGGGGCGGGCTACTCACGCCCTGGTTCAATCAGGTACTAGGTTTCCCCATCCCATACTAGGTATGAGTTTAGTACTTTCAAACACTTCACCACAATCACCGTCACTGTTCAACCTTAGCACAATTATTGCTAGACAGACGGGGCAACCCACCAATGCAGAACCAATAGCCCAGCCCCGCCCATCATCCTTATGGTTCCAGCATAAGTAAGCAAGCAACTCCTATAACTCACGAGTGATAGGAAATCACTTGACTTTTACCAAATCCCTATCTAGCATTGCAGCTACCCGACCTATCATACTAACATTCAAACATAGGTACTTAAGATCATGCAGCTAAGTTTTCAAGCAACTCCTATGAACTTAAATGCACAAACATAAGTAGCATAGATATTGCATGAACATTAAATTCAAGGTTATGCTACGTGGCTTCCCTTCTTGAACTAGGTTAGTTTGTAGGTCGTTGGAAGCTTGACTGGGGTACTGCTCGGCCTCGATCTAGTGCAGCTCCGGAGAAGGTTCCTCCTCAGCTTCCGGAAGTAGCTCGTACGCCTCATCAGCAACATTCGCTTCTACATGAGATGCATATGCCATAACTTAAGATTTCATGCTTTCATATGCAGGATGCATTTCATGTATTATTGCAGAAGTGTAAATTACATTTCGACCACATTCACCTAGACAAGGATTTAAACTTGATTTCTTCGCAAAGTAAAGTGTGTTGCAAATTAAAACTCGGCCTCGACTTGATGGTGGTTGTGTACACATATAAAGTTTTAACATCTTAGACTTCACACGGAAAGGTGGGGTCATTTTGGGGGTGCTCAAACATTCATTCGGAAAGTTATCCTGTTTCTGAATTTTTTAAACAACTCAGCTTAACATTTGTTATTAACTTCAATAAGTTTTTCTGGAAGGACCTGATAAGATATGGTTCTGAAATTTTTACAGAGGCTTCATTATTTATCAAGTGATCTACTATAAAAATTTGAGATCCATTTGACTTTTACAAAATTTACTAAAACCCAAATAGCATTAAATTGCAGAACACGAAGAAAGTTTTTTATCTAGACCTTCATCATTTGTCTCGTTCCACAAAATTTACAGAAAGGTTACCAACACTAACAGAGGCTACTGCAAAATTTCCAGAATTTAAGGAGCATGAGAACTATTTATTACATGAAAGGTACATTAAACCACATGCATTTATTTAAGCAAGGTAAAACATGCGTTCAAGAGAAACCAGTATTTTTCCTAGGGAAACAGCTGTATCAAGAATCTAACAAAATTTATTTCACATTTTTACCATTTTCTACAAATTCCTACACATATTCAAACTTTCAGCCTTTTTAAATCTAAAACAAAACAAAAAGGAAAATGCATTGCAGAGAGGCCCCTGGAAAGAGTTGGGACCAAGCAATTGGGTCCTTGGCCCAGCCGGTGGCTTTCTGGCATGATTCCGGTGAGCGGCGGTGATGAGGGAGTGCGGGAAGGGTACGGGGATGCTCAGGAGCTCACCGCTGTTCGATGTGCTAAGGAGCTCGAGGGTAGAGAATGGCTGGAAGCGACTGGCAACTGCGAGGCGGCTATGGCTGCGGTGGAACTTCGACTCCAACGCCGGCGGTGGTTGTGGCGGTCAAGGGAGGGCTTGTTCAGTGGCATGTGCGTGATGCACTGGAGGGACTAGGGGGATGTGGTGGGGGCTGGAAGGCGGCACTCGACGGTGAGGTGGTCGGGTAGCGTGGTGAGCCTCTGCTGGAGGGAGAAAAGGCGGGGGAGTCGCTAGTGAGGGCAATGGGTGCTCTTTTATAGGTGTTGGAGGGTGCGAGGAGGGGCTAGGGGGCATCAGTGCAGCTGGATCCACCGGGTGCGCACGGAGGTGGCTGGCGATTGGAGGAGGAAGGCTGGAGGCACGGCGGTTGGCCACGACTAGGTGTACGTGTGGGCAAGCAGTGAGGAGTGGCGGAGCGGGATTTAGTGGATGCGCGATTCATTTTGTCGCACGTAGGGACTGGCTGGGAGGGCATCTCCTATGCCGTTACCTCACTAGCGGCATTGGCCAAGCGGCGGAGCTAGTGGCGCGGCACAATGTGGCGGTGAGCGCAGGCGTGGGCAGGGCCGCGCGTGGGTGCCGTGCAGGGGTTGGCCGGAGGGGATACAGCATGGCAAGGGATAAGATCACGCGCGCGGTGAGTGGGCAGCGCCGGGGGAGGTCACGTCCCATCGCTGGCGGTGATAGGGCAGTGGTGCTGCATGAACGTCGAGGCACGATGTTGCAACGGCATGCGCGGGCGCATGGTGACCGCGCACTAGTGTGCACCAGGGATTTTTGTGGAGCGTGAGGGCAGCAAGTTTGAACCGATTTTTCTCCAAAAATTTGAACTAAACTTGAAATATTTCAAATATAGAAGTTCTTGTCCTCACTACCCTCTACAACTTCTACAGGGTTCAAGGGTCGAAAACTCAACAGAATGAGAGATAAAAAGGGTGGAAGTTTGGTGGAACGCAGGACATGGCTGAAATTCAAATTTTCCCTAAACTTGCTGAGTTTTGATTTGAAATTTGAGGGCCTTCCACTCAAAATCAGAAGATGTGCAAATAACAAAAGTTATTTTTTTTGAAATTTTCTACAACTTTTGTATTGGCCAAAAGTTGAGTTGTTATATAAAATTTGATTTTCTACTATTACCCCTTTTGAGTGCTTTTTTGGAACTTTTTAAACATTTGAAGAATTCTAAAAGTCCCTAAGGTTTGACATTTGAACTTTTTGAGGTGTTTTCTACCTTCATAACCTAATTTACCTGTTATTCACATTTATTTTCTTGTTTTTCCCCATTTTACTTCAATTTGCCTTTTTGGTGCTATTGAGTTTGGTTGAAATTTGGAAATTATAAAGGCACCTTTGAGGTTTAGTGGTGTTTTATGTGCTTAAACTCTTTAATTGCTCTTGACTTGGACTTGTTAAAACTAAAGATGTTACAATGAATCCAAGTACAACTCCACTTCTCCCTCTAGTCGAATTGACTTTCACGAGCCGGTGCATAAGCCATCGTGCGAGTCAGACTACTACTCGAGTCGATTTCTGTTCAGACTCGGCAACGCGACCACTGCTTATCAGGCAGACCTGTCCAGATCACAATCCGAAATGGATACGATCATGGACCTCGACTACTACTTGGACTCGGACGAGGAGACCCCTACATTAGGTCCGCAGCAGGGCTTGGTAATCGCATCAACTCCACCTGCTCTTGCCAAGAACGACGATTCATGCCTTATCGCCTACCTCAACACCCTCAGCTCCTCTGTCACCCATCTACGAAGAAGGTGGCTCCATGAAGGTCATTACTTCAAGCACGGGAAGCTACTCTCCAGAACAAGAGTTGTTCTCTCTCATCGCTGCACAAGAAGATAAAGAAGAAGAACCGGACAGAAATCCACGGCATGAGCGTCACCCAGATGATGTCTTGCAAGATGAGCTCACCGCCAACGTTGTCATAGAGGAGACCGAAGCTCAAAGAACTCGACGGCGAGCAAGGAACGCTGCAAGAGTAGAGCGCCGCCGCCACCTTGCAGCAAGCTTACTAATCATGAACCTGGATAACGCGTTTGAAGCAGTTCAATCGTGTCAGCGTCATACTCCTCTTGCCACCATTGCGTCCATTGATGTCATTACCCACACAATGCCACAGGACAAGTACACCAGACAATTGGCTGAACTGGTAGAGTGCTCATACAAACAACTCGATTAGCAGAACTCGATACACTCAATTCAATGCACCCCATCCCAGCGTAGTCAACATGGCAGTAGCCATAGGTGCACTCCATCTAGACCAAGTCAAATTGGAGGCGCCAAACCAAGCCATGGTGGAGCATAGGGTTGTCAGGCGGGACCCTTGGGAGGCCGTGGCCACTGTAGGGCTAACCTAGAGCCTGAATGACCAGTAGAAGATCTTCACAACAACATCAATGCCGGTCGCGACGCCCGTACCATCATTGACGAATAGCTCCTTGAGCGCGAGCAAGAAATCGAACACCCAGGGGATGATTCCGATAGGTTCCCCAACTTCTCCAGACGTGTGATGAGGTCAATTCTACCTGAGAAATTCAAACCCCAGGGTATCACCATGTACGATGGCAAGTAGGACCCAGTCCTATGGCTCCGGTGCTACTCAATGTCAGTGTAAGCAGTTGGAGGAAACGACAACACCAAGGTCATCTACTTCCCCATCTACATGGAGGCGATGCCACTCACATAGCTCGAATCATTGGATAACAACTCCATCGACACATGGAAGGACCTGAAGGTAGCATTCACCAACAACTACACAGGGGCAATGCAGTGTCCTAGAAACATGATCGACTTGTCTCAAGTTAAACAATAAGAAGGCGAGACCCTGCGAAGTTACTTACATCGCTTCTTCAACAAGAAAGCCACAATTGTGGACATCACGGAACGTGACGTCATAGACAGCTTCCAGAACGGCCTCTACGACCATGGATGTTCCAGGACTTTGGCAGAAGACTCCTCGGTGCTGTCAAATTTCTTAAGATCATGGTACAGGCATGGGTAGATGAAAATGACAGGGAGATCAAGAGGTTCGAGTCTAATCACAACAAGGGCCAGAACAACAATAATCAAAACAATGACCAATGCAATGACAGGAACCACAACGACCGCCCTAACAATATCAACCGAAATAACTACTCGGGAACAACCGCAACAGAAAGCTAGAAAATACTTTCGCGGCAATGTCTCAGTCATCCTAGAAGGGCGGTGGCAGGAATCAAGATAGGCCCTTGTTCAACGAGCTTCTGAAGAAATAGTGCCCATGGCACCCATACCACAAGCACGTTGTGATAGATTGTTTCAGTCTACGCAGAGTTGCAAAGGACCTGCCAGAACCATGTGGTACTAAAGACAAGGGCAAGGCTAAAGAAGATGAAGACGATGATGACAATGGCAAATTCTAGAACACATCCAACACCATCAACGTCACCTTTGACGGCACACCAGGTACAGCTACTAAGCGATCCCAAAAGCTCGCCCTCTGAGAGATCATGTCCATTGAACCAACAACACCAACATTCCTCAAATGGTCCGAGGTGCCAATTACCTTCTCCAGGAAGGACCAATGGACTAGTTTTTCAGACCTAGGATGATATCCCCTCGACCTGGACCTAGTTGTTACTAGCTCCAGACTCACCAAAGTACTCATCGATGGGAGTAGCGGTCTCAATGTACTCTTCGTCAAGACACTAAAGAAGATGGGCCTCGACATCACTGAGATGCTCACCCCAACAAACTCTCTAGTTTACAGGATTGTCCCAGGCAACGCGGCTGTACTCCTTGGACAGGTGATTTTGCCACTTACATTTGGGACCAAAGAACACTACCGGACAGAATACATCCGGTTCAAGGTGGCAAACTTTGAAATATTGTATCATGCTATCCTTAGAAGACCAGCATTGGCCAAATTCATGGTCATCCCGCACTACATGTACTTAGTACTCAAGATGCTGGGACCCAAGTGAGTATTTTCCCTCCACGGAGACTTGAAGAGATCATACGACTGCGATACAGAAGTCGTGGACCTAGCAACAACTACACAAGTACTTAATTCGATGATGCAAGTCTTCGCCACATCCAAGAAACTGTCCTCGTCAGAACTTGAGATCCTAGAAAAGAAGTCGGGACAACCAAGGTCAAGCCAGCAACTGAAGTAGATATCAAAGCCATTGACCTTGAGACTAGTGATAGCTCCAAGACCCCTAATTGGCTCAGGGTTGGATCCTAAATAGGAAAGTGCGCTCGTCAACTTCTTTCAAGCCAACCAAGACATCTTCGCGTGGAAGCTAGCGGATATGCCAGGGGTGCACAGGGAGTTGATCGAGAACTTGCTAAACGTGGATCCAAAAGCTACACTAAGAAGATAACGCTTACAACGATTCGCCCAAGATAGAAGGGAAGCAACCAGAAAAGAGCTGGCCAAACTACTCGCGGCGGGCTTTGTAAAAGAAGTCTATCATCCAGAGTGGCTTGCTAATCTCGTCTTGGTACGAAAGAAGAACAACAATGAGTAGAGGATGTGTCAACTACACAGACCTCAACAAGCACTATCCAAAGGATCTCTTCGGGCTCCCTAGGATTGATCAAGTCATCAACTCCACAGTTGGACGCGCCCTACTCTACTTCCTCAATTCCTACTCGAGGTACCACCAAATAGCTCTCAAAGAAGAAGATCAAATCAAAATTGCGTTCATCACCCCATACGAAGCTTTTTGCTACACAACAATGTCCTTCGGGTTGAAGAACGCAGGCGCTACCTATCAATGAGGAATCCAAGAGTGTTTCTAGAAGCAGCTACACCGTAACATAGAAGAGTACGTGGATGACGTGGTTATAAAGACCAGAAATCCCAACGACCTCATTGCGAATTTCGAAGAAACTTTCGCAAGCTTGCGAGAATTTAGGTCAAAATTCAACCCGACAAAATACATTTTCGGCGTACCCTCTAGAAAACTACTCGAGTTCATCATCAGTCACCGAGGAATTGAAGCTAACCCTGAGAAGATCTTGACCATCACCAACATGCATGGCCCATCATGCATCAAAGACATCCAGAAGCTGACTGGATGCATGGCGACCCTCAACATATTCATCTCAAGGCTTGGAGAATGGGCCTACCCTTCTTCAAACTAATCAAGCGACAAGATAATTTCCAGTGGACTGAGGAGGCAGATCAAGCCCTGCAACAGTTGAAGGACTTCCTATCAAAGCCACCAGTCCTCACGATGCCAAACCCTAGAGAAGACTTGTTGCTTTACATCGCCGCGACTTCTAACGTTGTGAGCACGGCAATCGTGGTTGAAAGACTAGAACCAGGCCATGTATACAAAGTACAGAGGCCCGTCTACTTCGTAAGCGAGGTGTCATCGGATTCCAAGGCTAGATACCCGCCAGTCCAGAAATTGCTATACGCAATTCTAGTCACCTTAGGGAAACTACGACACTACTTCCAGGAGCACAACATTTCTATTGCACCGACTTCCCCTTGGGTGAAATTCTCCACAATCGGGACGCAACGGGAACAATATCTAAGTGGGTGGTAGAACTGTTGGGATACGAGGTAGGCTACGCTAGTGCAAATTAAAATTTTCTACCACGTAAACCAGGAAAACTTTTTGTATATGAATCATGGGTTTACCACTCGACGCACTGGTCCGGAAGATGTAGAATTGCGTCGCGTCAACGAAGTCGATCAGCGTAGTCAAACACGTAGTCGATCACATCGACGTCGAGCAGCTCATCAGCAGCTCGTCCATGTGCAGCAAGGTTGTCCTCGTGCCGCGGCTCATCATCGGCTCGTCGTGGCTCATCAACGGCTCGTCCAAGTGCTGCAGGTGCAACACCTCCAAGGTATCCACACGTGCAGGGAGGAAGCGTCGCAAGCCGGACTGCTAGGTCCGCGACTTGCAATAGGGCGAGGGTGTGGGAGGCGCGGCAGATGTGTTTCAGCCAAAGGGGATTCAACCCTAGGGCGTCCCACCCCTCATTTATAGAGGTTCCTGACGGGCCTATGGGTTCGAGGCCCATTAGTACTTCTAAACTTAATCCAACTCGGATCATATCCGAATTGGGCTTCTAGCCCCTTAAGTGTGTGACCCTATGGGTTCGAGTACGTATAGACATGGCCCGAGTACTCCTACTCGGCCCAATAGTCGGTAGCAGCCTCTAGCAAGATGTGCCAACTCCTATACGCACAAGAAGATCATATCAGATGAACCGTCACAACATTATGTACATGCTATTCCCTTTGCCTCACGATATTTGGTCTAGCTTCAAGCCGACTGCTCTTTCTCAATCCTGTAATTCGGAATCCCTTTGTAGGTTAACTCTTAACCATACGTAGCATGGCCATGCATTTTTGGATCCGATCACTCGAGGGGCCCAGAGATATCACTCTCAAACAGAGAGGGGCAAATCCCATCTTGATTGACCATGTCTCATAGCATGCTTCTTGACAAACCTGAAAGCTACCTTTTTAACTACCCTGTCACGGTGTAGCGTTTGATAGCCCCTAAGTAAGTCGATCCAAATCTTGAGTACATGTGACAATCTTAGGTCTAAGGACAAAGCGTACATGTTGTGTAAAGAGAGAACTACTTCTCGTGTTGGGTCAGTTCTAGCACATGTCTCCACATGTGCCCACATTATTAGTTTGACATCTCCATGTCCATGACTTGTGAAACATAGTCATCAACTAATACATGTGCTAGTCTAATATTCATGTGTGTCCTCACATGAACTTTGACTAGGGACAACTTTAGAATAACCATACAAGTAAAGAGTTCCACATACAATTCACATAATTGCAGATCAATTCAAGTAGCCTTTAATGGATATTCAATGAACACAATATAAATCTTGGATATAAAAGGAATATCATCATCTCTATGATTGCCTTTAGGGCATACCTCCAACAAGAACTCGGAGCATTGTCCCTGGAATTCAAGTCGAGGACTACAATCAAGTCCCAAGCACTAGTCGATTTTATGGCAGAATGGTGGGATAATCAACTATGAACACCAACAGAGCGTCCAGACCATTGGATCATGTATTTCGACGGATCACTCAAGCTCGAAGGCGCCAGCATCGGAGTACTCTTAATATCTCCCAAAGGCGAACAACTCAAATACATCTTGCAAACCTTCTTGGAAGTATCCAACAACAAAGTTGAATATGAAGCACTTCTGCACGTGTTCCTCCTAGCAGTCTTGCTAGGAATTAAGAGATTGTTGGTCTACGGCGACTCACTGGTGGTGATCAATTAAGTCAACTACGAGTGGGATCACCACAAGGGCAATATGGATGCGTACTACCGAGAAGTACGCAAGCTAGAGAATAAGTTCTCTGGTCTTGAGTTCCACCACATAGCTCGTGACAACAACGTTGCTATGGACGTCCTATCTAAGCTTGGATCTACTTGTGCTCAAGTTCCAGCAGAGGTTTTCATCCACGAGCTACACAAGCCATCCATAACGGAGCCGGCACCATCAACAACCACCGATCGTGGTCATGACCCACCAGATCGGGAGGTTATGATGATCGACGTAGACTGGAGAAATCCTTTCATCGACTACATCAAAGAACACAAGCTACCTCCAGACAAGATAGAAGCAGAGCAAGTCTCACGACACGATAAGAACTATGTTCTAGTTGGAGACAAGCTTTTTAGAAGAGGTGCATCATCAGGAGTACTCATAAAGTGCGTCTCACGGCAAGACGTCAAGGACATATCGAAGGAAATTCAAAAAGGCATCTGCGACAACCATGCATCCTCACAAACGATCGTGGTCGTAGCTTTAAAGCAAGATTCTACTGGCCTACAGCTCTCGCTGACGCTGAAGAATTTCTCCCTGATGCCAAGGATGTCAATTCTTCGCTAAACAACAAAGCGTTCCTGCCTACAAGCTGATCACCATACCACCCACTTGGCCCTTCGCATGCTGGGGGCTAGACATGATTGGTGTTGGGATACGAGGTAGGCTACACTAGCGCAAATCAAAATTTCTACCGCGTAAAACCAGGAAGAACTGCCGTATAAGGATCACGGGATTACCACTCGACGCACTACTGGTGCGGAAGATGTAGATATGCGTCGATGCAGTGAAGATGATCACGTAGTCGTACGTAGTCGATCAACGTAGTCGTACGTAGTCGATCACGTCAATGTCCAGCAGCTCCTCAGCAGCTCGTCCACGTGCAGCAAGATCGCCTCCCGTGCCGCGGCTCGTCGTGGCTCGTCGTCGGCTCGTCGGCGGCTCGTCGGCGGCTCGTCCAAGTGCTGCAGGCGTAACACCTCCAAGGTATCCACACGTGCAGGGAGGAAGCGTCGCAAGCCGGACTGCTAGATCCGCGAGTTGCAACAGGTGAGGGCGTGGGAGGCGCGGCAGGTGTGTTTCGCAAAAAGGTGTAAACCCTAGGGCGCCCCCACCCCTCTATTTATAGAGGTTCCTAACGGGCCTCTGGGTCCGAGGCCCATTAGTACTTCTAAACCTAATCCAACTCGGATCAGATCCGAATTGGGCTTCCAGCCCCTTAAGTGTGTGACCCTATGGGTTCGGATACGTATAGACATGGCCCGAGTACTTCTACTCGGCCCAATAGTCGGTAGCGGCCTCTAGCAAGACGTGCCAACTCCTATACGCACACGAAGATCATATCAGACGAACCATCACAACATAATATAGATGTTATTCCCTTTGCCTCACGATATTTGGTCTAGCTTCAAGCCGACCGCTCTTTCTCGATCCTGTGATTCGGAATCCCTTTGTAGGTTAACTCTTAACCGTACATAGCATGGCCATGCATTTTCAGATCCGATCACTCGAGGGGCCCAGAGATATCACTCTCAATCAGAGAGGGGCAAATCCCATCTTGATTGACCATGTCTCATAGCATGCTTCTTAACAAACCCGAAAGCTACCTTTATAACTACCCTGTTACGGCGTAGCGTTTGATAGCCCCTAAGTAGGTCGATCCACATCTAGAATACATGCGACAATCTGAGGTCTAAGGACAAAGCGTATATGTTGTTTAAAGAGAACTACTTCTCGTGTTGGGTCAGTCCTAGCACATGTCTCCACATGTGTCCACATTATTAGTCCAACATCTCCATGTCTATGACTTGTGAAACATAGTCATCAACTAATACATGTGCTAGTCTAATATTCATGTGTGTCCTCACATGAACTCCGACTAGGGACAACTTTAGAATAACCATACAAGTAAAGAGTTTCACATACAGTTCACATAATTGCAAATCAATTCAAGTAGCCTTCAATGGATATTCAATGAACACAACATACAAATCATGGATACAAATGGAATATCATCATCTCTATGATTGCCTCTAGGGCATACCTCCAACAATTGGCCCACTGCCTACGGTGCCTGGAGGATTAAACCGGGTACTGGTGGCGATCGACAAGTATACTAAGTGGATCGAGGTGAAGCTAGTAACCTGCCCCAAGGTAGACAAAGTACTCGACTTCCTCGATGAAATTGTCCATAGCTAGGCTTCCCCAATAGCATTATCACAGACCTGAGCTCCAACTTCAACAACCACAAGTTCTAGGAATATTGCGAGAATAGCAGGATTGATGTTCGGTATGTCTCTGTCCCTCATCCGTAGGCCAACGGCCAGGTTGAGCGCGCCAACTGGATGCTCTCAAGAAAAGGCTGCATGATATTGGAAACACGAAAGGGGGCAGGTGGCTCAAAGAACTACCTATTGTCCTCTGGGGGCTCTGTACCTAGCCATGCAAACCTACAGGACAATCGCCCTACTTCCTAGTCTACAGATATGAAGTTGTCCTCCCTGCTGACGTCATGTGGAAATCTCCAATAGTTGAGCAGTACGAGGAGGGTGTAGCAGAAGAAACAAGGCGTTTAGAATTAGACAGCCTCGAAGAAGCCCACTGTGCAGCACTCGTCCAATCTGCAAGATACCTTGAAGAAATCCGCCGCTATCATGATCACAACATCAAAGAACGTTCATTCAACATAGACGATATGGTCCTAAGCATATCCAAGACACCAAGGGGCTGCACAAGCTAAACTCACCATGGGAGGGTCCCTTCATCATCTCTAAGGTCACTGGACCTAGGTCGTATTGGCTACAACAACTCTCTGGTGAAGACGTCGACAACTCATGGAGCATGGAGAAACTCTGTCGATTTTACCCTTAGTTTGCACATTCATGTACATTGGCCATCGGCCTTAGCTGTAGATTTACAATTAAATAAAGCAGTTATATTTTTGTCGTAAACTCGACTACTCATTTCTACCTAAGTTCCGGCTTGCAGAAGCAAGTTCGTAGAGCTATTCAGCTCCCTGGGCAAAATCACCCAAATCGCAACTTATAATAACAAGTCTGCATAGCCATAGCAACACAGAGAGGTTGTAAAGATAGGCTCTAATCGAGGAAATCCTGAAGAGACTACTCGTCCGAAAGGTCTAACTACCTAGATGCCTTAAGTACTCATACTCTGTAGCAATAAGTCGAATCCTAAAGTACTCTACATCGCGTATCTGTAGAGGCTCATCGAAGAAGCCTTGTGCGCAAACGCAATTTCGAAAGAGAGATCAGGATTAGAGCAAAGAAGCTGCGAAATGAGGGGAGGAGACTCTGCGGACCGGTCGCGCAAGATCTTTGGTCTTCCCCCAGAACCGATGAAAAAGTGGGTCGCTTCTTATGGAATCAAAAAAAATTTATTCAAAAAAAAGAAATTAATTTTATTACGGCACATTCAACCTTTTCGATCTACGTGGGAAAGGACAAGAGAGTAGGTTGATCATCTTAGGGTGATCCTTTTGTCAACGGATGCTCCTATTACACGTAGTCTCTGAAGGATGAGAACCCACTATGTAGCATCTACATTGCATCCATTTGCTTTCTATTTGACAAGAAGGACAAGGAAAAGATAATGGATATGGAACACAGGTCCTGGCACTATTGGAAAATGAAGCTCTCTCAGTTCAAACATATGAGATTACTTACCCGATTTCGAAATGTTGCAAAGCCTGGGGTAGAAAAAAAGGTTCTATTTCTCAACCTTTCTGACTTGCTCCTACGGAACCTCTATTCAACCTTTTTCGTCCACCTGTTTTCGGCCCTACAGAGCGGAGTAGAGCAGTTTGGTAGCTCACGAGGCTCATAACCTTTTTCCGATCGCATAAAAAGATAAATAAATAAATAATGTGAGAATAGAATCTTAATTAACTAATTGAATTTTACCTTCTTTTTATCTCCCCATCTTATATGGGGGCTCTACTCTTTTGAAAGAAAAAAGAATAGGAATTTCCGACATCTATCGTACGAGCAATTATCAGGGTAGTTCATAAGATGCACTAAAACAACAAGTTGGCAGCAATAAAAATTGGAACAAAGACTCAGAATCATTTAAATTTTAGAACATCCATATCATGTTTATATTACAAGAACTGATGTTTGCTCTTTGTACAAGACTACTCAAGGTCTAAGTGATTTGCTACTTCTTCCACAATAGGATCCATCTCATGCAGGTACTACTGGAAGAGCTCATCCAAGGAGTCCTCCGCTATTCCTTCCGCAACAGGAGAAAAATCAGCCTATGGGTAGAAGGACTTCATGAAGCTCAGCAGTTGTTTGGAGACCGACTTCGCTATCTTCTGGACGTAGCCAGTGAACTTCACTGGTACATCCTTGAGTATCTCAAACAGAGGGCGAGGCTCTACACCCTCAACCGGGGGCTCCACCATATCTGCAATTGGCTGGGCTGCTTTGGATAGTTCCTTTAAAGCAAGTCTTGCAGCTTCCAGCTCAGCATCGCACTCCTGGAGGGTCTTCATGGCATTGACCAAGTCGACCTCTCCATCTTCGCGCATCTTCTTCTCCTTCTTCAGGTGATGGTCCAGGTTTTCATATAGCATAGTCAGCTTATCATGCTTGTCCGTAACCCGGTAGTAGGAGTTCTTCTAGTCAACAACCTCACCCTAGAGATCTTTTTTTGTTTTTTCGAGCACTGCAGGAATTATACTCAAGAATTTTAGCATTGCAAAGTAAAATCAGTACTCGAAGACCAAAGGAGAAGATGATCTCAGTTGCTACTTCACAGCCTTGTTGCACCCCCTGAGACAGTCCTTTTCCTCCTCAAACTGCTGGACACTATTCCGGCACTCGGCGGCTTGTCCATCGTATCTCATCAGCAGCCTGGAGGAGTACTCCCTCTCCTTAGCAAGCTCCTCGGCAAGGGCCTCAGCACGGAGTATTGAATCCCCATTGCCTTGCAGCATCTGCGATTTTCACTGGGAGCGCCTGATGACATTCTGTACCACACAAACATATGTACTCGTATTAGGGTACGAGTATTGATTTCAACTTATGGAAGAAGCAGGATGAAACTTACCTCTACATATACTCCAACGCAGCGGTACATCTCCATCATTCCGGCCACCATCTCCATGTAAAGCAGCAGGTCGTCAATTAGCTAAATGTCTTCAAGATTAATCTCTCCAGCTGCCAGTGGCTCCCCATGCGCTTCAGAATCTGCTGCGCTGAGTGGAACCATGGCACGACTTGTCGACGGGCCTGGCTCGTAAGATGGGATGGCCGCCACGACATCCAGCCCTCCCGCTACTTCAGTTCTATCTCTGACTCGGGGGCTACAAGAGTAGCCATGGCGCTAGAGATATTCGCTATTGGGGCCTCGGGCACTGGTCGCTCGGGGGCTGGCACTACAATGTCAGTCAACAAAGAAAATACATCCTGCATTAATGCTACTACGAGAGATATGGCACCTGGGTTACTCGCTGGCGCAAGATGTTCTCCTGACAATAGACTTGTTGGCGCTGGGGCAATATCCTGGATCGAGTGGCTACTGCCATCGGTCACGGGCTTCAAGGTCGGCCCTCCAAGTTCCACGCTAGATGATTTCCTACATAAGACAAGTTTTCAGAGACATGCAACACGTTGATCACAAACTGCAATTAGTACTCAAAAGGAGAAGCAAGACTTACTTTAAAGATCTCCTCAGCAACAGAGAAGGCTCCCCTGTCAGGCGTAGTGGCTAGCTCAGGGACGGCTTCTTTGGCGCAACTTGTTCGGTCGCAGTGCGATCATTGCCAGCCTTTGATGCCGCCTCTATTTCTCAAGTAGTCCTTGAGCCAACATGGTTCACCTCAACAACGAGAGCTTCTAGGTCATCATCGATCTCGATTACCTCCTTGATGGATGGTAGCTTGTGTTATGCGACTTCAGTAGTCGCCTCCCCCGCCTCGATCACTTCTCAACTACCTGCAAACCACCAATGCCATATTGAGTAGACATGGTGGCATTGGATTTACTTACTAAGAGTACTCGATCCTTAAGATCTTGCCCTTCCTCATAAGTTATTACCGCTGGGTATGTCTTATGCACTGAGAGGCTTCCTTAAGACACGCTTCCCAATGATGATCCATTTCTTCCTAGGTGGTGGAGTAGGCATAGCTTCGAGATCATCTCCAGCACGCGCTTCGATGATTCCGAGGATGACCCAGCCTTATCAGATGGTCGGTCCTTGAGTTCGAAGTCCTCTGCAGCTTCAAAATCGGAGCTGCTGGAGGTTTCGACTACTCCTTCTTCCTCCTCCTCGGCTTCACTCCCTATACTCGCTAATGTGTAAATGCGAGGAGCAGCTTCAATGTCTTCTGCCCTGAGAGGAGGAGCAGAGCAGGACAAATGTATATCTTCCTACACAAACAGACAAGTTACTACACTCGAGCATTGACAAAATGAGTACTCGGAGGCTGCGGTCACGGGTACTAATAGCTTTTGGCAGGTTGGCAGCATAGAACTCCCACACAATGATAGGGATTTCACCCACGTTCTTGAACATGCGCCTCAACCGTGCCACGACTTCGTTTGCGCTCAATTCCTTGGGAGACATTCTTGATAGGTCATTAACTCCCGAGTACTCGTATGCCCAGCGGCATCACAACTGCAGGAGCTGAACCCGCCGCTTCATGAAGCTAAATGCTATTGCGACTCCTGTTAATCCTTCTTGCTTGAGCTTGGCTATCCTATCTAGGAGTTCAGGTAGCTGCAGGCAATCTCCATGGCTTGGCTAATCTAGCCATCTATTGTTCCAGGTGGGACGATGCCCTATCAACTTGGGAAGCTAGGGGTCATGGTTGGCGATGTAGCACCACTTCTCTTTCCATCCAGAATGTGAGTCAATTAGCTCATAATCCAAATATAGGCCCTTGAGTTTCTCCCTCATTTGAATTCCGGTGCCCCTGAGTACCTCGCTGTGCTCCCTATTGGGTTGTGGCTTCACTCATAAGAATTTGCGGAAGAGCTGGAAGTGGGGCTGGATCCCCAAGAAAGCTTCGCACAAATGTACAAAAACTGCGGCATGCAGAATACCATTGGGATTCAAGTGCACAAACTCAAACTTGTAGTAATCCAAGAGACCACAGAAGAAGTCGAAGGCAGGCAATGCGAGACCACACTCAATAATATCCATGAAGATTACCATTTCCTCTGTGTATGTCTCCAAAGGCCACGAGTTGCTGAAGGCAGGCCTCCAGTTGATTACATCTTTTTCTTGGAGGAGGTTGGCCACTACCAGCGCCTTGATGTCTTCCTCCTTCAGCGATGATCGCTTCCAGGCACAGGCAGGAGTTGGCAGCGCAGATTGATCCATCTTCCCGTATTTGGGTGCCGGCAGTTGAATCTCCTTCTTATTCACCTCCTTCTTGCCACCCTCAACCACCTTGGCTACAGCTGTTTTCTTCCCCATCCTTGTTGCCACGAGTGTCTTCTTTCACATATGCTCAGGGGCTAAGTGGTGGGGGATGGCAGTGCTAGTGCTCAAAGATCAGGTGGTGGCGATGCTATGGCTACAGTGTGAAAGTTGAAAGAGTAGATGGCAAAGGTAAAATGGAAGGGATGTTTTCCTCTGTTATTTATAACTGTGGCATAGTAACAGCAGTGGGAATAAAGGAATATTCAGGTTTAATCGACCCAAAAATTACGCACCTGATTGGCAGTTACCTCTACTTTCGGAAGAGATTAGGTTACTGTTCAGAGATGATCACATTGACTAAAGGTTGACCTTTATACCCACCAAACTAGTCGGATAATGGCTCGGGGGTTGTGTGCATGCCCATCGACAAAAAACAAATTCTCTAGATTTTTAAGGGAAGATGATGCAAATTACAAGTTGACCCTCAACCTGATTCTTCGATTCAACCTAAGGCTCGGGGGCTACTCCATATTGAGTGCGACTTTCATCGCACTTCCATATAAAAATTTGAGATTGAAGGATTCGAGACCAAGTTAAATGAGGCTTGAGCACACTCTAGCCACATGGAAGTGCTCGTGTACCTTTCAAGACTCAACCCGATGAAGTGTTCAAAGGACACCAAAACTAGTCGGTGAGTTCTAAAAAGTACTTGAAAATACTAGATTTGACACAAAATACTCGAGGGCTTGTCGTACATATATCTATGGGCCCACCAGATGGTTTAGACAATCCTAAATATAGGGCTGAACACCAAGATGTATCTGACATGGAGCCTATGGCGCAGTACAGCATAGTCTACGTGGCAATACAAGAACTAGTCGAGGATTAGAAAAAGTACTCATAGTAATAAGAGTAGGACTCGCCTTGTCGAATCTGACTAGTATTCTTATAAATCAACCGACTTGTAACCCTGCCTCTGACAATATAAGGTGGGACAAGGACCTCCTCCAAAGCAATTTAATCCAACCAACACACAGGACGTAGGGTATTACTCCAATTTTTTGCTGTTCTTGCCGTGCTAAGAACAGCGTTGAACCTGCAAGAAAATCGAAGAACAAGTAAGAACAAGTGGACAAGTAAACAGTGCACAAACCTTGCCCAAGAGATGAATCTATTACACTCAAATTTGGGGTTCTGAATCAAGCAAATCAAGTGGTCTAATCGACATACGCGTTAACAAGGAAGTAGCAGTAGGTAAACATTCATCTAAACAAAACCCAATCTATTTGTGGTGGCTGTAATCCTTATTAATCCCTAGGAGGACGACTAGGACGCGTCATTATTGGACCCGACTTGATACAAGGCCCATCGGGCCAAAATAGCGTGACGTAGCACCTAGGTAGAAAACATCTCTGGAACAAATTGATGACTGCGGCCGCCTCAGACTGTATATGGGCATGAGTCCAAATCCATATGAAAATAGACTTGATAAGGATTCCATGAAATACTTGAACGCCCCACTCCAAGTCCATATGCGACCGTGGTGACCGTCACAACTTGGTGCTGTTCCGAAGTCCGAATCCAGCTGGAAAATGTGTTGGATTTGATCTCTTTGTTGCCATGGGCCAAAAGTGACGTGGTGGCCTGGTGGAGGATGTTGGTAATACTTGGAATTGGTCCCCAATAAACTTCTTTGATCCTCCATACCTTCCATGTGTGTTTAACACTCTTTTTAATCTACGTATGTATTTCTGAAAATGTCAATGAACACATATCATGGTGTAGCATCAATTCATCAAATGTATCAAATACAATCATGATGAAGAATTATTTCACCTTTGAATTAAAAGTTGCTAATGTGGTTGTATCCATGCAAGTGATGTTCTCGTCATTCTTCCCTTCTTTGCTGCAAGTCGTCCTCAACTTGCTCCAATGGCATTCAAAGGTGCTTCCTTTGATGTTGTAATACGGAGCGACGGCCATGCTACATGGCCACAACCAGCAATGCTCCCCTTCTTCGGGCTGACCCTATTGCATAAGAGAAAACCTAGGAAAACTTTGCAAGACATTAATAGTGTTAGTGCAACCCCCTATTTGATCATGGTATTATAGCCCAAAAGGATATTTCAGATTAGAGCAAATATAAACTTTATACACCAAATATTCTCCTTTGTTGTCATATTTGCCAATTGCATGAAGCGAACAATGATTAAAACTTGACAAACCAGAATCAAATTTAAATTTCTCTTTTAGAAAATTTAGATTACACAGAATATCAAATTCAATATAACCCAAAGTATTTAAAGGGGACAACAACTTCAGTTCATCTTGTGTACAAGTAATAGGATGAAAAAACTTATCTTCAGCATATTTTTATGGTTTCAAACTAAAAGTATTATACTTATTCACTACTTGTGGTATAGGAGTAAAAGAATCATCAGCGCACAAGTCCTCTTTATCACAAGGAATAGCAAGTAATTCATCTTGTGACAAAGGTAAATCAGCAGCGGGTCCCGTTATTTGTTGCTCTTGATTAGTATGCAGAGTGGACAAATTTGGAGATTATGGGCCACATCATTCTTGCAAGTAATCGCATATAATAGAATCTCCTTTTCAGCATCGAGAGCAAGACAAAAAAAAATTGATCAATATATCTGTATGATTTGCTAATTAACAAGGTTCGAATTTCAGAATTGAGCTCTCTCATAAACCTACCCATAACATCTTCCATGCATTCATGTAATCCACCAAACATGGTACAAATCTTAAAATCATGGTAGTATTCTTTCACAGTCTTGCTACCATATTTTAGTTTGTCCAGTTTGCTAAGCAAATGATCAACATAATATGACGAAATATATTCATCTTGAAAAAATATTTTAAAATATTTCCAAGTTGGTGGAACTTTGTTGTGCCTACAAATATGTTTCCATTTAGTCAAAGCATAATTCGTAAAGCACTTGCAGCAACTAAAATCATTTGATGTTCAGACAAGTCATAATTATCAAATTCTACATCTACTTAAAGTTCCCAATTAATGTATGCATGAGGGTCAAAATTTCCCTCAAAAGTAGAGCATTACTGACCTCAGTTAGAATATCATCATGTACCGCTAGTGGGTGTGCTCCCATATATTGTAAAGGTTGGGAACACCCATGGTGCAACCTCCCAGCTCCCACGTGTCTTGCCGGGCCTGCCATTGTTAGCAGACAACCAAAAAAATCAAAAAGAAGTTGCCTACAAACTAAAGGAAATAGGTGGTGGAAGATTCCTTTTTCACTCAAACCTGTCCATTCAAGTTCTTACATGTTCTTACCACACTTGCAAAAGGTGTTGGCAACTGGCAAGAAAAGCGCAAATGGTGGCACATGCGCCACCCTGTGATGTAGTAGATAATCTGTGGATCTATAGGTGACTACAAGTAAAATCAAGGAATAGCTAGAACCACATTAATCAAAGCAAACTGAATAATCATTCAACAACGGTACTATGTTGGTTCTAGGCTAAACCATGCTAGAGACGTGAGCCTAGGCACAACAGTTCCAATTGATATGAAGCCACTAAGGTTTGTTCCCAACCTTTTGGTGAGTTGGAAAGAACTTGATTTGGAGTGGATCCAACATTGTGCTACCTAACTACAACGACAAACAGGGGCGCTGCGCCTTAGCAATAGTTACACCGGCTCCAATTTGTTGTTGTTCTTGCCGTGCCAAGAACAGCCTTGAACCTGCAAGCAAATCAAAGAACAAGCAAGAACAAGTGGACAAGCAAATAGTGCACAGATATTGCCCAAGAGATGAATCTGATACACTCAAATTTGGGGTTCTGAATCAACCAAATCGGGTGGTCTAATCAACACACGCATTTATAAGGAAGTAGCAGTAGCTAGACATTCATCTAAACAAAACCCAATCTTTTTGTGGTGGCTCTAATCCTTATTAATACCTTGGAGGACGACCCGGGGGTCCTGGTGTCGTGCCCCAACCCTTGGACGCATCCTTATTGGACCCAACTTGATATAAAGCCCATCGGGCCAAAATAGGGTGATGCAGCACCGTAGGTAGAAAATATCTCTGGAACAAATCAATGATTGCGGCCGTCTCAGAAAAGATATGGCTATTAGTTTGGCTCTATATGAAAATAGACTTGATAAGGATTTCATGAAGTAGTTGAATGCCCCAATCCGAGTCCATATGCGACCGTGGTGATCGTCACAAGTTGGTGTTGTTCCGCAGTCCGAATCCAGCCCCAAAACGTGTTGGATTTTATCTCTTTCTTTCCTTGGGCTAAAAGTGACGTGGTGACCTAGCAGAGGACGTTGGAAATACTTGGAATTGGTCCCAATCAACTTCTTTGGTCCTCCAAAAGTGACGTGTTTAACACTCTTTTTTATCCATGTATGTATTTCTGAAAATGTTAATGAACACACATCATGGTGCAGCATCAATTCATCAAATGTATCAAATACAATCATGACAAAGAATTGTTTCACATTTGAATCTAAAGTTGCTAATGTGGTTGTATCCAAGCAAGTAATGTTCTCATCATTTTCTCGTTCTACTACTGTAGAAACATTACTTGGGTCAACAGAAATACCTTCCTGATTAATGACATGCCCCAAGAAACTAACTTTTGATAGTCAGAACTCACACTTCTTCAACTTGGCATAGAACTTATTATCCCTCAAGTTTTGAAGCACCATCCTCAAATGTTGCTCATGCTTTTCCTCAGTCTTGGAGAAAATGAGTATGTCATCGATGAATACAACCATTGAGTCATCAAACTGATGAAGCATGTTATTCATTGTCTCCATGAAGTAAGGATGTGCATTAATCAGCCCAAAAGACATAACTCGAAACTCATAATGCCCATACATAGTGGGAAACGCCGTCTTCTCAATGTCCTCTTCTCTAACTGGACTGTAGATCAATTTTGGAAAACACTCTAGGTCCTTTGAGACAATCAAACAACTCATCAATGCGGGGTAAGGGATACTTATTCTTGATAGTCACTGCATTCAATCCACGATAATCAATGCACATGCGCCAACTCCCATCCTTCTTCTTAGTGAACAGAACCGGAGCTCTCCAAGGTGACACACTATGCTGAATTAACTTTTTGGAAAGAAGATCATCGAGCTGCTTCTTCAACTCTTCTTGAAAATGGCGAAACAAACGGTATGGTGCTATGGAAACCGGTCTGGTGCCAGGTATAAGGTCAATAGGGAACTCTACCGCACGCTTGGGAGGCATCCCTGGCAACTCAGCAGGAAATACATCAAGATAGTCTCAAACCACCCGAATTTCCTCAATCAACAAGGACTTGGTAGGCTTCTCAGCTAGAGTCCAAAGAAATCTAGCCTTCACAGAACGACGTCCAGGAAATAGATTTTCCATTACAAATAGAGAATAAGCAGGAGCACTAGCTTGGAAAGCTATGGTTTGACGCAAGGGAGCCATTAAGGAAATAGTCTTCCAGAAACAAAATATTACCGCCTAATAACAATGCAACGAATCCATGCCCAAAATAACATCAAATATGGGTCAAGGAATTACCATAAGATTTGCCACAAAATCATCCCCATCTATGGATATTGTGCAACTCGGGCACACCACCGAACTAGAGACCAAACCTCCTGGGGAGCCAACATGAATAGACTGAGAAATCTCTTGACTACATAGACCAACTCTTTGTGCAAAATCAAGTGAAACAAACAAGAACGTAGCACCAGAATCAAATAATACTAGAGCATCATGTGAATCGACTGTAAATATACATGAGACTATGTCTGGATGACCCAGGGAGGAAGCATTAGGCATGGTGTAGACTCTAGCGGGGTTTGGAGCAGTAGAACCTGCCCCAACCTGATGTGGTGGTGGAACAAAAGATGGCGCGGGTAGCTGAAATGGAACATATGGTGCAGGCAACTGAGGTGGAACATATGATGCAGGTAGTTGAGGTGGATTCCAGTAGTAGCCTGTAGGCGGAGTTACATAGTGCTGGGGATATTGTTAATGTGATGGGCAGGCATCATCTGAACTGCACCATGAGGAGCACCAGCTGAAAGAACTGAACCTCGAGAACTGGATGGAGACGACACAAAAGAAGAATTAGACCTCTACCACTTGATAATAGAATTTGGATTTCTGTTGCAGACAATAGCCATGTGTCCCTCCTTGCCGCAGGTGCGACAAAGTCCAGAAAAGGTACACTCCGACGAATGGTGAGGCTTCCCGCACTTGAAGCAAATTAATCCCTGTCATGGTACTGGGCGCATGATTTGAAATCCGATGGGGCGTGATGATGAAGAAGACTATCCCGCAAACTGTTTAGGCTTGGACGAATGAGATTGTTGGGAGTACTTATTTGGCTTGAACTTCTTGAAAGGAGGTCGCAGAGAAAATTCTCGCTCTCCTTCATCCTGAGGAGCTCTCTTCTTATCACTACTTGTGCCGCTCACACTCCCCGTACGGTTCTGTTGGATTGCAGGAAGCTAAATCTCTAACTCCATCCCTCTTGCCTCCTTAATTGCGGCAAGATAAGTAGTCTGTGGGTTCCCACCCATCACTTCTTTGTACCTTGCATTAAGTCCTCTAAAGAACTTCCTGGCCTTCTCACGTTCATCTCTAGCCACGGTGGGCACAAAGCGAACAATGTTGGTGAACTCCCTCTCATATTCATCCACCATCTTACTTCCTTGCTGGATATGGTTCAAAGCATCACTCATCCTATCCCAAAAAGATTCAAGATAGTTAGGAAAAGATTCAGGATAGTACTTACCTCTGAACTGCTCTAGAAAGACCTCCCATGTGATAGCACCACGCGCAGGAGGCCACGCCTCACGAACACCATCGCACCATAAATCAGCAAGACTCGTCAGCTGGTGTGGTATAAAGAAGACCTTATCCTCAGGAGTCATCCTACACCCATCCATGACCTTCTCTACCTTGCGTAACCAGTCGGCAGCATCTGTTAGCAACCCTGATCCATCAAACATCTCCACTTGCAGCAATGTCCACATGGTAAATGTCATCCCCTGAGCGGCTGGAGCAACAGGAACAGCTCTAGCAGCAGGAACAGCTCCAGCAGCAGATTGATCCGAAACCTCTGCATTTCCATTGTTCTCACACATGACATGTCCATTCTCCACTTCTTGGTCATTCTGGCCACGACCTCGACCACGACCACCTCCATGACCTCTACTGCGGCCACGCCTACTCGTGCACTCCTTCTCGGTAGCATACTATAACCCAACAAACAAGAACAAGGATACAATTAACAACAGGTTATTAAGCCAATCAAGAAACATAAGAACAAAAGAATAAAATGTAAATGCAATGCAGCGCCCCACCCGAGTAGTGCACTCCAGCACGGCACCCCCATCTACTCACCCCTGCATGCGCCGTGCATGTGAGGTGTACGGGTGGGAGGTTGAAGAAGAATAGGGAGAGGCGCTGACAGGCGGGGTCGGGCGGCAGTGAGAGAAGGAGGTGGGCGCGAGCGAAGGCGAGGTGTGCGCGTGCGAGCCAAATCGAGGGTTAGCAGGCCGTTAGGTTAGATAGGTTAGCAGGCTGGTATGATAGGTTAGGTTAGATTGGTTTATGTTTGGTTTTTATTTTGTTATAGACTTAGATTTAGATTTAGTTTGAATTTTGAATTAGATTCAAAATTGAAACTCACACTTAAACGTGAGATCCAAATAAAAATTCAAAAAGATCCAAATCATTCCACACAAGTTTTGAAATGGAATTTTTAGGATGATGAAAGAATTGGCTAACATTTTCAAATGAGCACACAATGCAAACAAAAGGTTTTAAATTTTTGCAAATTTCACTCAAATAAATATTACAAATTTTGGAATATTACAACCTCCTACTCCTAGCATGTGATTAGTACTGTTCGAACTCGGTCAGCAGGACCAACAACGAATGGGCCTTAATTGACACAGGCATAGGTACTCTTTCAATCCATATGTCATATCCTTAACCAATCACATATGTGCCTGGTCTCTCATTTTACCATGTGAACCATTTGTCCAAAGTATCAAAATAAGTATCCAGGGATCTTATGTCTTGCGAGTGACAAGAAATCACCCGACTTCTACCGAACTTATTAAGCATGGCAGAGCTAACGTCCTACACATACTAGTATAACTATGGGAACCTATGGATGATGCATCTATGGTTCCATTCAACTCCTAGAAACGTAAAATGCACAAATACATAGTTAAACATTAATTGCATAAGTTGAAATAGGGGTCATGCCACGGGGCTGGCCTTTCAACTACGGTGTTATTACTTTCAAGGCCTTTGGCCCTTCCGGACCATGGGCCGGGTCCTTTGGATGCTCCACAGCCACGATCTTGTACACCACATCGTCAGCAGCGATGCCTACGTGAAATGTCATGAATGAGATGCAAGACACTGATAATGCGTACTAACAGAGAAAAAGCCAAACATGAGAATTATGCATGCAATGAGTGTAACATATTGGAGTTTTCATATAACAAAGCATTCTATTACCAATTATTAGACTAAACTAACTACAGCAGGAAGAGTGGTTGCTGCTAGTGATTATCAGATTTATTCAGTATCTTTATCAGCAAGCCAACCACATAAAAGGACATACAAATCAATTTGAAAGGATTTCGTTTATAGAGAAAAACATACTATGTTTTCATTGGTAAATTTTAGCTATTTGCAGCAACATTGCAAGCCTCACTTTTATTTTAGATAGCAACTTGGTCATTTGCTTTTATTGTTCAAGAGGGCCATGGCATCAGATTGCGGCAAGATGCAACTAGCAGGTTCAGACATAAAACAATGCACATGGCAAGAATTCAGGATATCAGTTTCAGATGTATGGCAATAAATTGAAAGCTGCTCTAGCTGTACAGTACAAGGGACCATAGCTAGCTAATTGCAATTTACATGTCTTAAAGGAAAAATATCTACTACTGATGTAGTCAGTATATATGTTTCTGGTTTGTCAGAGAGGAAAACAGAGAGCATGCAGAGGTGGTTTGACTAATTTTGGCAAGTGGTGAATTATTGATGATCTAACAAGTCCAACTCATAGGAAAGGATCGCCACCTGTTCAGAACCAGATCGGGTATGCAGCAATTGAAAAGGTAGATATTGGACAGCCACAGCTATCAAGGTTAAATTCACCAAAACTGGAGCTGATAGAAAGTACTCTTGATTTACATGTTCACTAAGCTTCAACTAACTGGAGCATATGGAACTACTGCAAACAGTTATCTCATGACTAAGCATGTTTTTGTCAGGTAGGAACGAAACCATCAAAGTTTGTCTCCTGCCCTTTAGATTTAAATGCATTCTCTATTACAAGGACAATCCAACTGGGTAATATTTATCACTTAGATATGGATATATGAAAACTATCAGTTTCATGAGTGCATATGCTTTCCCATGATTTTACGACAAATATGCAGACTAACAAAAGTAGTGTTTCACTGTTTTCGGTTGTGTCATTGTTTGAAACGAGTTAATTGAGCATAAGCACCACATCCAATTCAAGGCATGAAATTAGCTCTAGCATACTTCACCGCATTTTCAGATCAAAGAGCAAATTATTGTACAGCTACAGGTCATGCTTCGTGGATTAAGGACCTAACATTACGTTCCTATCAATCTTGCAAGAACCTAAACATGCGTGTACAAACTACAAAGCTGACAGAAACTTAGTCCTAGCATGTACTGCTCATCTCCTTCACAGACGGTCACAGAAAAGAGCTGGGCTAAACGTTTGGCCACAGGGGGGAAATGGGGAAGATGCTCACCAAGCACCAAGTGGGCACGTGCAGCTTGGTGTAGAATAGGAGATGACGCTGCTGGCGCATTTCGTCGAACGGGTTGTAGGCGAGGAAGGCAATGTCATGGCAAGCAGGGTAGTCGGCGTCCTGGCTGCCACGGCTTGACGGAGAGGTAGCAGGTCACATGGTGTCGTGGACGAAGCCCCGGTTAGCAACTTCCCCGGGCAGAGGCCAAGCTGGGCTCGCCGGCTGTGCGGCGCTGGGTGTTCTGCTGCTGCTGTCTTGTTAGCTGGACAGAAACACGAAGAGCTCGAGCTGCTAGCTCGTGCAGCACTGAAGAGGAGAGCAGCGGTTGCTGCTTGGTGGAGGGAATCAGAGAAGGGGATGGAGCTTAAGAAAGAGGGGCGCTGATCTGCTTGCTCTGCCCGAGCAAGGGAGGAGCAGAGGACCGGAAATGTATTGGCCTCCATGGATTTGTGCTGTTGGTGGTTGACGTGTGAAAGATAGAGATTAGAGAGGAAGGGGAGACTGATTGGAGTAGCTGGTGCCCTGGTTGTTGGATTCCATGGCAGAGCAGGGAGATCGAGGCTGCAGGTGAGCTGCTTGCTTGCTCTTGCGAGAAAGAACAGAGGGAGGGAAAAGGACTTGGCGACGGCAGCTTGGGAAGATAAGGCCGAGGCGAGCGGCGGCCGTGCGCTGGCGAGGAGAAAAGGCCGTGGGGGAGCTGGTGTTCATGCAACGCCGAGCAGTGGGCAAGGACGGCGAGGACGGCCGAGCAGTGGCGATGCGACGCCGGCGGCGTGGCAACGGCATGGGCACGGTATGGGCGTGTACTGGCGAGTCACGCCCGTCAACAGAGACTTAGGGCACCCTTAGCGTGTCTGGGAGGGAGGGCTAAAGTTTAGCCCATCCAAATGAAGAGGTTAAAATTTAGCACCTAGAGTATTTGGGAGGGAGGTTAAAGTTTAGCACTTTGGTGATCAAAAGACTCTTTTACCCCTCTTCTTTACCCTCACCTTCTTCCCTATGCTCCCTCGAGGCCCTCCCAAGACTAACTGCCGCATCTGCCCAACCCCCCTCCCTTCTCTTCCCCAACTGCTGCTACCGAAGCTCGATCCAGTCGTCGCCAAACCAACCAACGCTCCCCCCGCCGGTTACTATTGCTCCCTCCCTCCCCCCGCTCGCCGAAACCAACCAACGCCACCACCACCACCCCACCACCAGTTACTACTGCTCCCTCCCTCCCTACGCCTCGCCTCCAGGAATCCCTCCTCGGATTCCTTCCCCCGCCCCAGCTCCCGGCCCTCATCCCCCCGCAGCCGCCTGCACTGTGCTGCCAGCTGCCACCTTCGGGATCTGGCGGGATCTGGGACGTCGCATGCCATCACGGAGGAGGCGGCGAACAGAGGCCGCAGGGGCGGGCGGAGCCGGCGGATCCGGCCGGAGGAGGCGGGGACCGGCCAGGACCTCCCCAAGGTGCCATCGCGAGGCTCGCCCTCGAGGAGGCTCGGATTCGGCGCAAGGCACCGCGCCCTCCACCGCCGGGGCCGCCGCCGGCAGCTGCACCTCGGCCCTCGCGGTCTCCACGACTCCCCTTGGCACCCCCTGCGCCTCCGCGCCGCCGTGCCGCCGCCGCCGCCGCCCTCCTCCGTGGCGGTCGGGTACTACTATGCGGTGGAGCTCTAATTCGACCCAGCGCTCGAGAACCAGGTGCTCAAGGCGTGGAACGTGCTTGCGCGGCGGCAGCTCGGCACCCGCCTCGCCGCCGCTGCCGCCCGCCCGCACCTCCTGCTGCTCCACCTCCCCGCCGCCGCGCTCCCGCCGCCCAGGACCGGCGCCGACGGGGACCCGCTCCTCCGCCTGGGTCCCTCGCTACGGGCGCTGCTAGGCCTCCACGCGCAGCTCTGCGAGCTGCTGTGGAAGGACGCAGGCGTCGAGGTACCCGACGCATTCCGGCCGGACCACTGGGTCCCGTGCTGCGCCGTCGCTAACAGTGGCGAGGAGAGAGAGAGAGAGAGAGAGAGAGAGAGAGAGTGAGTGAGGGGAGGAGGAGGCGGGGCCGGCCGGAGGCGGAGGCAGCGGGGCTGGCAGGAGGCGGCAGGACCGGCGGGCGAGGCGGAGGTGGTGGGGTGCCGTGTGGCGGGATCTGGCGGGGAGGAGTGAGAGGGAGAAGAGAGAGAGGGGCAAGGGGAGGAATTTTGGATAAGAGGGACCACTTTTAGCCCCTTTAGTCCATTTTAACACTCTTTGATGGGCTAATGGATTATGGGGGGCTAAAATTTAGCCCTTCCATTTTAGCTAGGTGTTTGGATGAGAAGGGTTAAAATCTAGCTAAAATGGGGGGCTAAAGTTTAGCCCCCCTCCCAAACACCGCCTTAGGCAAAAATTAGGGTTAGTTTGAAACAGGGTTTGATCGGACCTTGACCACGTTTTTTGAATATCTAAACATCATATTTGTACTTGAACAACATACTTATGTTAAAGTGTATACTTCAGAGTACAACTTTTATGTTGTCCAAAAATTGAGTGTTTAGAGAAAATTAATTTTAAACAACATCTAAATGTAGCACACGTGTTTAAACGTGGAGTTTGAATTGGTTTTCGTATTCAACTTGCTCATAAAAAAAAGGCATACAACATTTAAACTATATGTGAGCAAAATATTTATACTTATGTTTTTAATAATATTTAATTGCTAATAATAACTTAAACCTTTCAATAACCACATTTCAAACGACAATTCATGGTCACGTGTGCTCACATGCTAATAAAAATTATTAGATGCATTTATTTATATAATTTAAATGTTAATGGTCATGATTAACACCAGGGGTGTTACAGAACCATTTCTGCATAATGATGTGATGACAAACAAGTTGAATTCATTTTTACTGAATTTTGTTGAATTTTACTGATTTTATTGAGCCCGATTGAATTGCTTCTGGGCCTTTGACAACGCAAGGATTGATTAGCTTGACCTCTTGCACTTTGACGGTGGACCGGGACTGGGCTGTGAAACCATGGTTTTAGAAGGTGCGTGGTTGGTTTGGTGGAAATGATGCATGCAGTGCGGCTTAATTTGGTTCCGGTGTGAGATGACATGACTTACTAAAATAGTTTGGTGCTGTTATGCTTCGATTCTTAGACAATTAGCACCAGAATCAGACAAGAAAATTATTTTATAATACATTAAAATTGGATGACATGAGTTACTAAAATAGTTTGGTACAGTTTCATGGTTCGGTTCTTAGACCGTCCACACAAATCATTCATGAGGGATTGGGCAGATCTCTGTCCTCTGGACAAATCACAAAGCAACTCCTCTACATTAAAACTTCATGAATCAGACAAGAAAAGGAATGTATCGAGCGGTTCATCATCATTCATGAGGGATGGGGCAGATATGTCCTCTGGATACGATTCAGCATCATTTATGAGGGATGGCACAGATATGTTCGCCAGAACAAGATGAGAAGGAAACTTGCGCCTGCGGTATGCTTGGTTCTGCATGTTCGCAAAGTGAGGATACCTAAAGCTTCAACCATAAATTGTGTTGTGTTGGGGACTTGGGGGCTTCAAGCCTTCATCTGTGATTGATATATGGGAGTTGGCAGTTCGAACTAGAAATTTTTGGACAAAACTAATCCTTCTGCTGCATTCTCATTCATCTGGCAAACTCTGAATGACAAGAAGACAATCAGATAAAAACAAGTCAAGAAAAAAAATCAGAAATTTATCACACCTAACAATATAGCAGGATTCTAAGGAGCAAATAAGTACTATGTCCAGTAAAGAATAAATTATTGTCATAGTTGCTAATTCATTTTTATGCTCTAAGTAATTCGATACAATCAATTTTTCAAACTCATCTCATCCTAAAATGGCTGATTACATCCTATAATTGGTGAGTATGCATGCCTAAAGAATCATGAAGGCACACCACAACAAAAGAAGTATTCAAAAAACTTGGTTCAGCCACATGTTATCACTTGACTAGTTACACATCATTTACAAGCTCCAATGTGCTCTAAACAGTCCAATAAAATAAGTGTTTAGGTGACAGTTTCCACTCAATGTGACCTACAATGTAGCACACATTTTGGCGTCCCAAGAAAGTCATGGTCATAGAAACTACTTACCAGGCCAAGAGCCTCTGCAGCTGTTTTGATGTTACCAGTAGTACAAGCGCTCTGGAATAAAGTTAGAAGGTGAACCCTCTCAGCAACTTGCAAATTCTTTTCGAGTCCAGCAGCCACCATTTCTATCTCTGCCTGTAGGAGACAAAAAAAAAGTGATTATGTGTTTTAGCAATAGGATAACCATGCAGTAAATAACTTAACCGTGCGATATATATACACAGATCTGTTATTTAGTTAAAAGATGAATATCAATCAGCAGCATCAATCATCTTAAGACCAAGTTACCAAAATATGCAGCTATGTGATGGGGAAACTCAGGTATTTGAATAGAGGCATGTCAAAAGTATTCATCAAACTGACACAAGAAAACTAAGCTTTGTATGAGAGATGTAAACAATAAGGGTCGATAATGCTAATCATGTACAGCTTCAGTGTCTAAACATGTTATGTCCTAACCCAGGATCAACCAGGACAAACCATGCCCAGAAAACTTAGTTGGGCTTTCTTCTTAGCTTTAAGCAGCACAGATATAACATTGTCTAAGAGTTATACTTGGGTATGTTAAGCTTGACTGGTTAAACTTGAATAAACTGGCAGTACAGAACTGAACTCCTATGCAAGCCCACAAGCACAATTTGGAACCCTCACAGTTTAACGAGGGCATCAACATTCAAGACACACACGAAAGGGATATGGGTTGAAAATAGAACAAGTACAAAAAAGAAAAGTAATGCCAAAAGACAAGCTTTCTAGTTCTATAATGGAATGCATACAGAATTGTCCTCAGGAGGAAACATGTTATGAATTCCACAGATCTTCAAAAGCTCATCCAGTGCTTCTTGTCGTTTTCCTTGAATCTCAAGGGCCTGGGACCATAAAAATATGGAATTAAAATGACCCTGACATAAGTGCTACTGGTATCTATAGGAGTCTAAATGCATCCATACCCAGCATTGTAAGAAACATGTACGTGTCCGAGCAGCAACTGAAGCACGTACAAGAGTGGCAGCATGAGACTTGTCCAATCCAATATTGGTAGCAAGACCAGCAAGAAAATCCCTTGGATTCTCACCATTAACTTGTACTGCTCCAACATCCTGTGCTGCTCTTTATTAAGCACAAATATCAAGAATCCAGATCAAGAATGGAGAACATATATGGTAAAAAAAAAGGTACACAGCAGACATTTACAAACAACTGAAGAACATAGTAACCGAAATGGTTACACTTATTTTTTTGCCATTACAATTGATCCAATCCAAGAACTACCATCACAAAAAGTTTAATCCAAGATATGCCATCCATATTATAAACCTTACATGTCAGTGTTTATTCTGGCAGTCCACCTATGGGAGTACCCAAAGTGCTAGATTGTGCAGACAGGAGATCATCGGACCTGAGCTCGATGGTAACACACGAGCACATGGGCACGAGGGTTACAGGTCGGTTGGATATGTCCCTAAATTGGTTACAAGGCACAAGATCTGATTTGATTACAACAGAGTACTTTCCTACCCGCCAACTAGAACCTATCCCTGTCCGTGTGCCGCACCCTTGTATGTAGTTGGTCCGACCCATCCCGTGGAAGAGATGGGACAGCCCATGTTGCAGTACCCAGGGTAAGATCCCCCACATTACCCTTATTTGCTACTGTCAGTGCCGTTAACCTTTTCAATTAAATTTCTTTGAGAATGCTAAGCATACTCTCATCTTCTTCCTCTGTCCTCCCGACAAGCGCACAAGCAAATAACTCGCAGCTCTAGACACTCGGCAACCTTTCTTGTCGTCCACCACACGCCCACATCCACATGCTCCACCCTTTGCTTTCACCCTAGATGCACAAACGCGCATCTGAAGCACCCGAGCCATATGGTGGCATCTTCCACTAGGCAAACGGGGAACACAAATTTGTTTTAGTATAGTTGTATTGGAACAGATAGCTTAAGCTGGTCACGCATGGAACTCCATGATGGAGTTCATGGCAAAGGCATGGGTGCACAGGGCCGAGGTCCTGCGAGTGCTGGGCAACGAATGTGCACGCGGGATGAGCCTAGGGGAGATGGAGGGCGTGGCAGGCAGATATTGTACTGGCGTATTTGGCTCAGTAGAAGCATCGCCAATCCATCAATGGAAGCATCTTCTGATGAGGTACGATAGCATTGTGTGGCCCTCCTGGCTGAGGCCCTCGCTTGCCCTGGCAAATAGAACGATCCTACGGTCTCGTTTCATTCCACAATCCTATATCCCCAATGTCGTTGGTTGCAAGTCGCAACTATCTAGATGGCTTTGGATTAATCTTTAATCTTCTTTAACTAATATTAAAGTGCCATGTGTTTCTTCCAACCATCAAGCACATTTTGCATAGAAGTCCCTGATCTTTTTCTTAATGAATCCGCAATCCAACAGTTCGTCGCTCTTTCTTCCTCTCCCGCGCTGCGGCCCTTCCTCCTTTGCCACACCAGGGTCTGTCTCCCTTTCTCCCCGTCCACCAGCACCTACGTGCATGCTTGCCTGTCCGGGGGTGTTCCCACGTAAGAGCTCATAACTCTAGCCGCGCCCGCGCGCCGTTGGCACCCTCGGTGTCCTCGCCGTCACAGGGAAGGGGCACACCGAGTACGCGTCGTGAACAGCGGAGTGACGTAATCACGTGCACCGCGCATGTGTCGGCTGTCACCAGTTGAGTCACCCCCTGCCACAAACTATAGACCCCACGAACAGCAGCCTCCACAACCACCAGCTCTCGGTTCCAGCCCACGAGGCATGCATCCAGGAGTGCCGACCTCAGTTGGCCCAATAGCAGCCTCGTCAATGGACGCTGCACCACGAATCTGATAGGGAGCGAGAACGTGCCTAGCCGTGCCGCCGCTAGGTGAACACTTGTTCGTGGAGGGGAGCAACGTGTGTGCACCCGCAGTGGCAACGACAGCCGTGTCCCCAGCTCAAAGCCCGTTGAGGATGCAGAGCGTCGGGACAACGAAACCTACCGCGGTGTGCACCACAAGGAGCCACCCGTCGAGGCCAAGACTAGCGCGGTCAGGTTGGGCTTGCTTAAACGTTGCAGAAAGACACCTGGCGAGGGCGAGGAGGTATGGGAGGAGGAGCACTGCAAAGGCGATCTTCGAGAGCGAGACCATGATGGAGAAGGCGAATACGGTGGCTTTGCGCAGCGTGTTGTGCTGCCGGATGGAGAAGATGTAACGGTGGTACGGGCGCAGCGTAGGGGAGAAGGGCGGTAGGGGCGCGCCTGCACGCCCATGCATTGATGGCATCCTGATGCCACTCCCGCCATTAGGCTGACACCCTGGCATGCGAGTGAGCGAGCGAGGCGATGGGGAGTGCAGCACGCGTTGCGGTGTCGATTTGGCTAGATGCTGGAAGCGGTAGCGAGCAATAGAGGTGTTTAGGCCACGTAAGAGCGGCAAAGTTAACACGAGGCAGCCTGGCGCGGGAGCGGAGGATGTCGAGAGCCGTGGTGCACTGGCAACCGCCGCGTGGACCAGCTGAGAATAGCGCAGCAGAGAGCCAGCGAGCGGCAGACCTGGGCACGTGCGAGTCCTTTGGGTTTTGTTACACTTGTTGAGTTGCGAGCTACTTAGGCTCAGCGCCAGTCACCGGACTTGACATGAAGAATGGATGGGGCAGTGTTGGAGAGCAATTGCAAGCCATCAACCCTGAAGCTTCCAAGAAGGAGCACACTCAATTTCACAAAGGATGGTCCATTCTGTATGTGCTTTTTTTTCACTGGTGTCTAGCAGATTGACTTGAGAACAGGTAGAACCCGTAGCAATGCACGGGCAATTTTGCTAGTTAAAAAAAACTATATTCGGTGGATCGTTTCATTTGGTAGAGAATATATGCAGCGCACCAACTTAATTTAGTCCGTGCACGCAAGAAAAAGGGAAGGGCCACAATGAATCAATAACACAGTAGAAAGGATTGGACAAGAAAGTCAGGGGTAATAATGTCTATCAAAGCTTGGCTGGTCAACAATGGCAAATGAGGGTAAGATTGGCAACATGGATGGCATATTTTGTATTAGCCTTTTTGCGATAACAGATTTCAGATTTTAGACATTTGCAATAGCAATAAAGGATTATTCCTCTGAAACCATGGACAAAAGCAAAATATACCTGCTGCAATCATCTAGAACAAAGTTTACTGCTGCTCTGTAGAAAGAATTACGAGCATTCTCAGTGTCAAAGGAGACCTTTATGCCAGATATCTTGCATAATTGCCTAAGCTGCATACAAAAGCAAGATATGATTAGGCAACACCGACAAGCATATGGAACAAGATGCACATCAATCCAGTAATGATTCATGTAACCAAAGATTGTGAGATTTATATTTTTTATTATTTAACTGAAAAATCACACCGATTATAATTAGGTTTGCTGGGGTATAAAAGGAATAAACAACTCCTAATACTTGTATCACTGCATTGAGTAAAGTTTGTGATGAGTCACAGAAGCAAAAGGTAGTTTCCTTTAGGTCCACAGTTTATTGCTACGCTTCAAACTTCAAAGTCCTTGATTTCTACTAAAATAGAGAAACCAAATGACTATGAACTATGAGAAGACAACATTTCCAACAAGGGAAGCTACCTATGTAATTAGTACAACCTGAAGGATCATGATGTTACATAGGACTAAACTAGTCTTACTGATGTCTCTAAGTACACATCTTACATCTAATAAATTGACAGGGTCTGAAGAGGACACTAAAGCTTCTCGAACAAAATAATACAAACTAGGAAGACATTCTGAGACATGAGAGATTATAACACCACAGCGTTAAAAAGGTAAAAGCACTAACTTGAATTGCATCATCATATCTGTAATCCCTCCCCGTGATTCTATTATCAATTATTGCTGGCACAAACAAAAGATTTACAAAGTTCAGTAAAGAAACAGTTGTAACATTCTTGACAGTGATGAAATATTTTCCACTTTACCTGGCAAAGAAAAAAAGTATAACTCATAATTACCTTAAAATATGGTTCACCGATAGTGTGTATTCGTATAGGGAAAAGAATAGAGGAACATAAGCATGATGAAGGTAATTTGATTTCAAAAACAGTAACTGGAAGGTTTCTCAATTTGGCTTCACATAGGACTACTGTAGTACATAACTATAGATGCAAAATTCATGTGATACATTATATCCATGGTTCTTAAGATGCTGTAGCATCCTCTGGCATTGGGGGCACACCTGGACACCTAGGCACTGCATACTTGATGCCTAGGTGGCAAGTCTTAACTAGGACCATGTGGTGCCCTGTGGTGTAGGGGGCATGATTGGACGCCTAGGCAACACCTCAAAAACCATGATTCTATCCATCATTACCATCCCTTTTTGAATAATTCATAATCACCATTCAGATATTTGGATTTGCACCTAGAAACATTAAAATATTTTTAAGAAAAGAATGGAAAGAAAAGGAAGAACTGATGCTTCTTCCCTTAGATACTGTGCTGGTAGTTCAGACCAAATTTCAACGAAACCATAGTGACATGACAATACTTAAATTTTCATTTGATAGGAACATTAAAATAATTGTGACTTCAAATTTGCAAATCCTTAACTTATCATGAAATTCTGAACTAAAATCCATAGTCCAGATAACCACCCAGTCACACACACCTCTTTGCTAAACCTTTAACATCTCCAGTTTTGCCACATTTAAGTCACCTTAGATCTAGCAAAACTGTAAGATAATTAACATTTCAAGGTAATAAGCATGACAATAGCAAAGTTATGATTCGAATTTCAAAGGCTACAATATCAGACAGTTTTGAATTGTTACTAACACAATAAAAACCAAAGCATAGTAAAGAATAAGATGTGTTAGAAGGAATTCATGATCCTTACATTTCTGCTCTTCATGAAACATTTATGTAAATGCTAAACCTGATAGGACTCCAAAAGAAAAGGCCTTTAATAGTAAATTAGTAACATAAATCAACAGATCTAATATTTTTTGTATCATTTAAGAAGGCGGCCAAATTCATGGAACATAACATCATCAGAGCAATCATAACTAATCTTACCACCCTGAGCAATGCAAAAGTTATACTTCTATCAATCACAACAAGCCTACAAGTCCACAATTCCTCAACTTTTTTGTCTTTTGACAGTACACACTTATTCAATTTACAAGCAATATATATGCAGCACCATCAAAAGTATAAAACTAAACGATATAGCAAAGCGGAGCATTTGTGCAACACAATTTCAGAATTATAGTAGCACTAAATATTTATGAATTATACTAGCAGTAAATATTTATGGGTATTCACCTCGGACCAATCTGTTGGCCAGCCTCTTCTCCATCTCTAGCCTTGGTTCTACAATTGTCACTCCCACCTCCGGCCACCAATCCGGAACCTTTGCTTGCGGTTCCCTCCTCCTGACCACCCTTGCTGGCTCTTGGACATGGCTAGTCGGAGCTGGAGCCACACTTGAAGATGAAACAGCAACCACCACCTCCTTCCCTCCAAGGCTGCGGTCCCTCCGCCACACAACCGCCCTGCCGCCACCCCGTCCACCCCACCATCCCCTCCCCAAACCCCGACGCCACCATGCCCGTAAGACCATCCACAGCAGCGCTCGAGCCGCGACGGCGAAGGCGAGCGAGCAGAGGAGCGCACCGGCGGCGAAGCGCAACGACGAACGGCGGAAGGTGATGACCACGCGGTCCCCGCCGACGTCGCGCACCGCGTAGCGAAGGTCGCGGTAGGCCTCGTCGGCCTCGAATGCCAGACGGTGGAGCCGCAGCTCCACACGCCGGCGGAGGCGCCAGAGCTCCGCCTCGAGGACGCCAAAGCCTTCGTCGGTTGCGGGGGCCAGGGTGGCCTTGCCTCGGGAGCGTTTATGGCTAGGGTTTACATCACGGAAGCGGCGGGAGGAGAATGTTACCGTCGTCGTGGTGGCAGCTCGATGGCCACAGGTGAGGTGGGAGCGAAGAAGGGATGGTAGAGACGGTGAGAAGATGGCGGTGGTGGTGGCCGCGGCCATCGCCGGTACGGCGACAACGGCGGAGGCCATAGGTGTGAGGTATCTGACTTCTTAAAGTGGAGAAAATTGAAATTTTAGGACTCCAAACAACGCGCTTCGCTATTTTAGGACTCCTATCGTCGACTTCACTAAAATGACCCTCGAAACGTTGTCACCTCGTTATACATGACATTTGCTCATTTAAAACACTTTTTCCAAATAAAATACATGTATTTTAGCATTAGAGGACCATATTGCCCTCTTTTTTCCTTGGACATGGGATGGTGCTGCTGGCCGCTCGCCTAGCCTGGCTGGCCGGCCGCGCCTGGGCTGGCTGGCCGCCGCCTGGCCATGGCTGGTCGTCGCCGCGCCTGGGCTGGCTAGCCGCCGCCTGGCCATGGCTGATCGTCGCTTGAGCTAGCTAGCCGCCATATACAGTTTAATATGTAATATAAATTATCAAAGATGATCCATAAATAATTATAAAACCATGAATTAGCACAAACGAGCTCATCTCATAAAACCATGATTCTAGCATAAACAAGTTCATCTCGGAAGATCATAATTTAGCAGTTGACCTTGAACAGTTTGTGCATGAGTACTACTCGATCAATAGATTAAATAATTTAGCAGTTGACCTTTGTGCATGAGTACTACTCGATTAATAGATTAATGTACATCTATTGATCGAGTAGTACTCATGCACAAACTGTTCAAGATCAACTGCTAAATTATGATCTTCCGAGATGAACTTGTTTATGCTAGAATCATGGTTTTATGAGATGAGCTTGTTTGTGCTAATTCATGGTTTTATAATTATTTATGGATCATCTTTGATAATTTATATTACATATTAAACTGTACATGGCGGCCAGCTAGCTCAAGCGACGACCAGCCATGGCCAGGCGGTGGCCAGCTAGCCCAGGCGCGGCGACGACCAGCCATGGCCAGGCGAGCGGCCAGCAGCACCATCCCACGTCCAGGAAAAAAGAGCTGAGAGCAATATGGTCCTCTAATGCTAAAATACATGTATTTCACTTGGGAAAAGTGTTTTAAATGAGCAAATGTCATGTATAACGAAGTGACAACGTTTCGAGGGTCATTTTAGCGAAGTCGACAATAGGAATCCTAAAATAGCGAAGCGCGTTGTTTGGAGTCCTAAAATTGCAATTTTCTCCTTAAAGTGTTGTGATGTGGTAAAGGATAGAGAGAGCCCGATTTAGGAAGGGGGTGTTTGGATATGAGGTGCTAAAGTGTCACATCGGATGTTATTGCAGAACTCCTATACTAATTCGCGAGACGAATTTATTGAGCCTAATTAATCCATGATTAGCACATGTTTACTGTAGCAGCACATTGTCAAATCATGAACTAATTAGGCTTAATACATTCGTCTCACGAATTAGACTCCATCTGTGCAATGGGTTTTGTAAATAGTCTATATTTAATACTTCTAATTAGTATTCAAACATCCGATGTGACGGGTATCAACTTTAGTAGGGGGAGCCAACCACTCTTACTTTCAGCAACTCTAACGTATCCCCTCCCTCCTTACCACTTTTCAGCTCCTTCCACCTTTCCACTTTTCAGCTTTAAGGGAATTAAGAGGGAAAACACATATTCTAACAAATCTCATTTCCATTCCCCTTCCCTCTTTCTTTTTTTCTCAATCCCCTTTAATCTCTCCTCACTCCCTTTCAAAAAGGAAAAACCTCACTCTCCCTTTTCCTTCCCCTTTCCTCCTTTTCCTCCCCCCCCCCACAATCTCCATCCCGCGAATGCTCTTGGCCGCACGATTTGCCCAACTGCTCTTCTTCGCTTGGGTGCTCTGCTCGCTGCAGCCACATGCTCCTCCTAGCCCCACCCGTTGTCTCCTCCATCACTGTGGCGTGTAGTCATCGTCCCGCCGACATCGGCTGACCTCCTGCGCACCACCCGCCATCGCCACCACCTCCTCCATGCCCTCCTCCTCCCACCATCGCAGCCACCCCCCCCGGTCGCCGCTAGCCAGCTAGGGCTGCCTTTGCCTTGCACCGGTCGCTATCTGGCGGCGAGCCTTGCCCCACCCGCTGCCTGCGGGTCTGCCCTAGTGATGAGGACATCAACATCAACGATAACATCCATGCCGATACAAGTACCAATTTCTGATCTCATTACTCGTGCTCATGCTCATCAACTCAACAATCAGGTGAGTACACTTTTGAGTTCATATCCATCATATTTAGACCATGGAAACATGTGCACTCTTGTTTTGCTTAGGAACCAAGGAGAAGAATGAAAGGGAAACGGATTCACGCAGGCTGGATTCGGACTGCAAAACAACACCAATTTGTGACATTCACCATGGTTGCATATGAGCGTTCAAGTATTTCATGGAATCCTTATCAAGTCTATTTTCATATAGATCTAGACTCATGTCCATATCTGTTATGAGGCGGCCGCAATGATCAAATTACCACCGAGAGGTTTTTTGTCCAAAGTGCTACGTCGCCTTATTTTGGCCCAATGAGCCGTGTATCAAGTTGGGTCCATTAGGGATGCGTCCTAGGGTTGGAGCATGACCGCAACACCCTTGTGGTCATCCTCCCACGTTCTTATACCCCTTAGCCGCCACCAGGAATACTCGGGGTTTGTTTAGATTAAGTTTAGCTTTCGCTACTTACTTGTAAGCACGCGTGCTGGATCAGCCACCTATCTTCTTGTCTTCAGAACCCCACCATATTGGAGATTAAGTTTGAAACCTTCATTTACATCTAGTAATTCAGTACTTATTCTACGTGTTCTTGCTAGTTCTTTGATTACTTGCAGGATGAGTGCCCTAGTTGCCAGGGTGTCGCGCTCCACAAGATCGCAGCAACTATTGGAGGTGGTTTTGCATTCACACTTGCACTCACGCACTCATTAGACTTTTGTTTCTATTTTACTTGATTAGTTATGCCACAAGTTTAGGGATGTTATTGATTTGTTGGCGATTGCTTCTACTCTCGACCATCACCCCAGGGTAGTATGTGCACTTGGATTGTTTAGCAGGCATGGCGAAACGCTTTCATGAAAGGAAAAGAGAATAAATTGAAGGATAATAAAGGTGACAAAAGGGAAGAAGCATAAAGACAAGCTCCGGATGCGGAGCATAAGGATTTCAACTATCATAAAATGCTTCATCTTCTTCTTCCATACCTAGCATAATGTTAAGCATGGGGATGCTTGGCGGACGAAGATCATAATGCTATATGGAACAAAACGATCGTGGTTGCTAGAAGATGCTCATTTTTCTTCTTCCATGCTAAGCACAATGCTTAAGCATGGGGGAGGGAGCGTTACACATCATTACAATAATCAAAAGGACGGTAAATTCTTCTTCAACCTTCTTTGTCCATCTCTTTCTAAATAACTGTGTATATAAGCTTTCAACCATAGACTCGATGCAACATTTGTATATCTCTCGATAATAACATGGCTACTAGGAGTACCTAGTTTCTGTTTTCAATAAATCACGATCACCATCACCTTGTGCTCACCACGATGTTAATAATTTTGGTATAATCTTGCTTATGGAAAAATGATGAAGGTTGCCGCTTTGTTTTACCTACACAATATTTATATGACTTGACTTTTTCCTCTCTTTTTAATGAACCTAAATTAATTAAATACCAGCTCTTTTAATTGTGGAGGTTCAATGACTAAATTCTAGACCCACAAGCTCTATGTTGCTCTTTGATTTAAGTTTACAGATGACCTGATAACTTGATTTGTTTTCATTTCAAATTAATTCATATGCTGTCTACATAAGTGAATCTCTTGCAAAGTTCTACCTCCCAGAGCCTATATACATGCATGATCTTTCATGATGAAAACCTTTAGATTGCAAACATATATTTTGATGTGTTGGATTAAGATTGATTTATGTGGTATGAGACTTAGAAGCTGACCATCTCCTTTGTGTAAACCTTTTTCATGCTAACCTTTCTATCGATGCATTGTGAGTTTCTACACTACAAATTTCACAAACCTTGCTGGACAAACCTTTCTATCGATGCTCACTTAAAACCCTTCCACTAGTACTAAACGCTGATTTAGAGGCTACTGTTGTGATTGGAATAGCCAAGATGTCACGAGTAATTTGCCTCAAAGTAGGATATCGAGTTCCCTCCAACTTCCACCAACCAAGGACATCAAAATAATCATTCTCATCATAAGGAAGGGTTTCTTCATCCAAATAACGATCCAGCTCATTCTTACTTCTAACGAAACTAGTAATCTTCTTATTTGCTGAAAGAGTTTTAAAAATAGACAACACAGCAGATGCACCAACTGAAGAAGAAGCACCATTAGATGATGTACCCACAAAGTCTTGCTCTTTGACATGATAGTGTTTCATCAAATCAATTAACAATTGATGGGCCTCTGTAACATAAGACCCATCATGTTCTTCATCAAAAAGGGCAACATAGCAAGCATGTAACATCGTCATCTTAAGATGTGGATCGAGAATGACAGCAACAATCATAAGACCATGTATATCAGTCCAATACTTGTCATACTTTTCTATCATGACAGTAGACATGTCCCTAATAGTATCATGTTCATCATGCTCCCAAGATTTGAGTTTAAGTTTAACCTCACATACTTTAGGGAACAAAAGGTTGGCTGTCACATATTTAGTTCCAGAAAACAGCTCAGTAAGGTCATAGAATAATCCTAATTTCTCACAAACTGTAGAAGCAAATATCCAATCATCCGATGGTGAATTCTCTAGAAATACAACGCATGTTAACATAACTAATCTTGCCACCATTGATGAATTCTCTAGAAATAAAGTAGTTTATGTCAGGAATCAAATATGCGTGGACTTAGCAAGGCTACATCAAATATTCAAATTTTCACGTGAACTTCTAGAAATTGAGATTTTCCGAGGAAAATAAGCATCAATAGTCTAATAGATGCCCGATCTTCCTCATTCAAGTCTTCAAAAGATTTTGTTTAAAAAAAATAGCCCCAGTAAATGCCTCAGCCGAAATAAAATGCGGAAGCTCGAACATCTAAATTGACGTACTGCTGCTCTCAGATTATATTTCACGTGTACTCCATCCCAAAATAAATGTTCGTTTAACTTTTAAATTTTGTCCCACAAAAAATATTTATTTAGCTCCTAGTGAGTGAGACTCATCTAATTAAAGTAACACTCACACCAATAAAAAAATGTATTGAGAAGTGTATACTTTTTCTATGGTTTTGCATTTATTCATGATTCAGAAAACTAAGCGGACTGCATAGCTTTCAACAACTAATATGAATAATTAGGATCAATATGGTCACTTCTCATGACTACTTTAAAATTTTCTAAACGACCACTTAGGGACTACATGTTTTTCTTTTTCCTAATAATAAAAAAAGATTAATTAGGGTATCCACACATTTATTGCGTTTTTATTTCACAACATTTATCCAAAATAACATGAACGTAATCCAAAGAAGCATTAGATTCATGAATAGAATTAGCACATGTTCAAGTACTAAATGCTATGGTCATTCTTTTTACACTATTAGAAGTACGTACAGAGTGGAATTGCAACAACTCTACTATAAAATGGCGACAAAAGTTGTCTTTAAACTACTTAGGATTACAGTATACGTTAAAAAATTTCACAGATTTACAGTGCGTAGAATGTACTAAATGTAAGCAATAGAACTGAATAAAAATGAGAACATCAAAATTTCATCTATCAGTATTAATCTAAATATATACACAAAAAAGGCCAGGCGCGTGAGCCTAACGTCCAGTTGCCGAGTAATTAGGAACTCATAGCCAAACAAGAAAAACCCTCACAAGCTTAAAACACACGCACAGCAAAAAGAACTCACAAGCTTGGGTTTGTTTGAGATTGAAATTACAAACACATGCTCAGAAAAAAAAAATTACATCATCCCTGATTTACTGCTGGCTATAATTGGTCTGAGTATCGTGTTACCATTGACGACCTTTGTTGTTGCAACAAGGAAGTCGTAGCCCATTCCTTCCTGAAATACACAAGGCAAAAGGTATTTTAAAAAATAAAAACAATAGTATGGTCCAAATAAAAAAATCTTCCCCAGTTAAATTTCAGGTCTCACGTGTTAAAAAAATAAAGTTCCTAGGAAAGATTTTGGTCATGTAAACAGTATGGTAGTTGACTATTAGGGGGGAAAATCTGATCTATACAGGATACTGAAGTAAATTCTGGTATCTAAAAAATACCTTAGAATCGATTTGCTATAAACATTTGAAAATTGAGAAATAAGTCAGACAAGGCGTACCTGTGCACTAAGGAATCGAAGGGCAGCAATCTCAGCAAATGTGACACCACCAATGAATACAACCAAAACCAGAGAGCGATGACCAACCCTATAAACAGAAAATTTGGAAAACAAACTTACAACCATGAGAATGATATAGGAAAGATTAGAACTGCAACAGATGACCATTCTTTCCTTCTGAGTACAAGTAAAAGGAAAAGCAAACACCAGCAAATTCAGTAAAATAAGCATTAATCTTGCTCATATTTTCTTTGTTTTCCTTATCTATTATATTGGATAGTCATTCTAGTAGACGAGATTTTCTGTAATTCATTGTTAACAAAATGGCAGGACAACGAAAGTGACGTAATAGGAATTCTGATATTTTTCTAGCTTTCCCAGAGATACCTGACATCCATATAAAAATGAGATGACTAATACTCATGAAATTACATGATCCTTAAGAAACTAATCTTTAAAATTAAGGAAACAATACAATATAATTTTGTCTCTAAATAATGACCCAATTCCGAGGCTCTAGGAAGGCATGGTGCTGCTCCTCCCTCACATGGATTCTAATGGATAGTACAGGACATTTTCAGACTCCATTTTACTTGAGTTTGTATACAGAACCAGCATGGTGTCCATATCCCTCTCTTCTCTCTCCATTTCAATCATGAATCATTTCTTCAATGTTAGAATTGTCCTACAGGGGTGAATTTACCTGTCAATACTCTGCTGAGCCCCTGAACCTGGATGTACTTCCAGTGACGAATCAATTGTCAAACCACCCTACATGAGTTTGAAAAATCTTCAAGGAAAAGATTTTTGCTTCCCTAAAATGCAAAGTCAACTTGACGGAGTCCACTTACCCTTTTCAAATCTAGATGCGGACCTGGCAATAGTTTCAACAATTCTTCAATAGAACGCCTGTAAAGTGGGAAATAACTGTAATGTGAGAGTATATGTGGAAAACCTTTTATCCATTAATTAAGGCCTCTCATGCAAATCACTTGCACAACCAGCTGGCACATTTATTGCCACATAAACAGCACTTATTTGATCTGATATATTGATAAAAAACTATAGTCTGTTTGGAATGAGAGCAGAACTGTAGATAAGAGAAACTTGGGTAACATTCCTATTATATTGGATATTCTAGTAGAAGCGGTTTTCTGTAATTTATTATCAACAAAATGACTAATAAGTTGCCACAGAACTAAAGTCTCCACAATTTCTTAAGAAACAAAGGAATTCCTACTTTATGGAATTTCTATTCAAGTATAAAAGAGGGGAGGAGAACACGTGACAATTCTTTTTCCTTCCATAAATTATGTATCTACGTTCTTTGCCAAAACAAAGGAAAGGGATAAATGATCAAAAACCTAGATATCTCGTTTTATTCTCTGATTCTTTTCGCATCTTTTATGTCTACTGAAAGGTCATCGAAACATTTCTTCCATAGAAAATTAAAAAATACTTTTTCAGCAGATTGCATTCATGGAAATACAAAAAAAAAACATTATCATCCAAGAGTAAAGAGATAGAAAGAAACTAGCATGGCAAACATACCATCCAGATCTCACTGCATGCTGAACAAGGCGAATACTAAGAGGTGCATATCCAGAAAAGATGTACGATATATCACTAGGGCTGAGATTGACAATAAGAATAGATTAGTAGATGGTGTAACCAAAGATATACAAAATAGTTGCGACAAGCAGAAGAATGGCCATAATTATGCATTTAATAATCATAACAATGAAGCAATGCATTGGAAGAAAACGAATAACTTCTAAAACAAAATTTGAACAGAACTGAAACAAAATGACTCTGAAACATTAGAGATAAAATTTTAGCATAAAGTTTAATCCAATGTATCAAAACCCCCAATTATTGCATTCCTACCAAATTATTAGTGGAAGCAACTAAAGATATGTTAACTCATCTCTGGTACAACTGAAGACTCTAACAATCTATATTACTTATATAGTTACATGGAAGACAAACAGTGCAAGTCACCGGCAGATTTACATGCCGCAATTTTATAGCATAAACTAATATGTGTTTATGTGACCATGCATACATGAAAAGTAAACATAAAGGCAAGTGTTAATACTTTGCTGTATCATTTACATCGACTATAAGCTGCAGAGCTCTTGTAATACCAACCCAATTGCTTCTTGATTCCTGGGAAGCACAATAATATGGCATAGAAGATTAGAAAGGAAAAGATAGAAAACACTGAAGGAGCCATGGACAACTTTGAAGAAAAAGTTCAGTGAGGACAAAATCTGACTAACCTGCTTCTTAAAAAGGCCAGCCTTTTCCAGATTGTATAATAAGTTCATGTGCTCAAAGCCATAGCTATGCAGCATCTCCCGCCTAGAGAGTAGGATAGAAAGCAGAGTAAACAAGGATTAAGCCCACATTCCACAGTATGCTGGAATCTAACAAATAAATTCTAACAGATGTATAACAAATGCAATTGCAGATCAAGAAGACATAAAATGACTGCACCATCCCTAATTATTGTCTCTAATCTCTAAGTCTATATTTTCGTACATGCAAACAATACACAATAAAAGGTAGAAATTTCTTAAGGGTGTACAGGGACTTGTTGTACATTGGAGTATGAAAGATGCCTTACATTTGTTAAAAAGGCCATAACAAATTGTCTTATGTTTGAGGGGCAATTATTATAGCCAATCTGTGACTTGAATGAAGCAGTGTCACAGAATACTGAGAACGATAGCACCCCAACTAGTCACCAATTTCGTGCATCAGGATATCGGAATCAAGACGATGTCTAGCTCGCAGTCAGGGGCCTGGTCCTAGTTCACAAGTCAAAGAAGCCTCTGACAAGACATGTACCCACTTTCAATTTATAAAGGTGAAGGTCTATAAGACTTTGCCTGGCCATCTTGTTGTACAAAACAAAACTTTGAAAACTTGGCCATAAAGCCTATTTATGAATTTCTAATATTGTTCAATATTTAATTGTCATTTATGGATGGTGATTCATCAAATTTTTTAAATTTATTAAGCACTAGCTTGACGCAGGACTGGTGCAAAATACATGGATGCTTCATATTTAGTATGTCTGGGTACCAACACAAATCAAAAGTCAAAACTTTAGTTCATTAAAAGTTGGGAGAAAAAGCACATCCCTGAGTGCTGTAAAGCATTGAACCAAATAATGAACATAAAACTTTCCACAAAAATAAATAAAGGAAAAAAGAAAGCTTGTAAACCTACATAAGCATACCTCAAGTAATCAAAATTCTTCTTTGGCAACCCAGCATTTGTAAGAGAGAGTAACACTAGAAGGCGAAGCACATTTTCAATAGGTTCCTGCTTATGTATCATCTCCTCGACGTACTCAAAGCATCTGGGGATGAAGTTAACTTAGCTCATATACAAACATAATTTGGGAGCAAACAAAAAAATATTGTGGTTTATCAGGATAGAAAACATGTGGCCAAACTTCACATAACATTTTAGGCAGATCTTGTACGAGTATTGAAGTAAAAATATCAATATAAATGCCAGTGTTTCAAAGGCGACAAGATAACCCAAGGCGAGCTGTGTACGCCTAGGCCACAAGGCATAGCTGTTCCCCAACCCCAAGGCGAGCTGGGTCTGCCTGGATCCCTTGGCATCGCCTTTGAAACACTGATAAGTGCAATTCAAAACACAAGTTCAACTTTGTGATAGCTCAAGAGAACTTATTTTACTCATTCACTAAGTTTCCTGCACGTCAATAGAAACAAGCATACAAAAAGGGATACTTTAAGAAAATGGGTAAACTTAATGATAAGTTAAATAGGAGTGATGAATGAACTACAAGAAAATGAAACAAAAGAAAATTAAAGAGCAGTGGAAATGAAATGACACGAAGCTCAGCTGTGCGTTCAAAGGATAAAAAACAGTAATACAACGATAAACTCACATTTCAAAGTTCTGAACCTCCAATATCGTTTGTTCTATGTCTAGTCGGGCATGGAATGAGGGTTTTCCTGTGAAGGATTGCAAGTGTTGCGCCAAATGAACATGCCTCTAAACCATTGCATACAATAAGTTAGTAAAATAATAACAGAGATAGAATGAAGCCATGCAATAAACTCACAGCTATCTCCGGTAGCGAGTGCAATCTCCTCACAAAATCCTTGAGCTCAGAAACAGACTGAGTCTGTTAAAACAACAATATTAATAAATTAATTTCCTTTTCCAATTTCCACATTGTACTAGCAAGAAAGGTAATTTACTGTAAAAAACTAGAAATAAACAGACATTTGCACAAAATTGGATACAAGGTCACACACTTAATACTGAAAGGAAGAAATAAACTAGAAAGTAGCAAGTTATTCATGCTAAGAGTTCAATCAAAGCATGTCCACACCTAGATTTAAAGAGTTGGTATTATTATCCAAGCAAAAAAGATGGAGCTATCAGAGGTGCCCCCCCTAAATCCTCAATAAGACAATTTTATACAATGTGAATGGCATTTTTAACATTTTTCTTATCCTGTAAATATCAAACCAGCTGAATCAAAATCAATTCAATTCATATCACTCCTCAACAGCAGAAAATGCATGTCAATTTTATCATAAATTTCTAATAACAGCAAGAAATGAAACAGACTAAAAAGTGGATATCGTCTAAACTTGACAAACAAGCAAAATACTCAATTCTTATATATAGAGGAGCAACATTTCGACCTTTATATAACATAGGGACTCCTGATTCTAACGGTAAATGGTCTAAAAAATAAACTTATATCAGGAAATCATCTGAAAAAAGAATTAGCACAATTTAATTCTTACATTGGTGGATTTCACTTCCGCGTAATCTTGCTGAATAGATGTTGCTTTTTGACGTAAAACCTGCAGACAGTACAATTTATAAT